>NW_026961972.1:0-363551 GCF_036172605.1 Pelobates fuscus | reverse complement strand
TGGATTTTTTTTTCCGGATTTTTTTTCCAGATTTTTCCGGATTTTTTTTTCCGGATTTTTTTTCCGGATTTTTTTTCCGGATTTTTCCGGATTTTTTTTCCGGATTTTTTTTCTGGATTTTTTTTTTTCGGATTTTTTTTCCGGATTTTTTTCCGGATTTTTCCGGAGTTTTTTTTCCGGAGTTTTTTTTCCGGATTTTTTTTCCGGATTTTTACGAAGTTTTTTTTTCGGATTTCTTTCCAGATTTTTCCGGAGTTTTTTTTCCGGATTTTTTTTCCCGGATTTTTTTTCTGGATTTTTTTTTCTTTTTGGCTTGCTGGCTGCGGCTGGCAGGCTGTTGGCTTGCTGGCTGTGGCTTCCTGGCTGGCAGGCTGTGGCTTGCTGGCTGCGGTTGGCAGGCTGTGGGCTTGCTGGCTGTGGGCTGGCTGGCTGGCCGGCCTGTGGGCTGGCTTGCTGGCTACTGGGGCACTTGTAGATTATTTAAAGAAATAATCCATGCACAATAACCACTACTGCTCTGTGTAGTTGTTATGGTGCCAGGAGGGCCGGGCCCCCCTTTCAGAGTAAGTAGTCAAACCGTTTAAGAACAGTTTGACAACTTACCTGGGGTCTGCTGGGATATGAGGCTGTAGTAGGGTATAGGAGCAGTGGTGCAATGTGTAAGGGGTGCAGTGTGTGTGAAAGGTTCAGTGTGTGTGACGGGGTGTAGTATGTGAATGTGTAGGGTGTGTGGGGCAATGTGTGTATGAGGGGGCTGTGTATGTGTGTGGCAATGTTAGTATGGGGGTCTGTGTGTGTATGGGTGGGCAGTGTATGTGTGTGTGTGTGATGCAATGTGTGTAAATGTGTATGGTGTGTGTGGGTGTATGGGGGGCAGTGTGTGAATGTGTATGGTGTGTGGGGGCAGTGTGTTTATGGGGCTAGACGCTTGCAGACAACTAACTACTATTCAATCTATAACAGTTAAAAAGGTTTTTTGGTTTTTAAATGCACGCTATTGTGACACCAGATAAGAGTGGCACTTTGAACTGGCAAAGGTTGGCAGAGTACACACTGTAGGCCTGACACACAGACGCTTGCAGAAAACTAACTGCTATTCAATCTATTACAGTGAAAAAAGTTTTTAGGTTTTAAATGCACGCTATTGTGACACCAGATATGAGTGGCAATGTGCACTGGCAAAGGTTGGCAGAGTACACGCTGTAGGCCTGACACACCCGTTTGGAGACAACTAACTGCTATTCAATCTATAACAGTGAAAAAAGATTTGGGTTTTTAAATGCACGCTATTGTGACCCCAGATAAGAGTGGCACTATGAAGTGGCAAAGGTTGGCAGAGTACACGCTGTAGGCCTGACACACAGACGCTTGCAGAAACCTAACTGCTATTCAATCTATTACAGTGAAAAAAATATATATTTTTTAAATGCAAGCTATTGTGACACCAGATATGAGTGGCACTTTGAACTGGCAAAGGTTGGCAGAGTACACGCTGTAGGCCTGACACACAGACGCTTGCAGAAAACAGACGGTCCAGAGGTCAGGGCAGGCAGTAATCAGCTAAATTCAGAGAGCAGGCAAAGTCAGGAAACCAGCAAGGGTAGGAAACACAAGGAAACAAACGCTAGGATTCTTGAGGCAGACAACAAAACAACAAAGCACAAACTGAAAGGTGTGCTCTGCTTCTAAAGGAGTGTCTCAATCACATAACCTGGTCTCATCTGTAGGAGGGGTTACCTGAGATCAATGTGGCTGACTGTGGGACTCAGCACCACCTTGGATGCATCACCTCCTCCATCCTCTAACCTGCAGACCAGTTTCCTCATGCAGTGGCTGGCATCTTGGAATGCTGGAGCAATCACTCTGTGTTTCCTTGCTTTGAAACGAGGTACACAAGATGCAGACTGGAGTGCAGAAGCCACAGGCGCTATAACCATAGCAAGCTCCTGAGGAAGTCTCCTGAAACGAAATGCGCCGAGCAGCAGTAAGGCGAGGTGAAAGAATGAGTCCAGAAGTCAAGCAGCAACAGTGGAGTTCTGATCTTTGGGCCTATAGCACAATTTCCATCGTGGACTGAACTGCACCTATAGGACACGGTGGGACTTTTGCCTTAATTTAATATTATGTGCCACTTCTCTATGTGAGTGTGTTTGATACTCTATATACATTTTATGTTTATTAAAAGTTACGGTGTCATTTTTATGTTTTTTCTCTTTTTATGAGATTTCCACATTCCAGCTGGTAATTATAAATATACTGTAGTGATTGTGGCATCCTGGTTCCTTTTATTTTTCTCTTTTCTGTGATTTAGAGGGTTGGGAGTGACCCTATATTCAGAGGCTGCCTGCACATATCCGCACTTAAACCCCCACTCACCAGTTGTTTGTATATACTATAACTGCTGCAGACTGACCTCCAGGGCATTGCGGATGCCCTGGGAAAGGTGAGTACCGTCAGCGAATGTGAAACTCTATGACTGACATCTCACCTGTAACCTATCGTGTACTGGGGTCATCTTTGGTCCGGCAAGGCAGTCAAATGTTTCTCCAACAACTTGATGGCAACTTGGTGGCATGCAAGATAATCAATGAAGGGCGCTCTTCTTCTTTGACCACCATCCGGTTGCTCTGAAAATTTACTTGGCTTACCGAAAGTTGCAGTTTTACCTTATATGTGAATACACCCCCGGAGTGGCTAAAACTGAAGCTGATGTCTTGTCCCGATCTTATTTTCAAGAGTTTTTCGAGATCCATTCCACTGCCAACAAGCACTTGTCCCGAACTCCTGTATTTCAAGAGCTGGTTATGGATTAACCAATTTGATGACCAATGCTCGGTCACTTTCCGGTACCGCTCTATCGGACAATACCAAAACAGAAGGAGATAGTTCTGGTGTACCTAATGTACCACACAGGAGAGAGGGAGATAGACTAGCACTAGGCTTCTCAGTTACTGGAACACATAGGGATCAATAAAAACCTATGAAAAAGAATGACTAAATAAAAAACACTCTGAACAAGTGTAGACTCCAGGAGCTAGCTAAGTGACTGATGGCTAGAGCAAAACAAACCAGGAGATGCTGTACCTTTAAATGGCTAATAGGTGCAATATCTCTTTAAATCATGAGAACATAGTATAGAAATGCAGAGTAGACTCAACTGCAAATAGATATAGAAAAGAGAATCTATACCAAAAAATATTAATAATAATAAAATAAAAACAATAAAGAAGAGACTCAAATAGGAGGAGAGTAATGTGAGTCTCTAATTCTTAACTGGATATGTGGCAAAAAATGCGAGGAATAAGTGACTGAGTCCTCAATCAATGAGGGTGGATGATACTTTCTTAAATCATATACTTTGTATCAGTAAAGCTGGAAAGTAACTCTACAGTAAGTGCTGCAGTACAAGAAACTGCAGACTAGGCAATATTATTGTATATCGCTAATGGACTGAAGCAGAAAACTGGATGCGATTGTAAAAAAAAGTACCAGTTTATTCCATATGATAAAAATATTAAAAATATAAAAAATACAGGAAGAGAATAAATCAGAGATGCATTCCCAGACTATAGTGCCAAAAAATGATTGCAAGGACCTTCGGATAAGTTCGGAAGGATATAGATTGAAATAATCCGTATTCTGGCTGCCGGTGAGGACGGCGTTCATCTGCAAGCACGTACCGAACTGGAGCCTCACTTCAGAGGACGTGCAGAGCAGACCGCTCCGGTTGTGGTAGTTTCAAAACGGGTCCTGCGTTCAAAGATAGGCTGCTGTTGTGACTGCTGGTAGCTGTGTCTGATCCTGTATGCGTCTATGGACGTCTATATAACGTGTTTGGTAGGGGATAAGCCCTACTTCATCAGAGACATAATGTCCATTGCTTCAGTGTTCATTTATATACATATTGCCTTAATTACCAATAATACAATTATACTTTTGATACATAAATGACATGTATAAGAATGCATTACAAACGGAATTAAATAAACAAGATGGAATAAAAACGATGTTGAAAACAGTAATATAAAACAATCTCCACATGATTATAGGGGGTAGATAAAACAATGATAGGGAATACATAAAAACATTCCATGAGATACTTCATAGAGGAATGGCTTGTCTAATGCTGGATATCAATTAAAAATATATTCATAAATAAATAAATCGATAAATAGATTAAATGAAAAAATCTTCAGGGTTAGTTGATCCATTAAGTAAATGGCTAACAATATAGGACCACAATAAAGGAATCACAGATGTATAAAATAGAGAAAACATCTAAGTAGGGAGAAAATAAATAAATATGTGCAGAAGCCAGGGGAGAGTAATGGATAAAGAATATATCAGAATAACAGAATGATAGTACAAAGAGGTTAGGTGTACATAATTAATTTCGTCCATTCTGAAATAAAGCAGAAGAGAAATTAGTATTCAAATTAGTTCATATATTGTTATATTATATAAGTGATGTGAAGGAAATATTTCTTTTTAAAGTGCTGCTTATGTGCAGAATATGTGCTGATCTGAAATATAGTGCACTAATAAATAAAGAGGATTTTAGCAGAAGAGAAATTAGTATTCGAATTAATTCATATATTGTTATATTATATGAGTGATGTGAAGGGAATATTTATTTTTAAAGTGCTGCTTATGTGCAGAATATGTGCTGATCTGAAATATAGTGCACTAATAAATAAAGAGGATTTTAACAGAAAAGAAATTAGTATTCAAATTAATTCATATATTGTTATATTATATGAGTGATGTGAAGGGAATATTTATTTTTAAAATGCTGCCTATGTGCAGAATATGTGCTAATCTGAAATATAGTGTACTAATAAATGAAGAGGATGTGAAAAAAAAAATTCTTTAAAAAATGTTTTTTTATAAAAAGGCATTTACCTCAAAATCTAAATTTAGTCCTTTAGGGACTAAAGTCTCTAACTTAAAAATCCATTTGGCTTCTGTTTGGTCTAAAACCTCATCGATACTTCCTCCTCTCCAATTTATCTTTACTTTCTCAATAGACATAAATTTGAGTCCTGTGGGGTCTCCCCCATGAGTTTCTTTAAAGTGCTTGGAGAGATTATGTGTTAGGAGTCCTTTCTTAATATTTCTGATATGTTCTGCGATGCGTATTTTAAGTGATCTTTTTGTACGTCCAACATACTGTTGGGAGCATGGACATGTTATTAGATATATGACTCCCGACGTGGTACAGTCCATATTAGTCTTGATGTCATATTCTTCTTGAGTGGTGAAGGATTTGAATTTGGTAATGGAGTCTTCTAAAGATGGATTGTTCCTACATGCTAAACATTTCTTGCATCTAGTGAAACCATGAGATGTATCTTGATCCGAGTTGGCATTCACAGTTTTAATGGTAGGTGCTAGCATAAGTTGTAGGTTAGATGCCCTGGTGAAGATGATCTGAGGTTGATTGTCTAGAAGTTTCGATAACGTTGCATCGTTCTTGAGGATCCCCCAGTGTTTTCTCAATATCTTCTGTATCATATGAGATTGATGATTGTACTTGGTAATAAAAGTGGGTGCTGAGTTGAACGATTTTGCAGTACTTGGTTTCTTACATAAAGTGTCTTCTCTTTGAGTAGTTAATGCTATATCCATAGATTTTTCCAATAGTGTTGAAGGATACTCTCTATTCAGAAATCTCTGTTTCATTTCTTCCATTTGTGACTTACACACCTCATAGTTCGAACAATTGCGTCTTACCCTCCTAAACTGATTTTGGGGTATGTTCCTTAACCATGTAGATTTATGATGGCTATTAAAAGGAATAAAACTATTACAGTCAACGTTTTTCTTAAAAGTCTTGGTGTTGATTTGTCCCTCTTCGATGTAGATATCCAGGTCTAAAAACTCGATGTGTTCCTTGGAGTGGTTAAAAGTAAAATTCAAATGATAGGGATTATTGTTAAGATATAACTTAAAATGCTCAAGAGATTCAAGATCTCCCTTCCATATAAAAAAGCAATCATCGATGTATCTGTGCCATAGGGACAGATTTGCGCCAAATGGGCAATGGGCCCATATGAATTCCTCTTCCCATTTGCCCATAAATAGATTAGCGTAACTTGGCGCAAATCGTGTCCCCATGGCAGTACCTTCAATCTGTAAATATAAGAAATCGTCACACCAGAAGTAGTTGTGTGTAAGGATAAAAATAATACACTGGATGAGAAAATCGATAAGGTCATTTTTCAATTCTGAATACTTTGCTAGAGAAAACTGGGTCACCTCACATCCTTGGAGGTGTTCAATTATTGTGTAAAGAGAGGTAACGTCGGCAGTAACTAAAATCATCTCCTTTTCCCACTTAAACCCAGATAAAATGTTTAAAATTTGAGTAGAGTCTCTGAGGTAGGATTTTAAACAGGAGAGTAGACGCTGTAGGTATTGATCAACATATTCAGAAAGATTTGCAGTAAGGGATCCAATTCCCGATACAATTGGCCTTCCAGGGGGTTTCACCAGGCTGCTCACTGTTTACTAGACATGCCCCTACTCGCGGTATAGTGAGTAGGGGCAAAATTTACTAATACTAAGTCATTTTTACTTAGTATTAGTAAATTTGGCTGAAAGACCAATTTAGGTCTTTCAGCCTTTTAGTAGATAACTCCCTAATACCGTGGGAATTAGGTAGTGTAACGGAAGCCTTCCGTTGACGGATGCTCCTAGAGCTTCCTGAGAACACCACACACTGCAGACGACACCACAACCACCGCAGACTCCACAACCACCGTAGCTTAACTGGAGCCGAGCCGTCTTCCTTCCACCCTGAATGAACCTCCAGCATTCAGGACCGTGTAGGAAAGACCTCTCCTCCAAGGAGAGCGTAACAGGAACAAGAGTTAAGTGATTAAAGCTCAAGGGAGTATGCAGCGCATAGCAATCCCCAGTGTGATATAGCAGTTCCCTCCAATAACGAGACAAGGCTACGTATTGAGGGTCAAGAAGAACTCTGCTTTTATGCAATTCTCCCCTGCAAGGGAGACGCCCACATCCAATTAAACATTACCCAATCACACAATGGTTACCTCCCACAGATTACCTCCACTTAGCCTGAGAGGTAACCCAATTATAGCATACAATTTTAACATACATTTTTATAAATTTGGGTTTTTAAATGCACGCTATTGTGACACCAGATATGAGTGGCAATGTGCACTGGCAGAGGTTGGCAGAGTACACGCTGTAGGCCTGACACCCGCTTAAAGACAACTAACTGCTATTCAATCTATTACAGTGAAAAAGGTTTTGGGGTTTTTAAATGCAATCTGTTGCGACACCAGATATGAGTGGCACTGTGCACTAGCAGAGGTTGGCAGAGTAGACGCTGTAGGCCTTACACACCCACTTGAAGACAACTAACTGCTATTCAATCTATAACAGTGAAAAAAGTTTTTTGGTTTTTAAATGCACGCTATTGTGAAACCAGTGAGTGAGTGGTGGCACTGGGCGAGTGGGTACAGTATACGCTGCGAGCCTGACACACACGCTTGCAGACAACTAACTGCTAATCAATCTATTACAGTGAAAAAAGTTTTTGTTTTTTAAATGCACGCTATTGTGACACCAGATATGAGTGGCACTGTGCACTGGCAGAGGTTGGCAGAGTACACGTTGTAGGCCTGACACACAGACGCTTGCAGACAACTAACTGCTATTCAATCAATAACAGTGAAAAAAGTTTTTGGGTTTTTAAATGCACGCTATTGTGACACCAGATATGAGTGGCACTGTGAACTGGCAAAGGTTGGCAGAGTACACGTTGTAGGCCTGACACACACCTGCTTGGAGACAACTAACTGCTATTCAATCTGTAACGGTGAAAAAAGTTTTTGGGTTTAAATGCACGCTATTGTGACACCAGATATGAGTGGCACTGTGAACTGGCAAAGGTTGACAGAGTATACGTTTTAGGCCTGACACACAGACGCTTGGAGACAACTAACTGCTATTCAATCTATAACAGTGAAAAAAGTGTTTTGGTTTTTAAATGCACGCTATTGTGAAACCAGTAAATGAGTGGTGGCACTGGGCAAGTGGGTACAGTATACGCTGCGAGCCTGAAACACACGCTTGCAGACAACTAACTGCTTTTCAATCTATTACAGTGAAAAAAGTTTTTTTTTAAATGCACGCTATTGTGACAGCAGATAAGATTGGCACTTTGAACTGGCAAAGGTTGGCAGAGTACACGTTGTAGGCCTGGAGACAACTAACTGCTATTCAATCTATAACAGAGAAAAAAGTTTTGGGTTTTTTAAATGCACGCTATTGTGAAACCAGTGAGTGAGTGGTGGCACTGGGCAAGTGGGCACAGTATATGCTGCAAGCCTGACACACACACTTGCAGACAACTAACTGCTATTCAATCTATTACAGTGAAAAAAGTTTTTTGGTTTTTAAATGGACGCTACTGTGACACCAGATAAGAGTGGCACTTTGAACTGGCAAAGGTTGACAGAGTACACGTTGTAGGCCTGACACACAGACGCTTGGAGACAACTAACTGCTATTCAATCTATAACAGTGAAAAAAGTTTTTTGGTTTTAATTGCACGCTATTGTGACACCAGATATGAGTGGCAATGTGCACTGGCAGAGGTTGGCAGAGTACACGCTGTAGGCCTGAAACCAAATTAAAGACAACTAACTGCTATTCAATCTATAACAGTGAAAAAAGTTTTTGGGTTTTTAAATGCACGCTATTGTGACACCAGATATGAGTGGCACTGTGCACTGGCAGAGGTTGGCAGAGTAGACGCTGTAGGCCTGACACACCCGCTTGAAGACAACTAACTGCTATTTAATCTATAACAGTAAAAAAAGTTTTTGGGTTTTAAATGCACGCTATTGTGAAACCAGTGAGTGAGTGGTGGCACTGGGCAAGTGGGCACAGTATATGCTGCAAGCCTGACACACACACTTGCAGACAACTAACTGCTATTCAATCTATTACAGTGAAAAAAGTTTTTTGGTTTTTAAAAGCACGCTACTGTGACACCAGATAAGAGTGGCACTTTGAACTGGCAAAGGTTGGCAGAGTAGACGCTGTAGGCCTGACGCACACTTATGAAGGACACTGACTGCTATTATATTACAGTCAAAAAAGTTTTTGGGTTTTTAAATGCATGCTATTGTGACACCAGATAAGAGTGGCAATGTGCACTGGAAGAGGTTGGCAGAGTAGACGCTGTAGGCCTGACGCACCTGTTTGAAGACAACTAACTGCTCTTCAATCTATAACAGTGAAAAAAGTTTTGGGGTTTTTAAATGCAATCTACTGCGACACCAGATAAGAGTGGCACTGGCAGAGGTTGGCAGAGTACACGCTGTAGGCCTGACACACACTTATGAAGGACACTGACTGCTATTATATTACAGTAAAAATAGTTTTTTGGTTTTAAATGCACGCTATTGTGACACCAGATATGAGTGGCAATGTGCACTAGCAGAGGTTGGCAGAGTAGACGCTGTAGGCCTGACACACCCGCTTGAAGACAACTAACTGCTATTTAATCTATAACAGTAAAAATATTTTTTTGGTTTTAAATGGACGATACTGTGACACCAGATATGAGTGGCAATGTGCACTGGCAGAGGTTGGCAGAGTAGACGCTGTAGGCCTGACACACCCGCTTGAAGACAACTATTTGCTATTTAATCTATAACAGTAAAAAAAGTTTTTTGGTTTTAAATGCACGCTATTGTGAAACCAGTGAGTGAGTGGTGGCACTGCGCAAGTGGGCACAGTATACGCTGCAAGCCTGACACACATACTTGCAGACAACTAACTGCTATTCAATCTATAACAGTTAAAAAAGTTTTTTGGTTTTTAAATGCAAGCTATTGGGACACCAGATATGAGTGGCACTGTGCACTGGCAGAGGTTGGCAGAGTACATGCTGGAGGCCTGACACACCCGCTTGGAGACAACTAACTGCTATTCAATCTATAACAGTGAAAAAAGTTTTTGGGTTTTAAATGCACGCTATTGTGACACCAGATATGAGTTGCAATGTGCACTGGCAAAGGTTGGCAGAGTACACATTGTAGGCCTGACACACAGACGCTTGCAGACAACTAACTGCTATTCAATCTATAACAGTGAAAAAAGTTTTTGGGTTTTTAAATGCACGCTATTGTGACACCAGATAAGAGTGGCACTTTGATCTGGCAAAGGTTGGCAGAGTACACGTTGTAGGCCTGACACACACCCGCTTGGAGACAACTAACTGCTATTCAATCTATAACGGTGAAAAAAGTTTTTGGGTTTTAAATGCACGCTATTGTGACACCAGATATGAGTGGCACTGTGAACTGGCAAAGGTTGGCAGAGTACACGCTTTAGGCCTGACACACAGACGCTTGGAGACAACTAACTGCTATTCAATCTATAACAGTGAAAAAAGTTTTTTGGTTTTTAAATGCACGCAATTGTGAAACCAGTGAGTGAGTGGTGGCACTGGGCAAGTGGGTACAGTATACACTGCGAGCTTGACACACACGCTTGCAGACAACTAACTGCTATTCAATCTATTACAGTGAAAAAAGTTTTTTTTTTAAATGCACGCTATTGTGACACCAGATAAGATTGGCACTTTGAACTGGCAAAGGTAGGCAGAGTACACGTTGTAGGCCTGACACACAGACGCTTGGAGACAACCAACTGCTATTCAATCTATAACAGTGAAAAAAGTTTTTTGGTTTTAATTGCACGCTATTGTGACACCAGATATGAGTGGCAATGTGCACTGGGAGAGGTTGGCAGAGTAAACGCTGTAGGCCTGACACCCACTTAAAGACAACTAACTGCTATTCAATCTATAACAGTGAAAAAAGTTTTGGGGTTTTTAAATGCACGCTATTGTGACACCAGATATGAGTGGCACTGTGCACTGGCAGAGGTTGGCAGAGTAGACGCTGTAGGCCTGACACACCCGCTTGAAGACAACTAACTGCTATTTAATCTATAACAGTAAAAAAAGTTTTTGGGTTTTAAATGCACGCTATTGTGAAACCAGTGAGTGAGTGGTGGCACTGGGCAAGTGGGCACAGTATATGCTGCAAGCCTGACACACACACTTGCAGACAACTAACTGCTTTTCAATCTATTACAGTGAAAAAAGTTTTTTTTTAAATGCACGCTATTGTGACAGCAGATAAGATTGGCACTTTGAACTGGCAAAGGTTGGCAGAGTACACGTTGTAGGCCTGGAGACAACTAACTGCTATTCAATCTATAACAGAGAAAAAAGTTTTGGGTTTTTTAAATGCACGCTATTGTGAAACCAGTGAGTGAGTGGTGGCACTGGGCAAGTGGGCACAGTATATGCTGCAAGCCTGACACACACACTTGCAGACAACTAACTGCTATTCAATCTATTACAGTGAAAAAAGTTTTTTGGTTTTTAAATGGACGCTACTGTGACACCAGATAAGAGTGGCACTTTGAACTGGCAAAGGTTGACAGAGTACACGTTGTAGGCCTGACACACAGACGCTTGGAGACAACTAACTGCTATTCAATCTATAACAGTGAAAAAAGTTTTTTGGTTTTAATTGCACGCTATTGTGACACCAGATATGAGTGGCAATGTGCACTGGCAGAGGTTGGCAGAGTACACGCTGTAGGCCTGAAACCAAATTAAAGACAACTAACTGCTATTCAATCTATAACAGTGAAAAAAGTTTTTGGGTTTTTAAATGCACGCTATTGTGACACCAGATATGAGTGGCACTGTGCACTGGCAGAGGTTGGCAGAGTAGACGCTGTAGGCCTGACACACCCGCTTGAAGACAACTAACTGCTATTTAATCTATAACAGTAAAAAAAGTTTTTGGGTTTTAAATGCACGCTATTGTGAAACCAGTGAGTGAGTGGTGGCACTGGGCAAGTGGGCACAGTATATGCTGCAAGCCTGACACACACACTTGCAGACAACTAACTGCTATTCAATCTATTACAGTGAAAAAAGTTTTTTGGTTTTTAAAAGCACGCTACTGTGACACCAGATAAGAGTGGCACTTTGAACTGGCAAAGGTTGGCAGAGTAGACGCTGTAGGCCTGACGCACACTTATGAAGGACACTGACTGCTATTATATTACAGTCAAAAAAGTTTTTGGGTTTTTAAATGCATGCTATTGTGACACCAGATAAGAGTGGCAATGTGCACTGGAAGAGGTTGGCAGAGTAGACGCTGTAGGCCTGACGCACCTGTTTGAAGACAACTAACTGCTCTTCAATCTATAACAGTGAAAAAAGTTTTGGGGTTTTTAAATGCAATCTACTGCGACACCAGATAAGAGTGGCACTGGCAGAGGTTGGCAGAGTACACGCTGTAGGCCTGACACACACTTATGAAGGACACTGACTGCTATTATATTACAGTAAAAATAGTTTTTTGGTTTTAAATGCACGCTATTGTGACACCAGATATGAGTGGCAATGTGCACTAGCAGAGGTTGGCAGAGTAGACGCTGTAGGCCTGACACACCCGCTTGAAGACAACTAACTGCTATTTAATCTATAACAGTAAAAATATTTTTTTGGTTTTAAATGGACGATACTGTGACACCAGATATGAGTGGCAATGTGCACTGGCAGAGGTTGGCAGAGTAGACGCTGTAGGCCTGACACACCCGCTTGAAGACAACTAACTGCTATTTAATCTATAACAGTAAAAAAAGTTTTTTGGTTTTAAATGCACGCTATTGTGAAACCAGTGAGTGAGTGGTGGCACTGCGCAAGTGGGCACAGTATACGCTGCAAGCCTGACACACATACTTGCAGACAACTAACTGCTATTCAATCTATAACAGTTAAAAAAGTTTTTTGGTTTTTAAATGCAAGCTATTGGGACACCAGATATGAGTGGCACTGTGCACTGGCAGAGGTTGGCAGAGTACATGCTGGAGGCCTGACACACCCGCTTGGAGACAACTAACTGCTATTCAATCTATAACAGTGAAAAAAGTTTTTGGGTTTTAAATGCACGCTATTGTGACACCAGATATGAGTTGCAATGTGCACTGGCAAAGGTTGGCAGAGTACACATTGTAGGCCTGACACACAGACGCTTGCAGACAACTAACTGCTATTCAATCTATAACAGTGAAAAAAGTTTTTGGGTTTTTAAATGCACGCTATTGTGACACCAGATAAGAGTGGCACTTTGATCTGGCAAAGGTTGGCAGAGTACACGTTGTAGGCCTGACACACACCCGCTTGGAGACAACTAACTGCTATTCAATCTATAACGGTGAAAAAAGTTTTTGGGTTTTAAATGCACGCTATTGTGACACCAGATATGAGTGGCACTGTGAACTGGCAAAGGTTGGCAGAGTACACGCTTTAGGCCTGACACACAGACGCTTGGAGACAACTAACTGCTATTCAATCTATAACAGTGAAAAAAGTTTTTTGGTTTTTAAATGCACGCAATTGTGAAACCAGTGAGTGAGTGGTGGCACTGGGCAAGTGGGTACAGTATACACTGCGAGCTTGACACACACGCTTGCAGACAACTAACTGCTATTCAATCTATTACAGTGAAAAAAGTTTTTTTTTAAATGCACGCTATTGTGACACCAGATAAGATTGGCACTTTGAACTGGCAAAGGTAGGCAGAGTACACGTTGTAGGCCTGACACACAGACGCTTGGAGACAACTAACTGCTATTCAATCTATAACAGTGAAAAAAGTTTTTTGGTTTTAATTGCACGCTATTGTGACACCAGATATGAGTGGCAATGTGCACTGGGAGAGGTTGGCAGAGTAAACGCTGTAGGCCTGACACCCACTTAAAGACAACTAACTGCTATTCAATCTATAACAGTGAAAAAAGTTTTGGGGTTTTTAAATGCACGCTATTGTGACACCAGATATGAGTGGCACTGTGCACTGGCAGAGGTTGGCAGAGTAGACGCTGTAGGCCTGACACACCCGCTTGAAGACAACTAACTGCTATTTAATCTATAACAGTAAAAAAAGTTTTTGGGTTTTAAATGCACGCTATTGTGAAACCAGTGAGTGAGTGGTGGCACTGGGCAAGTGGGCACAGTATATGCTGCAAGCCTGACACACACACTTGCAGACAACTAACTGCTATTCAATCTATTACAGTGAAAAAAGTTTTTGGTTTTTAAATGCACGCTACTGTGACACCAGATAAGAGTGGCACTTTGAACTGGCAAAGGTTAGCAGAGTAGACGCTGTAGGCCTGACACACCCGCTTGAAGACAACTAACTGCTATTTAATCTATAACAGTGAAATTTTTTTTTTTTTTTTATTCTTTATTTTTATTGTGCTTGAATCAACAATACAGGCTTGTCTAGCCACAACAGCGTCCACAAGCTTAGTTACAACAAGTATTAGTGGTATTGTGGCATATCGGGTAGCATCGCACATTTTATAATAACATGAGGCATTTAAACATGAGTTAAGTAGCTTATAAGTAAATAACAGAATATCGGTCCTGCAAGCATATCAGGTGCATGCGGCTAGTCATACATTGGTAAGGCGAATAAGAGGCAGCGCTTGTTATACGGGAACTAGGAAGCTGTAAAGAGAGCTACAACCTGTGCGCTTGCCATGGACGGCATGGTAGACCTGGCTGTCAGGAGTTAGATGAGACAAATAGCAATATAACATAGGTAGCAGAATAGGCTAAGCAGGTAGGTTAGATAAGGTGGTACATGGATTGCCCTTAGTTACTCTAGATAGGGGAAAACATAGGGTATTATGGACAACTCTGTAGGGGGCAACCCTGTGGTGGCTAGGGGGCAACCAACACTCTGTGTGTTGGTCACTTGTTAAGAGTCATGAGAGTTGGAGTCATAGTTCGACCCAGCATGTAGAGATGGCAGGGTATTGTCTCGGGAGACCGGTAAGTCTGTGGAGTTCCTGCCGTCTGGCTGCCGGGTGCTTTAGCCGATTCCTACAGGAGGAGGCATGGTTGCCCTTAGGTGTGGCGGTAGTAGGCAGCGGGAAGGGGTGTCGTTGACAGTCCCAGTGGGTCTTAGGTTATTCCATGCCCTCTCACCCTTACTAGCCTGGGTCGTGTAGGGGTCCCGTGCTTGATGAGGAGGGGTCCGCCGGCTTGGCGCTGTAAGGTGGAAGTACGGTGATCTCGGGTGGCGGTAGTTCCTCCGCTTACGCGGTCTGTAGGCTTGTGTTTGGGGCCGCTTGATCCTCCGTTTGGGAGTAGGTCGCCGCACCAGAGCTCCGCCTGTCGGGTGTGACTCAGGGGCGACTATTGTCGGCTGCTGCTTCCGTGCCTCCACTCTCCTCCAAAACCGCTGGCAGATGTCGTTGAACTTTTTCAGGAATCTGGTTTCCCAGTCTGGGGCGAGTACCCCTGTATCATGCTTCGTGACTGGGTAGTTGGCCGCCATCTTGAGCCACGTGGGTGCTGCTTCAGCCAGGCTACTCTGCGCAGGGAGTTGAGGTTTGTCTCTGCTTGGACCGGGATAACCCCCACCGGTCTGAGGGGGGGGAACGGGTGACCTTCTCGGGAGTCTACGTCAATTGCAGCGGTGGGGGAGCAGCCGCCTCTCCCGCGCTGATCAGGCTTGTAGGCTGCAGGGGCCGCGTGGCATGGGTCAGCAAGGAATCAGCCTAGTTTGGTATGAGTCGGTAGCTTATGCCGTCACCTGGCTCCCGGTAGCCGGTTTTGTGCTTGTGGGAGCGTATTTCAGTCGGTTGATGGGTAAAAATCACCCTCGGGAGCAGGAGCTGTGGAACCATGCGACTGCTCTGCTCCGAGGTCAGGCCCCGCCCCAGTTTTGGGGTTTTTAAATGCACGCTATTGTGACACCAGATATGAGTGGCAATGTGCACTGGCAAAGGTTGGCAGAATAGACGCTGTAGGCCTGACACACACTTTTGAAGGACACTGACTGCTATTATATTACAGTCAAAAAAGTTTTGGGGTTTTTAAATGCATGCTATTGTGACACCAGATAAGAGTGGCAATGTGCACTGGCAGATGTTGGCAGAGTAGACGCTGTAGGCCTGACGCACCCGCTTGAAGACAACTAACTGCTCTTCAATCTATAACAGTGAAAAAAGTTTTTGGGTTTTTAAATGCAATCTATTGCGACACCAGATAAGAGTGGCACTGTGCACTGGCAGAGGTAGGCAGAGTACACGCTATAGGCCTGACACACACTTATGAAGGACACTGACTCTTATTATATTACAGTCCAAAAAGTTTTTGGGTTTTTAAATGCATGCTATTGTGACACCAGATAAGAGTGGCAATGTGCACTGGAAGAGGTTGGCAGAGTAGACGCTGTAGGCCTGATGCACCTGCTTGAAGACAACTAACTGCTCTTCAATCTATAACAGTGAAAAAAGTTTTTGGGTTTTTAAATACAACTACTACGACACCAGATAAGAGTGGCACTGTGCACTGGCAGAGGTTGGCAGAGTACACGCTGTAGGCCTGACACACACTTATGAAGGACACTGACTGCTATTATATTACAGTCAAAAATGTTTTTGGGTTTTTAAATGCATACTATTGTGACACCAGATAAGAGTGACAATGTGCACTGGAAGAGGTTGGCAGAGTAGACGCTGTAGGCCTGACGCACCTGCTTGAAGACAACTAACTGCTCTTCAATCTATAACAGTGAAAAAAGTTTTTTGGTTTTTAAATGCAATCTATTGCGACACCAGATAAGAGTGGCACTGGCAGAGGTTGGCAGAGTACACGCTGTAGGCCTGACACACACTTATGAAGGACACTGACTGCTATTATATTACGGTCAAAAAAGTGTTTTGTTTTTTAAATGCAAGCTATTGTGACACCAGATATGAGTGGCACTGTGCACTGGCAGAAGTTGGCAGAGTACACGCTGTTGGCCTGACACACAGACGCTTGCAGACAACTAACTGCTATTCAATCTATTACAGTGAAAAAAATATTTTGCTTTTAAATGCACGCTATTGTGACACCAGATATGAGTGGCACTGTGCACTGGCAGAGGTTGGCAGAGTAGACGCTGTAGGCCTGGCACACATGCTTGAAGACAACTAACTGCTATTCAATCTATAACAGTGAAAACACTTTTTTTTGTTTTTAAATGCACCAGATATGAGTGGTGGCACTGGGCAAGTGGGCACAGTATCCACTGTGAGCCTGACACAGAAGCTGGCAGGCAGGCAACTGCAATTAGATTACACAGATAAAAAAAGCAGACTGATGTTCTAGCCCTAAAAAGGGCTTTTTGGGGGTGCTGATCTTACAGCAGAGATCAGATGAGTCCTTCAGGACTGTAGTGGACACTGAATACACTAGCCTAGCTATCCATTTCCCTATCAAATCAACAGCAGCTACACTTTCCCTCCTCTCACTAAGAATACAACTTCAGAATGAATCTAAAATGGATGCTGTCCAGTAGGTGGGAGGGTCTGCTAGGGAGGGTGTGCTGCTGATTGGCTGGAATGTGTCTGCTGACTGTGAGGCACAGGGTCAAAGTTTACTCAATGATGATGAATAGGGGGTGGATCGAACCGCGCATATGTTCACCCGCCGTGGTGAACGCGAACATGCTATGTTCGCCAGGAACTATTCACCAGCGAACCGTTCGGTACATCACTATTGCTGAGAGTTTAGTCTGCAAACAGGTTTTTTTCCTTTAAAAAATAAATAAAAAATCCTTTTAAATTAAGGAGGAACCTGAATTAACCATCTGGCTTCTGCACTAAAAACAGGCTTTAATAAGTTCATGAAAGTCTTTCTGGAAGATAGCTCTATTAAGTTTTCTTTCAAAGTGTCTGGACTTTTGTAAAAAGATCCGAAGCAGTTCGGGTTGGCTGTACTGCGAAACAAAGGAATGTTCTTAGAGGAAGTTCTGTTTGCTATTTGTAAAGGACCCAGTTGCCTGTAGTGGCATTATACCCACTGGGAAGTAAAAGTCAGATGTCTTCATCCTATAGGTCTAGCGCCATAATCTACAATCTTTTGTCTTTTCAGAGAATTTTCCTTCAGAGATTTCTTTTAGTCAGATATTTATTTTATTCCAATGGAATTTCGCCAGAAACATTGGACCTTTACTACCAATGTTTCTGCAATCAGGGATTTGCTTTGTATTGCCGTAGCAGAGAGTTTGCATATCTGCCCTTTTCCTGGCTAATCATGGCAGCATCACTTATGGGTAGCTCCTCCCTTAGCAGTCACAGGACAGGAATTAATTAGATGAATTAGACTGATAGGTATAAAGAGTCCCTCCTCCCCTTACACCGCACTCCTCTTGGAAGACTAAGCGCTTCAAGGATCGGTCCTTTCGGGACAGCAGAAGCTATAGACCAGGAAGAGAGTATTCCAGAAATTTTTCTTGGAAAATCTTCTCACATTATTGACCAATAAGGCTTCCAGAGGAAGAGGAGCTAGAACCTCTGGGAAGAACTGCCCATTCGGGGACTGTGGGAGGAAGACTGAAGTTCTTTTACCCGCTGTGTAAAATATTAGGGACGTGTGGGGCAATTCCATCATAAGAGAGGGTTACAGGATAAAATTTGCCTCTTACGCAAAATCTTCTTTCTTCAAGAAATCAAAGGTGTTGGCAGGCATCAAACGAAGGGCCATGAGGGCCTGCATTTCTACTCTTCTGGAACAAAAAGTTATAGAAGAAGTTCCAAAACAGGAAAGGTTCCAAGGGGTTTACTCCACAGTGTTTTTGGCTCCAAAACCCCAGGGAAAGTGGTGTCTCATCCTGAACTTGAAAGGAGTTAACTCCATGCTCGACGTAAGAACATTTAAGATGGAATCTTTACAGACCATCTTAAAAAGCATCAAAAGAGGGGATTGGATGACATCTATAGACTTGAGGGACGCCTACTACCAAATCTCTACAAACCATGATCATATGCGGTTTCTCAGATTCTGGGCTCTAGGAAGGCATTTTTAATTCCGGGGACTGACATTTGGCCTCAGCTTGGCACCAAGAACGTTCTCAAAAGTTCTTGTCACCTTGATTGCCTTAATACGAGTGAGAGGTATCGCAATCTTCCATTACTTGGACAATATCCTTATCATAGGACTATCTCAAAGGATAGTGGCTCATCATACTTGGGTTAAGATGAACATTCTTTGAGACCACGGTTGGCTTCTGAACATAGAGAAAAGTTTCCTAATTCCTTCACAAAAGATCATATTCCTCAGAGCAGTAATAAACACTATCTCCGCCCATGTGTTCCTGTTTCCAGAGAGGGCTGTGAGGATCTGAGACAAAATAAGAAAACTACAAGGTTTTGAGACTGGCTCAGCCAGAGAAGTCATGAGCCTCCTTGTTTCTTTGACTTCAACGATTGGGCTGGTAAAATGGGCCCAATGGAAGTTTCACACTGTTCAGAATTGCTTCCTTCTTCAATTCGACAAAGTAGAAACAGATTGGGAGCAAATAATAGGTCTGCCCCTGCCAGTAAGAAAAGGGTTGGACTGGTGGATGGGTAAGAAGAATTTGGCAAAAGGCTTCCCGTTGGAGGAACCTCCTTGGAACGCTATTACAACACATGCCAGTTTCTCTGGATGGGGTGCCCACTTCAATTCCACAGGGACACAAGGGAAGTGGACCCGAGAAGAGAGTCGCCTACACTCAAATCTAAGAGAACTAAGAGCTATTTCCAAAGCCGTCTTGGTATTCCTCCCGATGATCGAAAAAATCTTGGGTACTAGTCAAAACAGACAACCAAGCAGTTGCTTCGTATGTGAACAACCAAGGAGGCACAAGAAGCAGCTTGCTCTTGAAGGAACTAGTTCCCTTGATGATGGTGGACATGAAAAATCTCCAAGGTCTGAAGGTTTCTTCCTAAGGTGATTTCTCAGTTTCATCTCTCTCAAGAAGTGGTCCTTCCATCATTCTACCCCAATCCTACTTCTCAAGAGAAAGTTAGGTGGCAACGTTTGGATGTCATGAACTGAACCTAGTTCATTCTGAATCATACAGAAAGACTGACTAACTCTTCATTTTACCTTCAGGAGTTAGGAAAGGTGAGGCGGCCTCTTTATCTACATTGAAACGTTGGATTTCGCTAATGATCAGGAAAGCGTATATCTCTAAAGGTCAATCTCCTCCAATGAAGATAAGAACACATTCTACCAGAGCATTGTCAACTTCATGGGCTAATATATAGTAATGTGACAGCATATCACATTACTATATAGATTCACACAAGAAAACCAGATACAGGACTACAGAGAACACCAAGTTAATTTAACTTTAAATATTATGGATTGATACAAAGTTCCATTGTAAGGAAAGGCGAACAAGGGTTCAGTGGTGTCAAAATTCAAATTTTATGGACAAAAAGGAGACATCTAAAGAAAGTCTCTGAAGTCTGACAGGTCTTTGACAGATAGGCATAAAGATAGCCAAAAATGACATCAATTGCATCACAAAATCCGGTTAACCCCTTACACAAAGGATAATTGGAACTCCTGACAAATTTCTGGTGGTGTTATGCCATTTACTGACCAAACTCTTGATAGCCTGTAGGGAAGACACACCCACCTTACTCTATTGGGAAGATAAACCAGAGGTTCCCATCCCTCAAGTACCCCCTACCAGTCCAGGATTTAGGGATTACCCTGTTGTGTCTAAAGTGTTTATTTTTTCCCCCTTTTTCTAAAAAACACCTTAGTAGTGTTGTCGCGAACCCGAAATTATCGGTTCGCGAACGGCGAACGCGAACTTCCGCAAATGTTCGCGAACCGGCGAACCGCCATTGACTTCAATGGGCAGGCGAATTTTAAAACCAACAGGGACTCTTTCTGGCCACAAAAGTGATGGAAAAGTTGTTTCAAGGGGACTAACACCTGGACTGTGGCATGCCGGAGGGGGATCCATGGCAAAACTCCCATGGAAAATTACACAGTTGATGCAGAGTCTGCTTTTAATCCATAAAGGGCAGAAATCACCTAACATTGACACCTGTCCTCAAAGTCCCTGATACACACTGACACAGAGCAGAATAGAGACTGTTCCCCGTCCTCAGAGACCATGATACACACTGACACAGAGCAGAATAGAGACTGTTACCCCTACATAGGGTCACTTGGCAGATATGGCAAGGTCGTGGGAGGGGGAGGATGACTTTCACCTCTTCCCCTGTTAGATTCCCGTTGTGCTGTGACATCACCCTTATACGCTGTGTAAAGCATACTATTTAATTTGATCAGCATGGCCACTTGAGTTTTTATAGTTTTCACGCTGCTTGTAGTTTATATATGGTTCACAAAAATCAAACAAACAAACGATAAAGTAAACATGTAAGGATTCAGAATATTCTTTCAAACCCTTACACATTGTGTGTACGTATTTTTTGTCTTAAGTTTGTGGCTTTAAAGAGGTTCACGTTGTTTCTATGATGTGCATAACATGTTCTTGTAAATGTTTGTTACATTTTTCCTGGAATTTTAATTTTTCAATCTGAATAAAGATAGTCAAATCCCTGATACACACTGACACAGAGCAGAATAGGGACTGTTCCCCCTACATAGGGTCACTTGGCAGATATGGATTGACACCTATCCTAATGATCCCTGATACACACTGACACAGAGCAGAATAGAGACTGTTCCCCCTACATAGGGTCACTTGGCAGATATGGATTGACACCTGTCCTCAAAACCCCTGATACACACTGATACAGAGCAGAATAGGGACTGTTCCCCCTACATAGGGTCACTTGGCAGATATGGATTGACACCTGTCCTCAAAACCCCTGATACACACTGACACAGAGCAGAATAGGGAATGTTCCTCCTACATAGGTGTAACGGCTACCCAGATAGAGAGAGGGTTTCTGCCGTTGAAGACGTCCTTTTTCCCTGCAAGCTGCTGTGGAGAAGTAGGCTGATGTAATCCCATCCACGATATCCAGAGTGAGGAGCAGGTTCAGCTGTAAACAGGAGCAGAATAATATTCCCAAATAATCCCCTTCCAAGAACGAGACGAGGCTACGTTTTGAAGGGTCAAGATGAACTGAGGACTGGAACACCCAGCCTGCTTTTTATTAGAAATAGATACACACAGAACACTCCCAGGGGGAGGATGAAAACAACCAATAATACAGATGGTAACACCCCCACGTCTCCTCCCCTCAGATAACTACATAACCCAATTAAAATGTCCACATTTTTCCACCAGTTCTGGATGTACCCCAAAAACAGGGGGTACAGCTTTAAATCCGGTAGCGCTGGATAGCTCTCCTTCAGGGGGACAATATATCCAAAAATCACCCCATTCGGATGTATAGTTCGGGAGATACAACGTTCCAAAGTTTTGACCGACCGCACAGACCAACTAGCCGAAATTAGTTCCATGAGTTTTGGCCTTGCGGTCGGTCTCCGTTCGCACGGTAAAAAGGTATGATATTCTTGCCATCCATGCGAATCGCGGGGTTCGCTGGAATCCCCATAGATGATTGCATATAACTACCGAACGAGGGGACGTTCGGTAGTTTCCGTACGAACTTATGGAGGTCTGGAGGACTCAGCGGTGTTCGCCTGTTTGCGTATCCGTTTTCAGTTCCATGCGGTTACAGGCAAACACCGCTGTTCGCACACAAGATGGCCGCGAACACGTGCAAAGTCCCGAAATGGCGGCCACCTCTGTATTACACGCGAAATTCGCACGGAACCAGACGAACAGAGGAATGAAACGAATGGATGTGTAAGTTGTAATTCCCTTGTTGGTTTCACATCCACCAGAGGTTGGGAGGGATCTGTTACACTGCTCCCCTTTTGTGGAACACTCCGGCAGACCCGGATTGATCCTTTTCGGGTCAACTTGGGGCTGTCCGGTCCTTTGTTAGGGCAATAGTTCTGTTTGTCTGGACAGACCGTCCGCGTTCCCATTAAACTTGCCAGGGCGGTATTGGATGGAGAAATTGTATGGCTGTAGTGCGAGACTCCATCTCAGTAAGCGTCCATTATCTCCAGCTACTCTGTTCAGCCATACAAGGGGGTTATGATCAGTAATTAAGGTGAATTCTTGACCATACAGATATGGGGTCAATTTCTTTAGGGCCCAGACCAGGGCTAAGCACTCTTTTTCCACTGCCGCGTAACTCACTTCTCTAGGTAACAGTTTTCTGCTGAGATACGCGACAGGGTGTTCGCCCCCGTCTTCGCCGACCTGGCTTAGCACTGCCCCCAGTCCGTACATGGACGCATCTGTGTGGACGACAAATCTTTTGTTAGGGACGGGGGCAGACAAAACAGGTGCATTGATTAAGGCTTGTTTCAAGGTTTGGAATGCTGTTTCACAGGCGGGAGACCACAGGACTACCCTAGGTAAGTTCTTCTTTGTTAAATCTGTCAAGGGTTTGGCGATGGCGCTGTAGTCAGGGACAAATCTCCTGTAGTACCCTGCTGTCCCTAAAAATGCTAACACTTGTGTCTTAGTGTGGGGTGTGGGCCAATTGGCTACGGCCTCTACTTTAGCGGGTTCTGGTCGTTGTTTCCCACACCCCACCCTGTGTCCCAAATACTGAACTTCAGCCATGCCAAAGTTACACTTCTCCGGCTTCAGAGTTAGGCCGGCGGCCCTAATCTGATCCAACACAGTCTCTATGTGTTGTAGGTGTTCCCCCCAAGTCTCGCTATAGATCGCAATGTCATCCAGGTATGCGCAAGCGAAGTCCTGGAAGCCATCAAGGAGGCGGTCCACTAAGCGCTGAAAAGTAGCTGGGGCGTTTTTCATCCCGAAGGGCATGACCTTAAACTGGTACAGGCCAAACGGGGTGACAAACGCCGACTTAGGGATAGCGTCCTTGGCCAGGGGAATCTGCCAGTACCCCTTGCACAAGTCAATGGTGGTCAGATAGCGTCCCCTGGCAATGCGATCCAATAGCTCGTCTACTCGGGGCATGGGGTATGCGTCTGTCACAGTTCGGTCGTTGAGGCGTCGGTAATCGACACAGAACCGGGTCGTCCCATCCTTTTTGGGGACTAGGACGACGGGAGATGCCCAGGGACTGTCGGATGGCTCTATAACCCCTAGTTTTAACATCTCCTGAATCTCCTTCCTCATCTCTTCTTTTACAGCCTCGGGAATTCTATAGGGAGTTTGTCGGAGCGGGGCTTGTCCTGGGGTTTCTACGTAATGGGTCGCTACAGGTGTGTAACCTGGCTCCTGGGAAAAGGTTAATCTCTTTTCAACTAGTAGTTGCTGGAGTTGTTCTCGTTCTGTGGGAGTTAATCGCTCCCCTAGCTGTACTGTATTAAGCAGAGTTTTGGACTCGGGGTTGGCTAATAGATCAGGGATGGGGAGACTGTCAGGGTCCTCAGTGGCGGGGATGCATATGGCGGCTATGTCTTCGGGCCGTTCTTGGTATTCCTTTAATAGGTTTATATGAAAGGACTTCTGTATCTTTTCGTCCTTGCTACTGGCAATGATATAGGTGGTGTCACAGACCTGGGCTACTACTTTGTAGGGGCCTTGCCAGGAGGTCTGCAATTTATTTCCTCGAACGGGTTTAAGTACTAGAACTTTCTGTCCTACCTGGAATGTTCTCAGCCTAGCGTTCCGATCGTACCAATGTTTCTGCCGACCCTGGGCCGCATGGAGATGATCCCGGGCCATCCGGGCTAACTGTTCCATACGGTCCCGCATTTCTAGCACATATGGTACGATGGGGACACCTTCGTGTTCCGTCTCTCCCTCCCAGTGCTCTCGGATGAGGTCGAGAGGGCCTCGCACCCTCCGTCCATAGAGCAGTTCAAAGGGAGAGAACCCAGTGGACTCCTGCGGCACCTCCCGGTAAGCAAACAGGAGGTGTGGCAAAAATCGCTCCCAGTCTCTGTATTCCGCCGTAAAGGTCCGTAGCAATTGCTTTAGGGTACCATTAAAGCGTTCACAGAGACCGTTAGTCTGGGGGTGGTACGGTGAACTAAGTAGGGGCTTAATACCACAGACCTTCCACAACTGCTGGGTTAAGTCTGCGGTAAACTGGGTCCCTCTGTCCGACAAGATTTCCTGGGGAAATCCTACTCTGGTGAATATCCCGACTAGCGCACTAGCAACAGTGTCAGCCTGGATATTCGTCAGAGCGACGGCTTCTGGGTAGCGGGTGGCATAGTCCACCACGGTAAGAATGTATTTCTTACCAGAGGGACTGGGGTTAGGTAGGGGTCCTACTAGATCGACTGCCACCCTGCTAAATGGTTCCTCGATCACAGGCATAGGGGACAGTCGAGCTTTCGGATGATCCCCTCTCTTCCCCACCCTCTGGCATACATCACACGTGCTACAGTAACGGCGCACGTCCTTCGAGATTCCTGGCCAAAAGAAGGTCTGAGTGATTCTGTATGTTGTGCGGTTACCCCCCAGATGTCCTGCTAACGGAATGTCGTGGCCAATTCGGAGAAGCTCCAATCGGTACTTTCTAGGTACCACTAATTGGCGCTTCTGCGAAGGAGCACAGCCTCTCTTCCTGCCTTCGGTTAATCTGTATAATCGGTCCCCTTCCCATATAAAACGTTCCCGCTCATCCCCTCTATTGTCAGCTAGTTCTCGGTACTTTCGGAGGGTGGGGTCCTGTCTAGTTTCCCTCCCAAACTCCTCTGGGGTGTCCCAAGCTAGCGGTCTATCTGTAGTGTCATTGCTAGGTGTCTGTCGGTGGCTTACCTGGGTCTCCCGACCTGTTGGCGGATCGTCCTCGATACGGGTCTGTGAGCGGGTGGTCACGGGGCAAGCCGCAGCAGTAGTGGGTAAAAAGGCCGAGGCTAGAGGGCCAATATCATTGCCCAACACGACCTCAGCGGGTAGGTTGTCCATAATGCCCACCGTGGTCTTTCCTGACCCGACTCCCCAATCCAAGTGTACCCGGGCGGTGGGTAAGCGAAAAACAGCCCCCCCTGCGACCCGAACAGCAACAGTACGGTTAGACACAAGTTCTGGTTTCACCAGATGCTTTTGTATTAAAGTGATGGTAGCGCCAGTGTCCCTTAGGCCTTGTGCTATCTGTCCATTTACACGCACCTCCTGACGGTGGTGCTGGCGATTATCTGGGGAAGCCGCTTGTATGGGGTTGGCCTCATATAATATTCCCAGGCATTCCTCAGGGCTCCCTTCAATTTCCAGGCAGTGAGCAGCAGCGGGGCGTGAAGATGGGCTTTCGTTGTTAGATGTGCGCCTCCAATTATTATTGGCTGATCCCAACGGGCAAACACGGGCAATATGTCCCAGGTTGCCGCAGCGATGACACGTCACTCTGTAGGATTCCCGGGGCTGGTTGTTAGACCCTTGAGGACGTGGAGGTCCTGGGGGTACCGGGGCCCGGAATTCTGTGCGTGCAGCGTGTGTTGGGGTGCGGGCCTCTGTTCTAGGTGCTGGTCGTGTAGTACCTTGGCTCACTTTTCTCGTTTCCACATATTCGTCCGCTAGTCGTGCTGCCTCATTTAAGTTGGCTGGGCGGCGATCTCTCACCCAATCCTGTGTATCCGCCGCCAAATCTTGGAAGAAATGTTCCATCAAGAACAATTGTAGCACTTCTTCTCCGGTGTTAGCATTGCACCCTTGCATCCAATGTGATGCCACCCTTTGTAGTTTGTTTGCCCATTCCATGTGGGAGTCCGCTGCCTTCTTTTTGGACTCCCGGAAGCGACGGCGATATGCCTCTGGGGTGACTGCGTATCGGGTGAGTAGTGCGGCTTTCACCCGCTGATATTGTGTGATATCTTCGGCCGTGAGTGCCCGAAAAGCCTCATTTGCTTTTCCTGAAAGTTTTCCAGCCAGAATAGTAACCCATTGGTCTGGGGGTATCTGGTGCAGTGAGCACTGCCGCTCAAAATCTGCCAAATACCCATCAATCTCTTCCTCATTTTCTGCAAACGCTTTAAATGCAGTAAATGGTATTTTCCTCCCTGCAGCAACGGGAGGAGGAGTAGGAACTATATGTGTACTAGCTTGTTGCGCCAATACATGTTCCGTGTCTTGCCTCCTCTTAGTCTCGATCTCCTCTTTTGCGTTCTTGAACAGTCTGTCTAATAGCTCCGTGGTCTTTTCCGGATATAATGCTAATCTTCGCTGTACAATAGCAGTGAGTACATCGTTCTCGCTGACCGGTGCAATAGGTTCAGTTACCTCCATGGATCTATCCATTTCGTCCAGCTCCAGTAGGTCAGCTATCAGCTCTCTCCTTGGTCTGTTACTAGCACTCCTACCACGATTTTCCAATAGATCTTTCAGTGTGGGTCTTTTCAGCTTGGCATACTGAGACTCCATTCAGCACTTGCTCCTTGGGCAACAAGAACCATCCCACCGCTGCCAACCAATGTAACGACTACCCAGATAGAGAGAGGGTTTCTTCCGTTGAAGACGTCCTTTTTCCCTGCAAGCTGCTGTGGAGAAGTAAGCTGATGTAATCCCATCCACGATATCCAGAGTGAGGAGCAGGTTCAGCTGTAAACAGGAGCAGAATAATATCCCCAAATAATCCCCTTCCAAGAACGAGACGAGGCTACGTTTTGAAGGGTCAAGATGAACTGAGGACTGGAACACCCAGCCTGCTTTTTATTAGAAATAGATACACACAGAACACTCCCAGGGGGAGGATGAAAACAACCAATAATAAAGATGGTAACACCCCCACGTCTCCTCCCCTCAGATAACTACATAACCCAATTAAAATGTCCACATTTTTCCACCAGTTCTGGATGTACCCCAAAAACAGGGGGTACAGCTTTAAATCCGGTAGCGCTGGATAGCTCTCCTTCAGGGGGACAATATATCCAAAAATCACCCCATTCGGATGTACAGTTCGGGAGATACAACGTTCCAAAGTTTTGACCGACCGCACAGACCAACTAGCCGAAATTAGTTCCATGAGTTTTGGCCTTGCGGTCGGTCTCCGTTCGCACGGTAAAAAGGTATGATACTCTGGCCATCCATGCGAATCGCGGGGTTCGCTGGAATCCCCATAGATGATTGCATATAACTACCGAACGAGGGGACGTTCGGTAGTTTCCGTACGAACTTATGGAGGTCTGGAGGATTCAGCGGTGTTCGCCTGTTTGCGTATCCGTTTTCAGTTCCATGCGATTGCAGGCAAACACCGCTGTTCGCACACAAGATGGCCGCGAACACGTGGAAAGTCCCGAAATGGCGGCCACCTCTGCATTACACGTGAAATTCGCACGGAACCAGACGAACAGAGGAATGGAGCGAATGGATGTGTAAATTGTAATTCCCTGGTTTGTTTCACATCCACCAGAGGTTGTTAGGGATCTGTTACACTTGGCTCACTTTTCTTGTTTCCACATATTCGTCCGCTAGTCGTGCTGCCTCATTTAAGTTGGCTGGGCGGCGATCTCTCACCCAATCCTGTGTATCTGCCGCCAAATCTTGGAAGAAATGTTCCATCAAGAACAATTGTAGCACTTCTTCTCCGGTGTTAGCATTGCACCCTTGCATCCAATGTGATGCCACCCTTTGTAGCTTGTTTGCCCATTCCATGTGGGAGTCCGCTGCCTTCTTTTTGGACTCCCGGAAGCGACGGCGATACGCCTCTGGGGTGACTGCGTATCGGGTGAGTAGTGCGGCTTTCACCCGCTGATATTGTGTGATATCTTCGGCCGTGAGTGCCCAAAAAGCCTCATTTGCTTTTCCTGAAAGTTTTCCAGCCAGAATAGTAACCCATTGGTCTGGGGGTATCTGGTGCAGTGAGCACTGCCGCTCAAAATCTGCCAAATACCCATCAATTTCTTCCTCATTTTCTGCAAACGCTTTAAATGCAGTAAATGGTATTTTCCTCCCTGCAGCAACGGGAGGAGGAGTAGGAACTATATGTGTACTAGCTTGTTGCGCCAATACATGTTCCGTGTCTTGCCTCCTCTTAGTCTCGATCTCCTCTTTTGCGTTCTTGAACAGTCTGTCTAATAGCTCCGTGGTCTTTTCTGGATATAATGCTAATCTTCGCTGTACAATAGCAGTGAGTACATCGTTCTCGCTGACCGGTGCAATAGGTTCAGTTACCTCCATGGATCTATCCATTTCGTCCAGCTCCAGTAGGTCAGCTATCAGCTCTCTCCTTGGTCTGTTACTGGCACTCCTACCACGATTTTCCAATAGATCTTTCAGTGTGGGTCTTTTCAGCTTGGCATACTGAGACTCCATTCAGCACTTGCTCCTTGGGCAAAAAGAACCATCCCACCGCTGCCACCAATGTAACGGCTACCCAGATAGAGAGAGGGTTTCTGCCGTTGAAGACGTCCTTTTTCCCTGCAAGCTGCTGTGGAGAAGTAGGCTGATGTAATCCCATCCACGATATCCAGAGTGAGGAGCAGGTTCAGCTGTAAACAGGAGCAGAATAATATTCCCAAATAATCCCCTTCCAAGAACGAGACGAGGCTACGTTTTGAAGGGTCAAGATGAACTGAGGACTGGAACACCCAGCCTGCTTTTTATTAGAAATAGATACACACAGAACACTCCCAGGGGGAGGATGAAAACAACCAATAATACAGATGGTAACACCCCCACGTCTCCTCCCCTCAGATAACTACATAACCCAATTAAAATGTCCACATTTTTCCACCAGTTCTGGATGTACCCCAAAAACAGGGGGTACAGCTTTAAATCCGGTAGCGCTGGATAGCTCTCCTTCAGGGGGACAATATATCCAAAAATCACCCCATTCGGATGTATAGTTCGGGAGATACAACGTTCCAAAGTTTTGACCGACCGCACAGACCAACTAGCCGAAATTAGTTCCATGAGTTTTGGCCTTGCGGTCGGTCTCCGTTCGCACGGTAAAAAGGTATGATATTCTTGCCATCCATGCGAATCGCGGGGTTCGCTGGAATCCCCATAGATGATTGCATATAACTACCGAACGAGGGGACGTTCGGTAGTTTCCGTACGAACTTATGGAGGTCTGGAGGACTCAGCGGTGTTCGCCTGTTTGCGTATCCGTTTTCAGTTCCATGCGGTTACAGGCAAACACCGCTGTTCGCACACAAGATGGCCGCGAACACGTGCAAAGTCCCGAAATGGCGGCCACCTCTGTATTACACGCGAAATTCGCACGGAACCAGACGAACAGAGGAATGAAACGAATGGATGTGTAAGTTGTAATTCCCTTGTTTGTTTCACATCCACCAGAGGTTGGGAGGGATCTGTTACAATAGGGTCACTTGGCAGATATGGATTGACACCTGTCCTCAAAACCCCTGATACACACTGACACAGAGCAGAATAGAGACCGGGGGTCTAGTAGCGTGGACACCCAGCACAGGTTGTTCTCCTTCAGCCTTTTTATACGAGGGTCCCTCAACAGGCACGACAGCATGAAAGACCCCATTTGCACAAGGTTGGATGCCGAGCTACTCATTTCCCGTTCCTCCTCCTCACACAGAGCAGAATAGGGACTGTTCCCCCTACATAGGGTCACTTGGCAGATATGGATTGACACCTGTCCTCAAAGCCCCTGATACACACTGACACAGAGCATAAAAGGGACTGTTCCCCCTACATAGGGTCACTTGGCAGATATGGATTGACACCTGTCCTCAAAACCCCTGATACACACTGACACAGAGCATAAAAGGGACTGTTCCCCCTACATAGGGTCACTTGGCAGATATGGATTGACACCTGTCCTCAAAACCCCTGATACACACTGACACAGAGCAGAATAGGGACTGTTCCTCCTACATAGGGTCACTTGGCAGATATGGATTGACACCTGTCCTCAAAACCCCTGATACACACTGACACAGAGCAGAATAGGGACTGTTCCCCCTACATAGGGTCACTTGGCAGATATGGATTGACACCTGTCCTCAAAACCCCTGATACACACTGACACAGAGCAGAATAGGGACTGTTCCTCCTACATAGGGTCACTTGGCAGATATGGATTGACACCTGTCCTCAAAACCCCTGATACACACTGACACAGAGCAGAATAGAGACTGTTCCCTGTCCACAGAGTCCATGATACACACTGACACAGAGCAGAATAGAGACTGTTCCCCGTCCACAGAGACCATGATACATACTGACACAGAGCAGAATAGAGACTGTTCCCCGTCCACAGAGACCATGATACACACTGACACAGAGCAGAATAGGGACTGTTACCCCTACATAGGGTCACTTGGCAGGTATGGATTGACACCTGTCCTCAAAGCCCATGATACACACTGGGGGGAGCTACTGTCCTCCCCAACCACTGCGCGGTGGGTGGGGGCCATAAATCACAACGGGGGGACCTACTGTCCTCCCCCCCTCGGCCCCCACCCCTGCGCGGTGGGTGGGGGCCATAAATCACAATGGGGGGACCTACTGTCCTCCCCCCCTCGGCCCCCACCCCTGCGCGGTGGGTGGGGGCCATAAATCACAATGGGGGGGCCTACTTTCCTCCCCCCCGGCCCCCATCCCTGCGCGGTGGGTGGGGGGCATAAATCACAATGGGACGGACCTACTGATAGGAGTGGAGTATTGTTCATATCAGTTTAATACCTTCCGCGTCTCCTATCAGTGGACGTGTATATGGCAGCCATTTTAGGAACCGCACACCTGGGACCCGAGCAAGGTCCCCTCGTTCAAGCTGCTCTGGTTCCTTGATGAGCCAGCTGCCCGTGAGTTAACATGTCCCGTGGAGAAGCACTCTGTCCTGTAAAGCCTCACCACAAAAAAATTAAATAAATAACAGCACTCGGAGTGGTGAGTTTAGTAAATGTTCATATCAGTTTGATACCTTCCGCGTCTCCTATCAGTGGACATGTATATGGCAGCCATTTTAGGAACCGCACACCTGGGACCCGAGCAAGGTCACCTCTTTCAACAGGCGACATGATTTGGCCCTGTAAAACTATCCTGGATATTCTCTACAATTTCTATGGATATGGCATTGATTTATGTAACAGGGAGATGGAAGAAGATGCTTGGTCGGTCCTCTTACTTGAAATTTGGGGCACTGCGCGGGCAAGCTAATGTGCCACCAGAAAGGAGTGGTGAGTTTAGTATTGTTCATATCAGTTTAATACCTTCCGCGTCTCCTATCAGTGGACGTGTAAATGGCAGAGATTTTTAATTGTTGAATCACCTCCCCTTTTTAGGCCAAGGTGGGAAGATGCTTAGACCACTGGTATATTGGTGCCATCTTGGAGGATTTTTTTTTGGTTTGGTTTTTGAAGCCACATTGCTGCACCAGTGGGCCTAAAAATTAGGCATGTACACATGCCTGAAAAATTTGGTATTGTTGCAGCCGCTGCTGTAGCAGCGGCCAGAAAAATTGATGTTTGTTTCACAGGCAGAAAGTGCCCTAAAACATGGCGGCTTGAACCCTAGTTGGTGGCGGATAAGTCACGCAAGTCAAACGTCATTCAGAGCTAAAATACAGCAGCATGTGGACCATTTTTAGCCCAAGGCAGCTCATCTCATCAGGCCTTTTTTAATCGAATGTATCGCCCAGTGTCAGTCCCTTCGGGATCCATCCCTCATTCATCTTAATAAAGGTGAGGTAATCTAGACTTTTTTGACCAAGGCGACTTCTCTTCTCAGTGACAATACCTCCTGCTGCACTGAAGGTCCTTTCTGACAGGACACTTGAAGCGGGGCAGGCCAGAAGTTCTATCGCAAATTGGGATAGCTCAGGCCACAGGTCAAGCCTGCACACCCAGTAGTCAAGGGGTTCATCGCTCCTCAGAGTGTCGATATCTGCAGTTAAGGCGAGGTAGTCTGCTACCTGTCGGTCGAGTCGCTCTCTGAGGGTGGATCCCGAAGGGCTGTGGCGATGCATAGGACTTAAAAAGGTCCGCATGTCCTCCATCAACAACACGTCTTTAAAGCGTCCTGTCCTTGCCAGCGTGGTCGTGGGAGGAGGAGGAGGATGACTTCCACCTCTCCCCCTGTTAGATTCCCGTTGTGCTGTGACATCACCCTTATACGCTGTGTAAAGCATACTTTTTAATTTATTTTGCAAATGCTGCATCCTTTCCGACTTGTTGTAATTCGGTAACATTTCCGCCACTTTCTGCTTATACCGGGGGTCTAGTAGCGTGGACACCCAGTACAGGTCGTTCAGCCTTTTTATACGAGGGTCCCTCAACAGGCAGGACAGCATGAAAGACCCCATTTGCACAAGGTTGGATGCCGAGCTACTCATTTCCCGTTCCTCCTCCTCACTGATGTCATTAAAGGTATGTTCTTCCCCCCAGCCACGTACAACACCACGGGTACCAGATAGGTGACAACGAGCACCCTGGGATGCCTGTTGTGTTTGGTCTTGCTCCTCCTCCTCCTCCTCAAAGCTACAATCCTCCTCTGACTCCTCTTCCTCACAATCCTCTTCCAGCGTTGCCGCAGGTCCAGCAAGCGATGCTGATAAGGCTGTTTCTGGTGGTGATGGTGACCACAACTCTTCCTCTTCACGCTCATCTACAGCCTGATCCAGCACTCTTCGCAGGGCACGCTCCAGGAAGAAAACAAATGGTATGATGTCGCTGATGGTGCCTTCGTTGCGACTGACTAGGTTTGTCACCTCCTCAGGACGCATGAGCCTACAGGCATTGCGCATGAGCGTCCAGTAACGTGGCAAAAAAATTCCCAGCTCCCCAGAGGCTGTCCTAGCACTCCGGTCATACAAATATTCATTAACAGCTTTTTCTTGTTGGAGCAGGCGGGCGAACATTAGGAGTGTTGAATTCCAACGTGTAGGGCTGTCGCAAATCAAGCGCCTCACTGGCATGTTGTTTCGCCGCTGGATATCGGCAAAGTGAGCCATGGCCGTGTAGGAACGCCTGAAATGGCCACACACCTTCCTGGCCTGCTTCAGGACGTCCTGTAAGCCTGTGTACTTATGCACAAAGCGTTGTACGATCAGATTACACACATGTGCCATGCACGGCACATGTGTCAACTTGCCCAACTTCAATGCCGCTATCAAATTTTTTCCGTTGTCACACACCACTTTGCCGATATCCAGTTGCTGCGGAGTCAGCCACTTTTCCACCTGTGCGTTCAGGGCGGACAGGAGTGCTTGTCCGGTGTGACTCTCTGCTTTCAAGCAAGTCAAACCCAAGACGGCGTGACACTGCCGTATCCGGGATGTGGAATAGTACCTGGGGAGCTGGGGGGTGCCGTTGATGTGGAGCAAGACGCAGCAGCACAAGAGGACTCAGCCGAGGAGGTTATGGAAGAGGATGGAGTAGGAGGAGTAGAGGAGGTGGCAGCAGGACTGCCTGCAATTCGTGGCGGTGTCACCAACTCCTCTGCAATGCCACGCATTCCTTGCTTGTCAGCCGTCAGCAGGTTTACCCAATGCGCAGTGTAGGTGATATACCTGCCCTGACCATGCTTTGCAGACCAGGTATCAGTGGTCAGATGGACCCTTGCCCCAACACTGTGTGCCAGACATGCCATGACTTCCTTTTGCACAATCGAGTACAAGTTGGGGATTGCCTTTTGTGAAAAGAAATTCCGGCCGGGTACCTTCCACTGCGGTGTCCCAATAGCTACAAATTTTTTGAACGCCTCAGACTCAACCAGATTGTATGGTAAAAGCTGGCGGGCTAATAGTTCGGACAAGCCAGCTGTCAGACGCCGGGCAAGGGGGTGACTTGGTGACATTGGCTTCTTACGCTCAAACATGTCCTTGACAGACACATGACTGTGGGCAGATGAGCGGGAACTGCTCAAGGCGGGAGACGGAGTGGCGGATGGTTGAGAGGGGGCAAGAAGGACAGCAGTGGTTGACGTGGCTGAAGATGCTGGACCAGGAGGAGGATGGCGGCTTAGAGTAGACGTGCTGCTTGTACTCATGTGTTGATCCCATAGGCGTTTGTGATGTGAGATCATGTGCCTACGCAAAGCAGTTGTACCTAGGTGGGTGTTGGACCTCCCACGACTCAGTTTCCTTTGGCACAGGTTGCAAATGGCATCGCTGTTGTCAGAGGCAGACACACAAAAAAAATGCCACACTGCTGAGCTCTGCAATGACGGCATTCTGGTGGTGGATACAGCATGCGTTGATTGGCGTGCTGTCGGGCTGACCCCGGGTGCCGATGCATGCTGTCTGACTGTGCCACTAGCTCCTTGCGACGACCCCCCCCTGCTTCCAACTCGTCTCCTCCTCCTCTCTGTCTCCCCATCTGAACTTTCGCCCTGTTCTTCTTCTTGCCGAGCGGGCACCCACGTGACATCCATGGACGCATCGTCATCATCAACCGCTTCGCTTGTATCTGACAACTCAGAAAAGGAAGCAGCAGCGGGTACAACATCATCATCATCACACCGTACCTCCATGTGTTTAATGCTGCCTGCCTGAGACATATCCCTGTTATCTACATCCTCTAGCAATAATGGTTGCGCATCACTCATTTCTTCAAACGGGTGTGTGAATAACTCCTCTGACATACCAAGTAAAGCGGCTGTGGTGCTAGTTTTGGTGGTGGCGGCAGGCGGGTGAGTAGTATCTTGAGAGGTGCCTGAAGCTAAGCTGGAGGAGGATGGTGCGTCAAGGTTCCGAGCGGAGGCTGTACAAGATTGGGTGTCCTGTGTTAGCCAGTCAACTATGTCCTCAGAACTTTTCAAGTTCAGGGTACGTGGCTTCTGAAAACTGGGCATTATTCTAGGGCAAAAGGGAATCACAGCACCACGACCACGACGGCCCCTGCGGGGTGGCCTGCCTCTGCCTGTCATTTTTTTGGGGATTAGTGGTACTATGCGTGCAAGCTACTGTGAGACCAGATATGATTGGCAATGTGAACTGTAACAGTTCTGCAGAGCACACACTGTAGGCCTGACACACCCGCTTGAAGACAAGTAACTGCTATTCAATCTATAACAGTGAAAAACAAATTTTGGTTTTAAAAGCAAGCTATAGAGACACCAGATATGAGTGCCAACTGTCAAAGTACGCTGGCACAGGTCTGCAGAGCACACGCTGAAGGAGGCCTGACACCCAGTCGCTTGCAGACAACTAACTGCTCTTCTATTACAGTGAAAAAAAAATATTTCTTTTAAATCTAAAGCTTAAGCTATTGTAAAAACAGATATGAGTGGTGGCACTGGGCAAGAGGGCACAGTATCCACTGTGAACCTCACACAGAAGCTGGCAGGCAGGCAACTGCTCTTCTATTACAGTGGAAACAAAATTTTGGTTTTAAAAGCACACTATAGAGACACCAGATATGAGTGGCAACTGTCAAAGTACGCTGGCAGGGTTGTGCAGGGCACACGCTGAAGGAAGGCCTGACAGAGCCACTTGAAGGACACTGACTGGCTGCTATTAGCTTACACTGGAAACCTTTTTTCTTTGTAAAAGCACGCTAAAGAGACACCAAATATGATTGGCAACTGTCAAAGCACGCTGGCACAGGTCTGCAGAGCACACGCTGAAGGAGGCCTGACACCCAGACGCTTGCAGACAACTAACTGCTCTTCTATTACAGTGAAAAAAAATTATTTCTTTTTAAATCTAAAGCTTAAGCTATTGTAAAAACAGATATGAGTGGTGGCACTGGGCAAGAGGGCACAGTATCCACTGTGAACCTCACACAGAAGCTGGCAGGCAGGCAACTGCTCTTCTATTACAGTGGAAAAAAATTATTTATTTTAAATCTAAAGCTTAACCTATTGTAAATACAGATATGAGTGGTGGCACTGACTGTGCAAATGGGCACAGCATCCAGCCTGACATAGAAGATGGCAGGCAGGAAACTGCAATTACATTACACAGAAAAAAAAAAAAAAGCAGCCTGATGTTCTAGCCCTAAAAAGGGCTTTTTGGGGTGCTGTCCTTACAGCAGAGATCAGATGAGTCCTTCAGGATTGTAGTGGACACTGAATACCCTAGCCTAGCTATCAATTTCCCTATCTAATCAGCAGCAGCTAAACTTTCCCTCCTCTCACTAAGCATGCAGCTTCAGAATGAATCGAAAATGGATGCTGGGAGGGAGGTTGGAGGGTGTGGAAGGGAGGGAGTGCTGCTGATTGGCTGGAATGTGTCTGCTGACCGAGAGGCACAGGGTCAAAGTTTGCCCAATGATGACGAATAGGGGGCGGATCGAACTGCGCATGTGTCCGCCCGCCGCGGCGAACGCAAACACGCTAAGTTCGCCGGGAACTGTTCGCCGGCGGACATTTCGGTACATCACTACACCTTAGACACCACAGGGTAATCCCTAAATCCTGGACTGTTAGGGGGTACTTGAGGACTGGGTTGGGAACCACTGACGTAAAGGAAGATTCTCCTTTCAAAATTAAGGACAAAAAAGCGAAAGGCAGAGATCTTAGATCTAACATCTGGTGTAGGAATGAGGACACCTAACTTTCGCACTTCCCAAAAATTTAAAAAAAAAGTGAAAATTTGTCTCTCCAACTGAAAACTTTCCTATTTCCCCACAATTCTCTTTTATACCTGCATTCACAATTCCTAGGATATATCTCCAAGTCTAAAAGAAATTCTACACAAAGAAGCTGGTTTTATTTAATTTGAATGAATTTTACTAAAAACATCTGGATAAAAAGGCTGGTCAGATTTCAACTATTATGAAATCTGATTTAGTGATATCTAGTTATATAAATTCCTTACTGCAGGAGGAATATTTACTGGTAATTTGTAAAAAAACAAAAACAAAAAAAACCTACATGAAATTAGGGATAATAGTCTAATTAGGAAAGTTAAAATCCGGTTAGAATTATTCATATTGGATGGAACGAATGGTTAACTGGTCTGAGAACTATTGTATTTGTCATTGCAATATAATAAAAAAAAAAAAAAAAGTGTATTTTGTGAGAATTGTAGCCAAAGTTTATTGCTTTACGCTGTGCTGATGCGAAGAGTCCTGTACTAAGAAAGGTTTAGCAAGCTGATTTCAAGAGAGTGTCCGGTCAAAAAACTGTTGAAGTTTGCATCTATCTGCATATGTTACTATTGAACAGTGGCGTCTCTAGGATTCATTTTTAGGGGGGGGGGGCACAGGGTGGGCCAGGGACAAAAGTAGGGGGCACATTCAACCCCGCCCTCGCCGCAGTTTGACCCCGCCCCTGCCACATGTTAAGCCCCACCCCCGACAAAATGTGTTGATTCATTATTTTCCACCAGGGATTATTGAAAAAAACAAACACATTTCCTTTGATACAGTGCCATAGTTGCCAACATTTGAAAAAAATTCCAAGGACATTTTGCAGCACAGCTATCAATTACTGTCTGTGTATAATATCCCTGGACAGTCAGTGCTCTCTGTTTAATACAGGGTTGTGTGTGTAATAAATTGGGACAGTCAGGGCTCTCTGTTTAATACAGGGTTGTGTGTGTAATAAATTGGGACAGTCCGTGCTCTCTGTTTAATACAGGGTTGTGTGTGTAATAAATTGGGACAGTCCGTGCTCTCTGTTTAATACAGGGTTGTGTGTGTAATAAATTGGGACAGTCCGTGCTCTCTGTTTAATACAGGGTTGTGTGTGTAATAAATTGGGACAGTCCGTGCTCTCTGTTTAATACAGGGTTGTGTGTGTAATAAATTGGGACAGTCCGTGCTCTCTGTTTAATACAGGGTTGTGTGTGTAATAAATTGGGACAGTCCGTGCTCTCTGTTTAATACAGGGTTGTGTGTGTAATAAATTGGGACAGTCCGTGCTCTCTGTTTAATACAGGGTTGTGTGTGTAATAAATTGGGACAGTCCGTGCTCTCTGTTTAATACAGGGTTGTGTGTGTAATAAATTGGGACAGTCCGTGCTCTCTGTTTAATACAGGGTTGTGTGTGTAATAAATTGGGACAGTCCGTGCTCTCTGTTTAATACAGGGTTGTGTGTGTAATAAATTGGGACAGTCAGTGCTCTCTGTTTAATACAGGGTTGTGTGTGTAATAAATTGGGACAGTCAGTGCTCTCTGTTTACTACAGGGTTGTGTGTGTAATAAATTGGGACAGTCAGTGCTCTCTGTTTAATACAGGGTTGTGTGTGTAATAAATTGGGACAGTCAGTGCTCTCTGTTTAATACAGGGTTGTGTGTGTAATAAATTGGGACAGTCAGTGCTCTCTGTTTAATACAGGGTTGTGTGTGTAATAAATTGGGACAGTCAGTGCTCTCTGTTTAATACAGGGTTGTGTGTGTAATAAATTGGGACAGTCAGTGCTCTCTGTTTAATACAGGGTTGTGTGTGTAATAAATTGGGACAGTCAGTGCTCTCTGTTTAATACAGGGTTGTGTGTGTAATAAATTGGGACAGTCAGTGCTCTCTGTTTAATACAGGGTTGTGTGTGTAATAAATTGGGACAGTCAGTGCTCTCTGTTTAATACAGGGTTGTGTGTGTAATAAATTGGGACAGTCAGTGCTCCCTGTAACGGACACCTTCTGTTGATGGACGCTTCCTAGCTTGCGTCGAGGACCACAACCACCGCACTGGACACCACAACCACCGCAGATTCAACAACCGCCGTAGCTTAACTGGAGCCGCGCCGTCTTCCGTCCACCCTGGAATGAACCTCCAGCATTAAGGACCGTGGGGGAGATGGGGAGATGATGGGGAGATGGGGAGATGGTGATACCGGAGAAACTGACGGAAGCCAAGCACAGAGAGATGGACACAGGTTTCTTCAGGAAGGAAGAGATTCTTTATTGGATCACCGATCGGGACTCAGAGGGACTAGTGTCACCAAAATACAGCAAGTTCTGAGCCCCGGACAATAGTGCAAGCTCCTTATATAGGCACATAACTCCTCCCATACTAAGCTCCACCCGCACATTCTCTTGACCAATCAATACAAATAAGAATTAACTTCCTGCTTGACCGCATGGCCTGTCCAGCACAATGGAGGAGGGGAATACTACATCCTGTATTCTTGCACATGCTCCGTACACTACTGATCGTATCTTGCCTCGTGCAACCAACTGATCGATACGTCAGCATATGCACGTACACATGCCACGTGGTAATCTCGGCCTACTAAATTTATTTTTACCGAGATTCCACCACATTCCCCCCTTTGATGCCTCTTGATATTTCACAATTACTTGAGGCATCACTTAACCTTGGTTTGCATACACCGCAAGTTACCTTGAACCAGACCAGACTTATCTTATGATGTGAATCTTCAACACTCATCTTCCTGCATTGGTTCTCCCTGATCTAGAGCCTTATATTTATAAATTGCCATTATCTGTGCAGCAGCCTTCCTCTCTGCTATATTTTCTATCAGGCTTTGCACAGACCTAACTACTAAGGGTATAAGACACGGCAGGAGTAGACACAACATTAAAATCAGTAGGACTCCACCTACCACTGCCTTAAGCCCTCCAAACCACTCATACCAGCTACCAAACCAACTGCTTGGATTATACCCTTTCCATACCTGAGTAGGCACATGCGCTAGTTTAACCATGTGGCTAGTAAGCTCAGCTATTGCTTGCCCTTCGTCATCTATTTGAAGACAGCAATTGCTCAGGTTAAACTTCCCACATACACCTCCCTCTACTGCCAAAAGGTAATCCAAGGCTAATCTATTTTGGTATACTGCTGTCCTCATCCTGGTATTATGCTTCGCTAGAAGATTGAGCGCTTGTGATGTCTCGTTAGTAATGATCTCAACCACTGCCTGTAATCTTATAATACGGTTGAGCATATAAATAGGGGTTCTATAACCAAAGGTACCATCCTCTGCCCACGTGGCTGGCCCATAGTAATCTATAATACGCTGGGGAGGCCATTCATTATCTTCCCAGGCGCCTATCTCTATGGGTCCCCTTTTCTTCCTATGATTCACATCATACACTTTAACACCTAAAGTCTCACCTGTTTCGATAGGTAACAAGAAGAAGGATGGTTTGAGCATACCCAACACACATGCCCCTTCCCAGTCCTGTGGCAACTCCGAATAGGCTTTCTTACCACAGATCCAGTACAAATTTGCTGGGGCTCTCCAGGTAGATGTGATGGATAGATCAAACCACACATCCTTTAAATTGGCGTATCTAGCAAACGGGTTAGATGGTTCTGAGACATTTGAAGCCGACCACCAAGTTGTATTCTTTGTATCATCAGCATAAGCTTTTTGCCCTAGACAAGTTAATTCTCCTACAGAAGTATTATACATCATTCCTTTCCTCGCTATGCAAACATAACCTATGATGGAGGTCTTTAATCTCCACTCAGATTTACCTCTAACACTCATATGATAATCGGCTTGTGTAGATATTAATTGGTCAACTGCCTCAGAACCGGACATTACCTCCTTTGCTTCCCAAGGCCATTGGTCTCCCATGTTAGTACCTCCACACACATAGCAGTTGGTAACATTAAGACTACCGGCAATACTTTCGGCTAAATCAATAAACAGGTTTTTAGCATTATGGGGGATCTTATTATCTATGCTCATCTCTTCATAAAAGGAATGGTATACTTGATGAGTCTGGGAGGATACCGTATCAGTCTCTATCTCTATAAACAATACTGTCCCAGGATCTAAACCCGTCCCATATATTTGAAACCCAAATAAATTACCATATCTATCTAAGAACTTGTCGGGGTTATTTATAAGTATATGGATGGGATTGCATTCCATAGACTTACAATATGGGCTGGTAGGCAACTTAGTCACAATCATGTCCTTGTCTACTGTCTGTCCCCAAGTTGCCCACCCCACACAAGACCAATATGGGCAAAAGTTATAATCTCTATTTGGGCATCTAGGACTCACATACTTATTTTTACTACTGGGACAAATATATTTATCGTTAGACCCATACGTCCTCTCCCATCTAAGATCCCCACATACATTCCACGGCTTTCTACCACTTGATATCGCCTTACACGCATCAAATAGCAGAACACCCGAAGAATGTACGGATTCTAATACCGTCTTATTAATTAGGGTCCCCTGAGGATCTCCATTCCTGAGAGTCAACCAAATTGTACGAGGTTGATACTCTGGACTGAAGCACTTAGGTTCTCCTACTCCTAAATGGCACACACTATATTCTATATTTAAGTATCTACATCTTGATACATCTCCTTTACACTCGTATTGCGAATGCCAAATTAGGGTTTGGGAAATATGGTTACCTGTTCTTGTAGTCTTAATGCATACCTCACAGCTAGGAGTGTCGGTACCTCTACCTTCCTGAATATAAAAATACACATAAATAAACATTATCAAGAACACATCTTTCGTCGTCATCCTCAGTCTTCGTCCGTGCGAAGGCACCTCAGCTTCCAGGATGTAAGGGCTGCAGGGAATGGAGTTCTGCTCGTCTTCACAGGGGTCCCTTCGGGACTTTTCCTGGCTTATATACTATACGTCGGTGAGCGGACAGGCTTTATTATGGCCTTCTCACTCACTTACCAAATCTCTGAAACAATAAAATTTTGTAATCCACAAAGTTCCTCATCACTCCAACTGAGTCGTGCGCTTTAACCGGATCTTGCAGGGATTCTCTGGATCTGCTGTAACTTGCCAAGAATCGACTGCTGCTGGTTTAACCCTGGAGTGATGTATCCACGGAGTCACTTCGGCTACTTTTATCGCTGTAGGGGTAGACAAAAGAACAACATAAGGACCTCTCCACTTGGGCCCTAACGGTACATTATTCCACTCTTTAATCCACACTTGGTCTCCTGGGTGGTAACTATGAACTGGGGGATAAATATTCACAGGTAATCTATCTTGTACCCATTTCTGTACCTCCTCCATAGTCTTACCCAACTCTACAACCTGCTGCCGTGTAATTCCTTCTCCCAACTGACTCAAATCCCCCCTTAAGTTACCAAGTACGGGAGGTGGTCGCCCATACATGATTTCAAAAGGAGAGAGGCCCATCCTTCTGGTAGGTGTACTGCGGATTCGCAATAGAGCTATAGGCAAGAGAACGTTCCACTTAAGTTGGGTTTCCTGACACATTTTAGCCAACTGATTCTTAATAGTTCTATTCATTCTCTCTACCGTACCAGAACTCTGGGGTCTATATGCCGTATGAAGCCTCCACTTTATACCAAGCATATGAGTCAGTTGTTGTAGGCACTGATGAACAAAAGCTGGACCATTGTCCGATCCTATAGAGCAGGGTAGTCCATATCGGGGTATTATTTCTCGTAGCAGGAATCTCACAACTTCTCCTGCTTTCTCTGTACGAGTAGGACATGCTTCTACCCAGCCTGAATAGGTGCACACAACCACCAGCAGGTAGCGATGTCCACCCGATTTAGGCATCACTGTATAGTCAATTTGTAAATCGGACATGGGGAGTCCCCCCATAAACTGGACTCCTGGTGGCTTTACTGGTCCTTGCCTTGCATTATTCTTAGCACACGTTACACATCTTCGTACAATGGCCTGAGTCAAGTTGGACAATCTTGGTATGTAGAAATGTTTGAGAGATTCTTCTGTGCTGTCTCTCCCAGAATGTGTCCCGTTGTGATAGTTTTGGACAATTTCTACCGCTAGTGATGCTGGAATGACTATTCTTCCATCTTCTAACTGATACCATTTGTTCTCCAAATACTTTCCAGGTTCAGTCTTTAACCACTCCTCTTCTTGAGCTGTATAAACTGGAGTCCATTGAGACAGTGGAGTTGGTATAAGAGCAGCTATATGCCCCACATACTCCTGTCTTCCCGATTCAGCGGCACGCTTAGCTGCACTATCTGCCATGCGATTTCCTTTGGTTACATCACCATCTCCTCTCAGATGCGCTCGACAATGTATAATACCGACTTCTCTCGGCTCCCACACTGCTTCCAATAGTTGTAGGATTTCAGCTGCGTACTTGATTTCTTTGCCTTCTGAATTCAATAGTCCTCTTTCTTTATACAAAGCTCCGTGGGCATGAGTGGTTAAAAACGCATACTTGGAGTCCGTGTAGATGTTCACTCTTAAACCTTCAGCCAATTGTAACGCTCGTGTCAGTGCTATCAATTCTGCCTTTTGTGCTGATGTTCCTTTCGCCAGTGGCCGAGCTTCTATCACCTTGTCTATTGTTGTTACTGCATATCCTGCATAGCGGATCCCTTCTTTCACATAACTACTGCCGTCGGTGTAATATTGAACATCGGGGTTCTGGATGGGAAAATCACGAAGATCGGGTCTACTTGAAAATACTTCATCCATTACTTCCAAACAATCATGTTGACTTTCAGTAGGTTGTGGCAAAAGGGTAGCTGGATTTAAGGTGTTTACAGTTTCTAAATGCACTCTTGGGTTTTCACACAACATTGCTTGATACTTGGTCATACGGCTGTTACTAAACCAATGATTTCCTTTGTAATCCAACAACGTCTGTACTGCATGTGGGACTCGTACATAAAGTTCTTGACCCAGAGTGAGTTTATCGGCTTCAGCTACTAGCAGGGCGGCTGCAGCTACTGCTCTTAGACAAGGTGGAAGTCCGCTGGCCACTGCATCCAGTTGCTTAGACATGTAGGCAACAGGTCTTTGCCATGATCCCAAGTACTGTGTCAATACTCCCACAGCCATTCTTCTTTGCTCATGTACATACAGGTAGAATGGTCGTGTGTGATCAGGTAGACCTAATGCTGGGGCACTCATCAAAGCCTTCTTCACATCTTCAAATGCCGTTTGCTGTTCTTGAGTCCATAAGAAGGGGTCGTGCTCTGTACCTTTGATAGCTGCATACAGAGGTTTTGCCAGTATCGCGTAGCTGGGAATCCATATCCTACAGAAGCCTGCTGCCCCCAAGAATTCTCGCACTTGTCTTCTATTCTTGGGTATCAGTATTTGGCACACAGCTTCTTTTCTCTCTGGCCCCATAATTCTTTGACCTTCAGAGATATGGAATCCCAGATATTTGACAGTTGGCAAACACAACTGAGCCTTCTTTCTTTTTTTATAAATTCTTTATTTATGTCGAGGAAGAACATTACAATAATTGCATATCAAAACGAGCCGATACAGGATATTGTTACATTATATATGCATGGTTCACATCGTATTTGGAATGACCTTAAACTATCCCTCCTAGTAAACCTTCACTTCACCAACGTATCCTGGAATGCGGCTATCAGCTTTTAACCAGTCCTTCCCAGTTTTTTATTTTTAAAATTTTTAAACTTATAACATAGATGAGAGATAAGCAAAGGCAGTAATAAGACAAAAACAGAAACCAATAAAGCAGGTCAAACAGCACCATATATGTCATACTAGTATGTTCGCATGTTAAATATGTTTAGGACATGCCCTATTTTCCATCCTGTGTTTCCATGATAATCTAACAACTCGTTTGCTGTTTTATATTTTTTGTCAAACTCTTACAAAGTTCTATCCAATTGCACCAGTAAGCCCATGTCCCAATCCTTTCGTGGTACTAGTTATTTACAGTCTGCCTGGCTGTCGTGAAATAATTAAGAAGATCTCACAAGAAAGAAGGAAAGGAACAGAGAGATGAAAGTAGATATCAGAGTGTGAAAAAAGGAAAAACTAGGGGAAAGAAAAAAAAAAGGGGGGGGGGGGGGGAGGAGGGTGACGTCAGGAGGGTCCGGCCATCCCATGTCGTGTGAGCTAAACTCACGTATTAGCTGCGCTGGCCTCCCAAGGGCCCCAAATTTTTTCAAACTTTTTCGTCGTACCCCTAACTCGAGCTGTGAGGTCATCCATGAGGTAATTATCTTTAATTTTCCTGATCACCATATCAATCCCTGGGGCCTCCTGTTTCAACCATCCCTGTGCCAGAGCTCTCCTAGCTGCCAGAGTCACCTTATTCAATAGGGCTAGTTGCGCTTTGGTCCAGTTATCTATAGGTCTGGCTAACAGGAACACCCATGGGTCTAGTTTAACCTCCCTCTCAAATATGTCTCGTAGCAATTGCGCAATTTGTCGCCAAAACACTTGTGCTATTGGGCATTCCCACCACATGTGGACATATGTGCCCTTGAGACCACATCCTCGCCAGCATAGGTCTGTAGTAATTTGATTCATACGGCTCAACTTTACCGGTGTGGTATACCACCTAAATAGCGTCTTATAGGACTGTTCCTGCAGGGAGACACACATAGAAGCCTGCGCGGCCGCCTCCCACATCTCCTGCCACTCCACTCCCTCTAATGTCTCACCTAATTCCGCTTCCCATTGGGCTATGTATGTTAGTCCTCCCCATTCTGAAGTGTTGTGGCATAAATGTAAGTAGATAAGTGAAATCATTTTTCCTGGGAATCGTTCTTTTGCGCACATTCTCTCAAAGAACGTCATCTGTGCCTCTGCGGCTTGTTTAACCTGGATGTTACGGGCATAATCCCTGATCTGAAGGTACCTGAAATAGTCAAAGGGTCGCAGAGGTGTTTTATTTTGCAGATTGTCAAAAGTCACGATCGAGCCCCCCTCGTATAGCTGAAATAACCTTTGCAGACCTGCCCTTTCCATGCCTCTAAACTCCCGGGCCGACATCCCTGGTAAGAATGCTTTGTTCCTCAATAGAGGGGTCATCGGTGAGGGGAAGGACGCCAAGCCATACTTAGGTGCAGCCGTGTCCCATATTTTCAGCGAGTTAGAGATCGCTGGACAAGTCACTGTTATGTCCGGTCTGTGCTCCTTCGGGGTCCACATATAGAACTGAGGCATATCCATCCCCATAAGGGATGCTTCCAGGTCAACCCATCTTCTTTCCTCAGGCGGGGAGTGCCACAGCGCCACCTGTGCCAGTTGGGCGGCAATGTAATAAAAGTGAAAATGTGGAAGGCCAAGTCCTCCTCTGCCCTTAGCTCGATAAAGAATGTTGCGTGATACCCTGTGTTTCCTGTTTTGCCATATAAATTTGCCTATGGCTTGCTGTAGCGGTCCTAGGTCTGATCTGGATACCCTTATCGGAAGTGCCTGGAACAAAAACAATATTCTGGGTAGCACATTCATCTTTACGGAGTGTATCCTGCCGATCCAAGAAATTGCCTTTTCCATCCATTTCTCCATATCCGTCATCAAGGTCTTAATCAGCGGAGTGTAATTCTGTTGGAATAATTTAGATGGATCCGCTGTCAATCGTATGCCTAGATATTTTATGTGATCTCTCGATATTCTTAACTTGTAGGTTCTCCCTATGTAGCCTCTGTCCAGCTCCGGCATCCCTATGGGTAACACACTGGATTTATCCATATTCACCTTGTATCCGGCCAATTCTCCAAATTTTCCCAAAACGTCTGCCAGTGCCGCCATAGATCGCCTCGGTTCAGTTAGCGTCAGTAACACGTCGTCGGCAAATGCCGACACCACGTATCGTTTCCCTCCGACATCTACCCCTTTGATATTCGGGGCTGCGCGTATTGCCTGAAGGAGCGGCTCTAAAGACAGGGCGAATAATAAGGGCGACAATGGGCATCCTTGTCTCGTGCCATTGCTAAGACCAAACGGTTTTATCTTTGCACCCGAAATGCGGATTTGGGCTCTGACGTTGGTATACATTGCTCGAACCGCAGTCGTGAACTGAGCCGGGAATCCAAGGTGATCCAGCATTGTAAATAAGTAAGGCCATTGAACCCTGTCGAAAGCCTTTTCGGCATCCAACGATAGTAATATCGTCGGCATCTTCCTCGTGGTTTGTCTCCATATGAGGTCCACGTTACGTCGAGTATTCTCGAATAGTTGTCTAGTTGGAATAAACCCCACCTGGTCAGGGTGAATCAGCCGAGGTAGGATCGGATTTATCCTGGTAGCCAGGATCTTCGCTAGTATTTTTGAGTCGTGATTGATAAGGGAAATCGGGCGAAAGTTTTCTGGGGTCGACAAATCTCTGCCTGGTTTCGGCAGTAAAACGATGTCTGCTAGTGACATATCCCTATCAGGCGTTCCTCCATCTAATAATTCGTTAAGCCAATCAACCAGGTGTGGAACCAGTTCTTCCCTAAAGGTTTTATAATAAGAGCCATCGAATCCATCCGGTCCCGGAGCCTTATTACTTTTCAGAGTATAGATTGCCACTTCTACTTCCCCCTCTGTAATCGGTTTCCTCAAGGACTCCACTTCCGCCCCATTTAGTTTTGGTAAATCCAGCCCGGCAAGGAAGGCTTGTATCTTGTCCCTTTCGTCGCTGATTCTGGCGGGGTCTGTTGTGGAGTGGTTGTATAGTTTAGCGAAGAATTCCGTAAATACTGTAGCTATATCTGTGGGGTCTGTGCGGTATTGACCTAAGGCATCTCTGATTTTAGTAATGTGGGGTCGATGCTGTCGTGGCCGTAACGTTCTCGCCAGTAGGGTATCCATCTTGTTGCCCTTTTCAAAATAGGTCCGTTTAGATCTTACGATAGCCCGTGCTGTTTCGTCTATCATCGTTCCTTTAATCGAAGCTCTCAGTTCCCGCACCACCTGCAAGTTAGCAGGTGTAGCGTCGATCTTATGTTTCAGTTCGGCCTCACGCAAGGACTCCAGAAGGGAAGATAGCAGTTGGGTTTTGCGTTTTTTCTTCAGCGTTGCTGCACGAATCAAAACGCCCCTGATCACCGTTTTATGAGCCGACCACACCGTCACCTTTGATAAATCCGTGCCAGTTTCTCTAGCGAAGTAGTCAAGCAATTCCCTCCTAACCTCCTCAACTATTGCCGGATCACGCAGCAAAGAAGTGTTCAATTTCCATGACCATGGGGACATAGCACTTAGTTTATCTAATGTTATGGAAATGTCAGCGTGATCAGACCAGGTTATGGATCCTACAGTCGATATCGATACTTTGGGCACTGAGTGAGTATTAACCAAAAACAAGTCAATTCTCGAGTAAGTATCATGGGGTGCAGAGTAGAATGTAAAATCGTTGTCGTCCGGGTGTTGCGCCCTCCAGATATCTACTAAGCCTGTGTCCTGCATGAAGATATGTAATAATTTGTCCTGTCCGCCCCTATTATGCGATCTAGGATTACCTTTACCTGATCCCCTATCTCTTGCCGGGCATGGCGCTGCATTGAAATCGCCTCCTACTATTATCATGCCATGTGGTAGAGTGTTAATCATCAGTGTCAATTCCGCCCAAAACTCCTTGGAGGGGTCATTGGGGCCATAAAGATTAATAATATGTATGCTATGGGAGTACAGGGTTCCTGACAGGAGCACAAAGCGGCCCCCCGAGTCCGCATGTACTCTAGTAACATTAAGCGGGCATCTGTGGTGTACCAGGATTGCAACGCCATTCCTCTTATTGAGCGCTCTCGACTCATACGTGGTTCGGTACGTACGGTCTCTGAGTGCAAATTTCGCCGAGGCCTGAATGTGTGTCTCCTGCAGGAAAGCTATATCGGGGTTCAAACGGTTGAGATCCCTAAACATGAGGCGCCTTTTTTTGGGTGCATTAAGACCTTTAACATTCATGGACAATATCTTCACCGGCATGGGTCTATCCCGTGTGAATCGCTATGATAAAACCCATTGTGAAGCCTGCGCACTAAATGTATTTCGTCTAACTTTCTCTCGGTAGGAATAGATAATTTTCGCCGGCGCGATCTAGCTTGCATAGTAAGCGCTGCTCCTGTCATTGAAGTCTCACCAGTTATGTTCCGGCCGTTCCTAAGGTGTATTCCCCCAACGTCACCCTCCAGGGCTGGGTAAGGGAAGGTATAAGAAGGGATAGAGAGGGGACAAAAGAAAGAGGAAAGAAAAAGAACAGTAAGTAGAAAACATATTATGTACAGTAAATGCCTGGTCTTATCTAAAGCCAGGCTCTTGTGGGGTATGAGTCCCTGTCCCTCCAGTGATCCTAAAAGGCTCAACAGGGCCAGGGATTCAGACCAACCTAAAAATAATTAAAACCGCAGCCGAATAGAAACGATTGGTGGTGGTCATTACTAATACATTCACCTAGGTAGGGTGCCCCACCCCAGGCTCCCCTTGGGTGTCATACCCGTACTCCTTCTCGGGCATCCCTTGCAACTCGGCTTTACTCTCGCCCTGTGATCCCCTCGCTGCTCCCTGCATCCTATGGGTGGAAAGAGCTTGCCTTGCGTGTTATTTAAATCAAATGGGAAGACATTTATATAGGCCCGACCGGGGTAACCAGGGTTCGTGCGACTAAATATGGGCTATAGCCCTGGGGATATCCCATAGCTAATGGAGCGTGAGCCGGAGGCGGGAAGAAATAAGGCCTAAACCGACGTCCCCCCTCCCCCGGAAAGAACAAGCAGTATGCCCTTTGCCTCAATTGTTGGGGACCCCTCTCATCCCTAGCTCCCCGAGTCAGCCGGAGTGGAGCATACGGGTGCCAAAAATTGGTCTTGGTGGATTTCAACTATCCACCTCTATGCAGCCCAACATGTGGCCGCATCTAATACCTGGTTGTGGGTACTCGAGAGTGAAAGAGGAAGCATAAATACATAGAGGGGGGTACGAAGAAAAAACTAAAAACTGTTTAAACTTGCCTATAACCGAACAATAGGTGTGCATAGTACAAATACAAATAACCCCTCCGTCGGTGCCTACCCCACCGTCCACCCCGCTCCCGCCGGACATATTAAAAATCAAAGTCCAGACCTCACAACAATAGCAAAAACGTTAACCCATGAGCTGGCAACCACACCGTGCCTCGATTGTATGCTGGGCGCCGCCTTGCAGATGCGTCAGAATCATGTCCCCAATATGAGTATATAATCCCACGCCTTTCCAGAAGGAGAAGCCCTAACCCTCCCCAAAACACAATGGAGCCCCCCCCCGGATATCAACCCCAGGCCGAGCAAAAATCACTCGCTCCTGACGGGTACAAAAACCTTTAAATTAAAATAGATGTAAGTGCCCGCAGAAAAAAGACCCCCTCCCAAAAAAACAGGATGCAAAATACCCCCCACAAGCCGTCCCCAATGGGGCACTTCTTCAAGGGGCTGGCATCAGAGAAGGAACGTAAGGGAGCCCCCCGCGGACCTCACTCACCCGCCGTGTACCATTCTCGAGGGAGGGGATGTACCGTCGCTGTCGCAGCTCCAGGCACTGCAATGTCGCCTGTGTCTTGTACCCCTAGGTCGTGCAGGAATGCCGCCGGATCGCCCCCAGGGTGTAGGATCTTAGAGCGCCCATCCTTAAAGGCCATCAGGCGGAACGGATGGCCCCACGCGTATTTAATAGAGTGCTGTTGGAGCAATTCAGTTATAGGCCTCCATTCCCTCCTCTGTCTCAGGGTGTCTGGTGTCAGGTCCTGAAATAGGGCCAATTCAGCTCCTTTATACTTGATTTGGTTTTCCCTTCCATATCTCATCAAAGCTTCCTTTGTTTGAAAAAACTGAAATTTGATGATGATATCCCTGGGTCTGGTATCATTTGGCCGTCTGACCCTGAGAGCCCTATGAGCCCTCTCAACATGCCAGAGGTTTTCCGGTATGTTTGGTAGCAATGGTTGAAATATGGCGAGTACCACCTCAATCAGGGAGCCTTCCCCCTCTCTCTCTGGCAAACCCCGCAGTCTGATATTGTTCCTACGCGAGCGGTTGCCCAAATCTTCTAGCGCATATTCAGCCACCGCTAACCTGGATGTCAACAGGTTAATTTTCGCAGCGGCTGTATTGTGAGCTTCCACTGTGGACTCCACTCTTTGCTCTAGCACTGCTGTTCTATTGCCGAGTGCCTGTATCTCCGCCTTAACTTCGGCGGTATTCCTAGCTATCTCTGTCGCTAGGTATGATCTTACCTCCGCCAAGGTAGCCAGTATCTGTTTGGCGTCAGGCTCTTGGGATCCCGAAGTCCCGCTGGATGCCGGGCTGGAAGGAGATCGCGGCCCTCCAAGGCTTTCCCGTCCGCCATCTTGGGTGTTCCTCATGGCGCGGGAGGCCGCAAAGAGATCTGCCACCGTCGCTCCCTGCTCAGCCTGCTTTTTGGTCGGCTTCTTAGGGGCCCGCTTTTCCATCTCGGGTCTCCCTTCAGTTTGATCCGCAATCGGTCACGGAATGCCGCTTCTGTTAGCCGTTGATCCAGTGGTCCCGGCGGAGCTCACACGGACACGTCCAGCTCGCTCCCACCTCAGACCACGCCCCTGAGCCTTCTTTCTAGACACCTTGTATCCTGCCTTCCAGAGAATGTGTAGTAGATCGTGCGTCGCTTGCTGACATATTTCCTTTGTAACTGCTGCTATCAACAAGTCATCTACATATTGTAACAATACACACTCTCCTGGGATGGACTCGAAATCCAGTAGATCTTGACTTAGAGCTGAACCAAATAGGGTAGGTGAATTTTTAAACCCTTGGGGCAGTCTTGTCCAGGTCATTTGGCGTTTTGAGCCCGTTACAGCGTTTTCCCATTGGAAAGCGAAGATACATTGACTTTCTGCGGCAATTCGGAGGCAAAAGAAGGCATCTTTGAGGTCTAAGACTGTAAAATAAGTAGCCCCGCCCGGAATTAAAGCAAGCAGGTTATATGGATTGGGCACAACTGGATGTATACTAACAACCGCATCATTGACTGCTCTCAAGTCCTGCACAGGTCGATACTCATCTGTACCGGGCTTTTGAACAGGCAGCAATGGGGTGTTCCAGGGGGAAGTACAGAATTTTAGGATACCATACCGTATGAACTTATCCAGATAAGATTGGATGTTCTTCCTAGCCTTCTGCGGGATGTGATATTGTCTTAGGCTCACTGGATAAACCCCAAGTTTTAGTTCGATTTTAATAGGTGGAATATTGCGGGCCAGTCCTGGTGGGTTGTTCTCTGCCCAAACTCCTGGTATGTTGAATAAGGACTCATCACTCCTAGGGTTTTGGCTAGTCAACGCTGTATAAAGTCGCCACTCTTCTTCCTTTGGTACGGATAATGTCATAATACCTGAAGGTCCATTAAACTTTAAGGATGTTGTTCCATTTGGTAGGAACGTAATCTGCGCTTGTAACTTAGATAGCATATCACGTCCCAGCAATTGGACTGGACATTCAGGCATATAGAGGAATTGATGTTTTACTACGTGGCCTCCCAATGTACAGAGTCGACTTTTAAGAACCGGTTTTGCAGCACTTCTTCCCGTTGCTCCTATTACAGTAATAGTTCTTCCAGATGGAGGAGCAACTAGGTCAGTCACCACCGAATGTTCAGCACCAGTGTCGATCATGAACGCACTCCTTTTTCCCCCTATTGATACATCGACCATAGGCTCCGCTCGACCAAGGGGGATGGAGCCCGGTCGGTATCAATAGTCCTCCATGACCGTGTCAGCCAATCCTACAAAGTCCCTACCTTCTCTATCGCGGGACCTTTGCGCTGCTGGATAATACCTATCTTCCCTAACACTTCCTCTGTTCCCATTGCTCCCTCTATTACCATTACTCCCTCCGGGGCCTCCTCTACCTCTCGCTCTGCCTCTAAAGTTTCCGTAACCTGCCCTGGGTTGGTCTCTCTCGTACTGCTCTCTTTGTGGACACTCGTTCCTCCAATGCCCTTCTTCCTTGCAATACGCGCACTGATTCCTACTCAAAGGCTCCCTATTCCATCTACTATCGCCTCTATCTGGGCCCCGTCTATCTACGCCTGCGATCGCTACCGCTAGCATATCTGCCTTTTTACGCATCTTGCGCTCTTCCTCTTTCTTACTTTCTGTTTCCCTATTCATATACACTTTATTCGCTACCTCCATTAGTTGGGTGATAGACATACCTGCAAACCCTTCTAACTTTTGTAGCTTGCGCTTAATATCTCCGTAAGCTTGGCTGACAAAGGCGGAGTTCACCATTCGGGAATTATCTGCTTCTTCCGGATTAAAGGGGGTATACAAGCGGTATGCCTCCAATAATCGGTCATAAAAGACACTGGGCGCTTCATCACTTTTCTGAATCACCTCAACTGTCTTCGACATATTAATGGCTTTCTTCCCTCCGGCTTTCATGCCAGCAATTATAGCGTCTCTATAGGCTTTAAGTTGGACCATATCTGCGCCATTAACATTCCAGTCGGGATCGGTGTTAGGATAATGTGTTGCGGCCCATGCTGCTGGATTGGCTTGGTTTAAAGCACGGGCTCTATCCTCTAGCGCTTTAATGGCCGCTTGATTAATCCTTGTCCTTTCCTCATTATTAAACAAAGTCATTAATAACTGCTGGCAATCAGCCCATGTCGGATTATGTGTCTGAACTATCGAGGTGAACAGATCGGTCATAGCTTGTGGTTTCTCAGTGTACGAGGAATTGTGGGTCTTCCAATTCAAGAGATCGGTAGTCGTGAACGGGACATATACGAAGACTGGGTCAGCATGTGCCATTTGACCTGCGGCATCGATATAAGCTGACCCGGGATTCAGACGAAGAGGCATCTGATAATGTTTTAAATGTTGGGTACCGGTCAGTTGTCGGGTTAGTATAGGGCTACGTGGAGGGGCGTCAGTTATGGGTTCCAGTCGGGGGGAAATAGGGCATGAGGATGTGGGAGCTTGATTTTGGGAAAAGTTAGTAAATAGAATACTCCCAGCCGAGCTAGAAGAAACTTGACCGGAAGTTTGAAGTGGCGCCAAATCAGGATATTTAGATCTAACGGGGGTTGGTTCTGGTTCCGGAAGGGGAGGTTTAATACGAGGGGGGGTGGATTCTGTACTAGAGGAGGAAGCGGAAGTGGATGAGGGCAATGAGGGGAGGGGTATAGAACTTCCTGCATTCGCGTTACCTCTTCCTGTAGGGAAGTAAGGGGGCGGCAAAGGGATCTCGGACTCAGGGGGCGTGTCCAAAATGGGCCTAACCACAGTCCTAGTGGACAAACAAGTCCTGGCCACCATGAGGCGACATTGCTCCTCGTGGCATATCTGAATCCATTTTGGCGAGTCGTTTACGGCCTGTCTCCAACAATCAATATATGGAAACTGTCCGTAAAGTTCAGGCCTACCTGACACAGCCACGTGTACGCGCTGTACCAGGGTTGGATCCAAACTACCACGTGGCGGCCATGCCGCAACCAAAGTAGGCCACTCCCTAGTGCACAAAGTGACCAAACGTACAGGAGACATTTTAACCCCAAAATCACAGGTTTTGAATCCCTTTTTAAAATTCTTTACCATACAACCTAAGGGATCCGGAATCGTTGACTCCGACGCGCCCATACTTATCAATGGAACGTCGTTGACAACGAATACTATGCACGCGTACTATTCAACAGTCACACCCGTTTCCTCTGGCCAAGTGAAACGTACACAATAACACAATAAACACTCAGGGAATTCCCGTACACACACAGCTGTTACACCAGTCACTAGATAATCAATATTATGCCCTTTGGCGAAACTATACAGTCACCCACGCTATAATTCTCTATATATGAATTACCCGTCTATAACACACCCCAGTAACATCGTCTTTTACAAATAGCGGTTACAGTACGGTTAGCATAGGTCAAAGCACAATTTAAGGTCACAATACAATTATTAGTGGTTATGGTGTTAAACATGCAATGGACGACAGTAATTAGTACTTATATACAGTGTCAGTAAATATACAGGGTTATGGTACCGTGCACTATGATACAGCAACACACTGTTAACACTCTCGCTAGACGGCTGAGCTCGCGCTATCTAACAAGATATACACTTTACTAAACAATCTTTAACACATTTACAATTCCCAACTAAACTATTGGCCAGTACCTTGAATGGACTACCTAAAACTATGTACACCCGTTTTGGTTAGCCACACTGCCCAAGCACCACATATAGCGAGCTAGAGGACCGAATTTACACAGACGCCTCTTAGTCGATTACGATCAAAAATCTAGTGGGTTCCAAATTTACACGCCTTCCCACTTAGCCAAGATAGGTTGAGAGCTAGCGAACCGAATTTACACAGGCGCCGCTTAGTCTCCCGGTCCCTCCGACCTAGCGAACGTAATATACACCCTAGAACGCTAGTCTAGACAAGACACCGGTGTCCGGCTAGGGCTATTTACACCAGAACCCCGCCTGACTAACCAAATCAAACGGTCTTACTAAAGAGCGTTCGATTGAGCGGTGCGCCTTCGCTTCTTCCCTCCGACAGAGGGGGCAGATTCCATACACAATTCAAACCCCTTATGGGTCTACCGCACAATCGGTATACCCCTAGTGGGTCTGCCGTCTAAAACAGCAGTTGTCTTACCTCCTCGTTCCTGAACCTGAGTTCACACTCATCGACGGGGACACCCCAGCACTTCTTACGTAGAGGCCGATGATCTCCTGGACAACAGACCAGTGGCGCCGAGACGAAGGGAGGTCCACGCAGAAGTTCAGGGGTGCAGCCGTAGAGAACGTGGGCAAAGATAGACCGTCTCACGCCTCTGCCTCTCAGCTACCGTTGAACGATGAGCTTCCCGGCCAATGCACCAAATGATACCGGAGAAACTGACGGAAGCCAAGCACAGAGAGATGGACACAGGTTTCTTCAGGAAGGAAGAGATTCTTTATTGGGTCACCAAAATACAGCAAGTTCTGAGCCCCGGACAATAGTGCAAGCTCCTTATATAGGCACATAACTCCTCCCATATTAAGCTCTACCCACACATTCTCTTGACCAATCAATACAAATAAGAATTCACTTCCTGCTTGACCGCATGGCCTGTCGGGGGATATGGGGGAGACGGGGGGGAGACGGGGGGGGAGACGGGGGGGAGACGACGGGGAGATGATGGGGAGATGATGGGGAGCCTACCTGTTCCTGTGGGTCAGCCACAGTAGCTGATTGTCATGCATGTTACATTGTCACAATAAACTAAATTTTTATAGTTGGTTTGTAATGTGTGAAATACAAATCCTCTAATAAAGTGTACTCCAGAGTCTATAAGCGTTAAAATAATGAGTAGCTCTTAGCATTAATTTAAGGGGAACAATGCCAATATATCAATTCGATAATGTTTATAATGTTAAGATCACCACCATATAAATATCCTCACATTGTCTAGTGGAAGGCAAGCTGGATCCCTGGTGGTTTAGTATTGTGTTCGGCACCAATATCAGATGCAGACCACTTTAACAGCTCCCAGTGCTCCATCAATGACCAAGAGTACTAGGGAGCTCTTAAGTAGCTGAAGGAGGTGCAGACCACAAATGCTCCCTCAATGAAGTGAGGGGGCTCAGCCAGGTGATGTACGCCTGGTTCAAGAAGTCAGGGAGAAAGAGTTCCAGGGCCAGACAGGACCACACCAGCCCATGTCCAAACCCTAGGTGGAAGTCTTAAGGTTAATACAGTTCTGGTGGGAAGAGTAGCCGCAGTGGTCACACAAGGTATCTGCCAAACACAAACAAGATTAGATACTCCCTTTGAGTGGCAAGTCCACACGACCCACATACAATGAAGGATGAACTTTTAGTTCAAGTTCTGAACATCTAGTACCTATGAGAAGTGTGAAGCCAGAAGCCACCAATACAATAACGAAAATAAGTAGGAAGTCATTTTATTTGCTTTTAATTAAGCAGTCCTGTCAACATGCATACAAATGGGTTGTTACATTGTTTTATTATAACTGCCCCTTATATTTAAGATACAGTATTTACACTAACCAAGCCAGGTAACTTCTTTCAACTGTACTTTGGTTTGCAAGAAGCCATTTGGACTAGGCAGACAAGCTATAGCTACAGGGTCTGCAATGTCGTAACAGGTGAGCAATAGGAGGTGCCAAGCTTGAGTTGTAAAGCCATTTGTTACAGAAACACTAGTTCTAATTGTGTACCTTCAATTACTTAGAAACAGCATTTCAATCTTGGAACTGGCACTTCGAATACCGTCAAAGTGCCGAAGCCGTCGAAGTCACTGAGGTAATCGAAGCGGCCGCCATTACAGTCGAACACGTGGCGGCGGCCATTTTAGTACCGTCGAATGCGGTCAGCGGTAACCTGTACCTTTCCCGATCCTTCGAACACCGGCTTCGGATGGAACTCTACCGATTTCCCGGCTAAACAGCGACCGACCACACAGCCTGAATCTGTGGAACTGTTTCTGGGCTTGCAAACAGGCGTGCGGTCGGTCCAAAGAGACTTTTTAATATCTCTGGAACTACTGGACGGATTCCCTCGAAATTTTAGTATGTTGTTCCACCATTTATGTTGTTCACAAAAATATAATGTACTAGGTAAAATGAGAAAGTTATAAAAATGTATAAAAATGTATAAATTTTAGCTTGGAGATAATTGAGTAGATACAGTAGGAAACTCAATTATCTCCCAAGCAGAGGGGAGGGCACCAGGGGGCTGTACTACGCTGTTATTGGTTATTTTATACCTCCCCCTGGGAGGAGTCTGTGTGTACCTGACTGTAATAAAAAGCAGGCTGGGTGTCCCAGACCTCAGTTCTTACTTGACCCTCAAATCGCAGCCTCGACTCGTTTTTTGGGCAAAAGGGTATCCTAGCTATGCTATAGCTAGTGGGATTATTCTACACTTACAGGACTCATATGGAATACTATGAAAAGCAGCTCTCCCCTCTTCAGCAACTAGGAATCCAGACGACTAAGCGGTCCAGCTCTCAGCAAGCCTAAGGGTAACCGTAACACCATTTGGTGAACACAAGGCATTGTAACTCAAAACATGGTGCTGCATATTCAGAAACTAGAATCTTCATCTTAGTGCAGTGATGAGAAAAAATTATACTATTATTTGATCCACCCATGCGGTGTGCAATATATGCATTGAAAGACTGCTTCAACTGGAGAGTGTCTATTAAACAGAAAGGTAAGGGAGTCATGGTAACTTGTGTGTCCAACACAGAGGTCTCTAGGAGGACATCCAGCTCAGAGCTAAGCTCCCGTGAGTTTCCCCGGGGGCATAAAGCCAGCATCACCAAGCATCTTCAGTGACACATCACCATCAGGTTTTATCACCAGCTTTGTAATACTACCATGATAGAGAGACAGTCAGGGCCAAGCTTCCGGTGGGAGTTGTAGTGCCCTGTAGATGAAGATATACATTTTGTCAGTACATGGAAGGCATAAGACACGTTTGAACAATATAGGTCTTGAGAGGTTATTTTTAATGCTGTAAAGCAGGATTCCACAAACTCTGCCCCCCCCCCCCAGATGTTGCTCAACTACAACCAGGGTCAGGCAAACTGCAAGGTGTGTGGTTTCTGCTCCCCAGCTTAATGAGACTGCGGCCGGAATACGACGTCATATTCCAGCCGCGGAATCATTAAGTAGCGCGCGAGGGCGGGGAGGGAGCAGAGAAAGCACTGCTCCCCCAGTGGCCGCCATCACAGCTCCCCCTGCGGCCACCAGCACAGACGGCTGTCTGCCCTGCACAACCCCCGGTCACCCACAGGTAGTAGTAATGTGTGTCTGTCAATAGTGTTTTTTTTAATTCACTTTTCCCCACGCCATGCTGGTCTCCCCTCCACTGGCCCTGCCTCTATGGCTGAGATCATCAAGCTTGATGATCTCAGCCAATCCAATGCTTTGCCATAGGATTAGCTGCAAAAAGCTACACCAACCATCATCTCCTCATAGAGAGGCATTGAATCAATGTATCTCTATGGGGAATGTTCAGTGCCTCCAGAGCGTGGAGGCCCTTAATGTAGAAACACAGGAAGCACCTCTAGTGACCGTCTGAGTGATTGTCACTTTGAAGCAATGCAAACACTGCCTTTTCTCTGAAAGGTCAGTTTTTACATTAAAAAGCCTGCAGGGACAGGCTATAGACACCATTACCACTACAATAAGCTGTGTGCATGCGCGCTTGCTAGTGAGTGAGCTTGCTTGCTTGCATGTGAGCTTGTGTTTTTATGTCAATGAGCTTGTCTGTCTGCATGCAAGTATGCTTACTGTATAATTAAACAGTTACTCTGAAAGGACTAATATTTTATATTAGAAAATAATCTCTCGACATAACCTTACATGGCGCAATGACTTATGGAGCTGGCATAAATTTTTTCCAGGGCAGCTTTGTATCCCCAGTCCGGCCCTGAATACAAATCTTATGATTCTATGAATTAAATGGTCTGAGAATCATGGGAGTTGTAGTTCAGCAACATCTGGAGGGCTGGCGTTTCCGGAAGCCTGCTGTAAAGGCTGTCAGATTAGTACATGCCATCCAATTACCACAAGATTTGATAACATTTGGATGAAAACCTGTTTAATAAGCAGCACAATTCATTATAGTAAAAATGGTACACAATTTTACAATACTGGATTCTCATTTCAATTTTGTATAGTTGTTCTGGGTTTAGTGTACTCCATTTACTTTGTTAAATAAGGGTGTTTAAAGAAAAACTAAAAATGCAGGTTAGGAATAGAGGGCCTGGAAGATACCTGTGGTGACCACAGATGATTTAGAATGATAAGTGGAAGCAGTTTACCTTCATACAAAAGTAGCGGATCACATTATCATGGCAGACTATTATTTCATAACTTTCTTTTGTTTGTTCTGGATCTGCACGGTGGATGTACTTCCTGAATGCAGCCTCAATGCGTGGGCCATCTTTAAAATACTAAGATGGAGACAATGACCAGGGTTAAAAGCAGAAACAGAATGCACACCAGAAACGCTTTAAAAATAGAGTCACCACTAGATATAGCTTACAGAAAGATCTGGTATCCACTTGGATTCCGCAGGAACTGGTCGGATTGGAGGTCCTTCGTTAAGCAGACTGGAGCTGCACATTTTAATATCTATAAGAAGATTAAAGAAAGCCAAACCACCAACAAAACAGCTCAATAACGGTTATTCTGCAACTATTCAAAATATGCATAGGCAGCAAGAATTGGGATTTCAGAGGTCTACATGCAGCAGCCTAATCCCACATGTGCAATAGAGGGTCCAGTAAAACCTTTCCTTCCCCTGTACACATGTTTCTGTGAATCTGGTCAATGACAAATAAATAATGCAGCTAAACTTATTCCCTTCACTTCCAAGAAGTACCAGACGCTGTCCTGTTAGGCTGGCCTGTTCACGCCCTGTAGAAAGAAAGACAGCATGGAACTAGCAAGTACCATAACCACTACAGCTGTTCTGGTGCCTAGAATGCCCCACCCCCTCCATTCCTGCAGCTTACACTCACGCTCCTTCTCTGTACATCCTTCCAGATGTTTCAAGTGTATTAGAGACATTGGTAGCATGCTGATCCCTTCTTTTAAAAGCCTGCTAGCAAATTGATCAGATACAGGTGAGGTGCAATTAGGCATAAGTGAAACTATTAAGCAAAATACAAGTTCTGGTCTGACTGTTACTTAGCAGCTGGTGCTATTGGAGCACTGGCCCACCCTGCTATCCCAGGGACCCATACTGTGGTTTGCAGGGTACCAGTAATGCATCTCTCCCTGGGACATTTAACGCTCAAACCTCAGGCTGCTGTTCAGTAAATCAGGCCGAATATATATATATATGCCATCAACTACCACACCACATTTCCTCTCACAGTAGTCAGACATTTTAGAACAGTTTGAATTACCTGGGGTCCACCAGATGCGGATCCCCGTTTCCAGCAAAGAGCTGAAAGTCTGCCCATGCAGTGTTGAGCTCAGGACAGCCAACAGAAGCTTCCAGCTTTCCATCAGAAGTAGTGAAGGCGGTAAACAGCACCCAGCAGACCACATGAAACAAGTCAAACCAGTCTTGTTTGACTGCTTACAAATTGAGGGCACCATAATCACTACAGCACATGCTAGTGGTTACAATGCTTGAGTGTTCCTTTAATGCAGGGGTTCCCAACCCAGTCCTCAAGTACCCCCCTACCAGTCCAGAATTACCCTATTGTGTGTAAAGGGTTTTCTAAAATACTCCTCAGACACAACTGGGTAATCCCTAAATCCTGAACTGTTAAGGGGGTACTTGAGGACTGTTGGGAACCGCTGCTTTAATGTGAAATGGATCACAATTTGTGTCAGTCATAAACCAGGCAAACCGTCCTACGATAAAAAGTCTATTCGCTCCCCACCCTGGCAGTCACATCTATGATATGATCAGCTCCTGGAAACCAGAGGAACTCCCCAGCTGAGTAAGAGATATAAAAATCCTATTAATTCCTGCTGTGTTATTCAAAGCAGGTGTCTACAGCACTATACTTACCAATCCCAGCGCCCAGGGATTATAGGTGGACATAGAAAACCAGAATCATCACCACTCTTTCCCACAGCCACAGAGGCAAAAACTGCAAAAGCAGAGCCACCAAAAGCAATCACAGCTCTATGGAGAAACATGTTACCAAGAAATCAATCCCAGAATAATGCTAAAGCCACCACTGAGCCTGGAATTTATAGGTAGCGACTAGTTCAAACTTCCCACCCAGTTGTAGGCACTGTGATGTTACTGCAATTATGTAATTGTAGGGGACACATGGTGCAGATTGTTATAGCTAATAGGGGGCAGGAGATTCAAATCAATAGGAATGTGCTCTGTGTACTGCGCAAGCAGGGTAACTTGACCGTGGAATGTATCAAGAAATTATTTTTCTCAGATCTCCTAGCCTGCAAGGGAAAGTGATAAAAGGCTCAGTTTGTTTTAAAATCTCATTATTTGTAATCAAATCAAAATATCATACAGTTGTTAAAATATGTATTCTTGAAGAGATGTGTACAAATAATGTTCTTTTTCACTTCATGTATGAGTATGTATGAGCCTGTATGAGTTGCAGTGGTTCCCAACCCAGTCGTCAAGTACCCCTGAACAGTGCAGGATTTAGGGATTATCCGTTTGTGTCTAAGGTGTTTTTAGAAAGAAGAAAAAAATACTATAGGCACAACAGGGTAGTTCCTAAATCCTGGCCTGGTAGGGTGTACGTGAGGACTGGATTGGGAACCCTTGAGTTAGAGCATTGAGAGCAAGCTTCCCCAAACTCTGACCCTCCAGATGTTGCTGAACTACAACTCCCATGATTCTATGAATGAAATAGATAGGCTGAGAATCATGGGGGTTGTAGTTCAGCAACATTTGGAGGGCCGGAGTTTGGGGAAGCCTGATTAAGAGGATCAAAACAAGCTTTGCTTAAAGGGACACTATAGGCACCCAGACCACTTCTGACCATTGGTGTCAAGGATCTTACCTGGAGTGGGAGTCCGGCACGCAGAGTTAAGGCACCCTTTGCAATTCGGCACAGACCGAGGGGACTCAGGACAGAAATCCCCAAGGCTGTGACACAGTGCACTGGGGCCGAAATAACCAGTGCTTCCTGGAACGCAGTACAGACAAGGGATATCCAGAAGAGTAGTCAGTAACAGAATCAGAAGTCAGGGCTGGCGGCAATCAGGCGAAAACAGTAGACGAGCAGGGGATCAAAACCAGGAGTCAGATGAACAGCAGTGAAACCAAACAGGAACAGGAAACACAATCTGACAACGAGAACCAGACTTGCGGGGTTTAAATAGGGAGTCTCAGCCAATCATCAAAGAACCAGGAACAGGTGTGCAAATCCCAGGTGCACAGGCTCAGACTACAGGATACCAAGAACAACCAGAAACAGTCAAAGATGCGTGGAGCCCAATGTAAGGATACTGACTGGGATGCAGGAAACTCAGGTTCAAACCCAAATACACAATATTGTGTAAAGCACAATGGTGATCCTGACATTACCCCCCTTCAAAGACGCCGTAGGCGAGAAGAGGAACGCAACTACGACCCAGGAGGTTACTTTTTGGATTTCTTGGTTTTGTAGTAGGAGCGGAGGTCATAGCATGTAGGGCCTTTTCAAAAACTTGCAAGTCCTCCTTCCAGACTAGAGCCCCATTAGAGGCAGAAGGGGGGTCTTCCTTGACAGGACTTGTAGTGGTTGTGGTGCTTGCCTTCTTAGAAGCAGAATCTTTAGTAGAAATAGAGATCTCAGGTTCTTTAGTAACAGATTCCTGCACAACCTCAGGTGCAACGACTGTAGAAGGCTGAGGATAGGTCAGAGTGGTCAAGCAAGGACAGGCAGCATGTTGGCAGACAGGAGAACCTGAGGCCTAGATGGACGAATGGGACAAAAAGATATTAAATGTCCCCTCTCCCCACAATAATAACACAGTCCATGCGCCATCCTTCTTGCCCTTTCTTGAGATGACTGATGGCACCTAACCAGTCCAATCTCCATGGGTTCCACCGCCTCACTGCCAGAAGTATACAAAGTTTCAGGAGACTTGGTAGTGGTAGGGTTAGCAGTAACATCAGTCCGATTGGAAGGAGTAGTGTAATCCATTTCCCGTCCGGGTTGCAATATATGTGAAGCAACAGTAGGTGATCTATGTACAATGGATCTTTGTGTCTTGTTGCATTGTAAACCCAGGGACCGAATAAAGGACTCCCAGAAATCCAGGACAGGGCTTTTGGCGAGTAACAATTGGTGGGCCCAAGTCTTAAGGTGCCCCGACAACAAGGTAATCGCTGTCCTCACTTTAATGACGTCCGTGACATAGGTGTAGGGCCTCAGGGAAAACAGGACCTCGCAATCGACTTTGAAGGCATCATACTTAGACCGGATCCCAGAAAATGTTTCGGGTAGAGCAACCAGCGGTTCAGAGAGTCCAGAGTCATAGGTTACTCTCCCTTTAAGGGAAGCCAGTTCCTGCTGTAAGCCCTGCAAAGCCTGGGTGAGCTGGGAAACTTGCTGGGTCAAGGCTGCAATGGTAATCTTCAACTCTGCAGACTCCATTTGGTCAGATCGTACTGTCAAGGATCTTACCTGGAGTGGGAGTCCGGCACGCAGAGTTAAGGCACCCTTTGCAATTTGGCACAGACCGAGGGGACTCAGGACAGAAAGATGCGTGGAGCTCAATGTAAGGATACTGACTGGGATGCAGGAAATTCGGGTTCAATCCCAGCCAGACCCAAATACACAATATTGTGTAAAGCACAATGGTGATCCTGAGAATTGGAGTGGTCTGACTTCCAACTCCCACCACTACCCTTAACTCTGCAAATGTAATTATTGCAGTTTTCATAAACTGCAATATTTACCTTGAAGGGTTAAGTTCTCCTCTAGTGGCTGTCTGTGTGTTATAACTACGCTGGACGTCCTCACGCTATGTGAGGACCTCCAGTGTCGCCGAAATCCCCATAGGCAAGCTTTTTCTGTTTCCTGTACCCGGCCAGACTGACCGGAGGTGCTCACTGAGAGAGCACTCCCTGTCAGTCCGGCCAGGTACAGAAAATTGAAGCTCCTGTAGGGGATATCCTCCACTCGGCAACGCTACAAGAGAGGTAGGAGGCACACCAGGAAGGGGAGTGAGACCACGAAGGGGGTGCGGGGTGCACTAAGGGACAGAGAAGGGAGGGGAGGGGAGGGGGGAGAAACAGCAAGGGACAGGGAAAAGAGGGGAGAGGTTCAAAGAACACTAAGGGACAGGGAAGGGAGGGGATCAATAATGGACGGGGAGAGGGGCTGGTTAAGAGGCACATAGGTGAAGATGTTATTGGGGGGGGGGGGGGGGAGCGGAAAAATACATCTTCGCCTATGTACCCAAAAATCCTTGCACCGGACCTGACTCCAAACACCTAAAAAACTGCCCAAAGTACCTGCCTTGCAAGGATTTCTCATTGAGCTGCATTGGGAAGGTTGTATTTGGACAGCAACAGAAAGTCTGGGCTTCGTAAGAAGGGTATGGCTTGCAAAAGCTGCAGACAAGAGATCTGCAGCATTTGTATGATATTTTATATATACCCCAAATGAAAAAGAAAAAAATAAATCTATGGATGTTTTCATTGGTAGTATATCTACTAAATGGGGATTTTATTTAATTATGTTTCATTCTTTTTGAATTTGGGTAGTGAAGAGTCCCTTTAAGGTAGCAGAGTTATGTACTAAAGTGAATAAAATTAGATTGTATAAAAAAGAAAAAAAAAGAAAACAATATGTAGATTATATTGAAGCATTAATTTTAAGAACAAATAACTATCTACCTAACCCTGTCTACTCCAATTATCCTAGCAATAGTTTAAGATACATTATAGTATTAGGAATACTATAGTGTTCCTCTGCCTCTAACAGTGTTAGGCATATAGTGTTAAGGGTGAGGATGTCCAGGTTTGTTTGATTGTATATGTATATGACGTCAGACCGGCTCCCGGCATCACTTTTTTTTTACTGTCTTTCAGATAGATACCTTACCTGATTTTCTAAGCTCACTAAGATGCCTCTTTCCATTTTTGCTTGCCATATTACTTGTGCTATCACTTCTCGGGTGGATGGGATTTGTATATGTTTCCAATTCTGTGCTATCACTCATTTGGCTGCTGTAATGAAGTGTAAAATTAACATTGAATCTTTTATCTTCATTTTTGACTCAATTAAATTTAATAAAATTAGTCCAGGATCCATTTGTGACGAAACACCTTTTGTCACTGGATTTTTAAGTAACAAGCTGCCCTTTCCCCCTGGCTGTTGGAGGAGTCTGATTGCCAGCCTCCTTCCGCATGACTATGGCCCCTGGGAGATTTGGCCCTTTACAAACATTATTTGGGTTAATGGATTTATATTGTGCTGCTGCTGGTCCTTTAAGAACTGCATTGTGGCTTATGGACTTGTATTGGACCATGCTGGCCTTTTAAGAACCATCTGGGGACAAATTGAGACTTTGTGTGACAATGCCCCTTTAAGACGGTGCTGTCCTGGACTCAGTGCCCCCAGACTTAGTTAAAATATTTTGTTCCTGGCTTTCTCCCACTTGGTTCAGAAAATGGGGCTTACTGAACCAAGTACCACACAGGCGGACCACCCAGAAGTGGAAGTGTGCAGGCAATTTACCTCCCAGGCTGTGAGGTTACTGCAGGTTAATTGCCGACCGCTGGGTGGCCGCAGTTCGTGCAAACGAACACGTGGCGGCGGCCATCTTTGTTAATTCGAACGAGGTCAGCGGTATGTGTAGCCAAATCCATGGAACTAAAATCGGTTACACATTTCCGCGAACACCGCTGAGCCTTACCTTCTCCTACACTGAACTTTCAGCTGCAGAGACTAAGTCCCGTTCGAAGATTCGAATGCACGTTCGAATGGGACTTTTTCTGCATAAAATTGACCGACCGCACAGCCAAAATCTATGGAACTGTTTTGGGCAGGAAAATGTGCTTGCGGTCGGTCATAAAGGACTTCCGTCTAACTTTTTATGTACTGGGGGGATTTGTATGATTTTTGGTTATGTTTATATTTAAAGTATGCTGATTCTGAATATGTATGTATATTTATGTGAATATGATGCATATTTTTAAAGTTACAGTGTATGTATAAAAAGTGTATTTTTCCTGGCTGTGATAAATTACATTAACCCATTGTGTTCAGTAATTATATCACAGGCAGAGGGGAAGGATTGCATGTTTGTGCTGGGTGTGTTTTACGGTTTGCCTGTAAAGGATTGGTTGTACTGTGTCCCACCCTGTGGGATGTCCAAAGTACCTGCCCACTGCATAAAAGCCAGAGTGTGGTCATTAAAAGTGCAGATCATGAGGGGCAGAGCCTAACCTTCAATGGAGTAAGACGCACGAGCCCTTAGCTCTCTCACCCCGGGCAAGTAATCCGCGTCCATCAGCTACACACCGGGTGCTTCTCGCCTCCACGACTCACCCACAGACTCCCCACTACCTCCACATCACTCGGACAGATGGGGGGCGCAAAAAAACGGAAGGATTCCACACCATCCGTGTCGACGATGTTTCGCGCCAAAGAGGACCGGCGGCCATCTTGGGCCCAAAGCCAGGCAGACTCCGGCTCCGAAACCGAGGGGAGTGAGGCCGACCAACACCAGGCGACCACCCCCCTCACCAAGGAAGACCTGCGGGCAATGCTCAGGGAAACGTCGGCGGACATAAAAGCCTATACAGCTGCGGCCCTGGAAAAAAAAATTGCAGGCCTCAAAGAAGAAATAGAGGCACTGGCCTCCCGCACGACACACAATGAAAGCTTACTGAAAGAAATGCTGACGAAGACCGCAGCCCTCGATAAGGACACAGGGATGCTTTAGGACAGGATACTGTTCCTGGAAGACGGCCTGGAGGACCTTAATAACCGATCCCGCAGACAAAACATCCGCGGTCTGCCGGAGTCAGTCCAGCCAGACGCCATACTCCCCACAATCAGGGCGATCTTTCAGTCCCTCCTGCCTAACTCTACAGAACAAGACCTATACACAGAATGGGCACATAGGGCCCTGCGCCCTCCGACCTACAACTCAAACACACCGAGGGACGTGATAACGAAGCTCCTACACTTCCCGGTCAAGGAACAGCTAATGTAAGAGACAAGACGCCATCCGCCCATGTACCAGGGGCAGCAGATTCAATTCTTTCAAGACCTGGCACCGTCCACGCTGAGGAAACGCAGGGAGCTGAAACCTAATTGAAAATGGCTGGCGCTATATGTGGGGGCACCCCTTCAAATTAACGGCGAAGAAGGGGGAACAATCCTACACCCTCCACCAGGTCTCCGACATGAAGGACTTCGCCGACCATCTAGGGATCCTGTGGTGGAATCTCGGTAAAAATAAATGTAGTAGGCCGAGATTGCCACGTTGTATGTGCACGTGCATATACTGATGTATCGGTCGGTTGGTTGCACGTGGCAACGATACAATCAGTAGTGTACGGAGCATGTGCAGGAATAGAGGATATAGAGAATTCCCCTCCTCCATTGTGCTGGGCAAGCCATGTGGTCAAACAGGAAGTTAGTCTTTGTTCTGTTGATTGGGTAAGAGTACGTGTGAGTGGAGCTGATTATGGGAGGAGCTATATACCTATATAAGGGACCTACACTGTATGATCATGGCTCAGACTTTGCTGTTTTTGGTGACATTAGTCCCTCTGAGTCCCGGTCGGTGAATCAAATAAAAATCTCTTCCTTCCTGAAGAAACCTGTGTCCATCTCTCTGTGCTCGGCTTCCGTCAGTTTCTCCGGTATCATTTGGTGCATTGGCCGGGAAGCTCATCGTTCAACGGTAGCTGAGAAGCAGAGGCATGAGACGGTCTATCTTTGCCCACGCTCCCTACGGCTGCACCCCTGAACTTTTGCGTTGACCTCCTTTCGTCTCGGCGCCACTGGTCTGTTGTCCAGGAGATCATCGGCCTCTACGTAGTAAGTGCTGGGGTGTCCCCGTCGATGAATGTGAACTCAGGTTCAGGAATGAGGAGGTAAGACGACTACTGTTTTAGACGGTGGACCCACTAAGGGTATTGGATACCGATTGTGCGGTAGGCCCATAAGGGGTTTGTATTGTGTATGGAATTCGCCCCCACCAGTGGAGGGAAGGAGCGAAGGCGCACCGCTCGTAATTAAACGCCCTGTAGTCAGCCCGTTTAATTTTGGTTTGGAGTCAGGTTGGGTCCTGTGTAAATAGCCCAAGACGGACACCGGTGTCTTGTCTAGACTAGCGTATCTAGGGTGTATATTTTGTTCGCTAGGTCGGAGGGACCGGGAGACTAAGCGGCGCCTGGTGTAAATTCAGTCCGCTAGATCTCAACCTATCTTGGCTAAGTGGGAAGGCGTGTACATTTGGAACTGAAAGAATATTAGATAGTTAATTTCTCTTATTTCATTTTATAAGATTTATTATCATTATTGCTGACTGAAAGGATATGAAACAGTTAAACTACTTTTTGCTTTGTATGCTTTAAATTTAATGTACGTCATAGAAATGCTGACTGTGAAAGACTTGAACAATGACATGCTTCCTTCTATAGGATATGATAATATGTTGACTGTGACAGACTTATACAATTCTATAGGAAATACGACATTTCAGGATGTCTTGCCCAGGATATTCATTCCAGACATATTCAAAAAAGTCTTATCTTTCCATTGTCAGTATAACATGTGATATTTAAGGAAGTAATCAATCTTATACTCTGTATGGCATATCTCATGACTCAAGTATAAATATTCAATACACAGTAAAGAAATTGAGAACCTTTTCGTGTCTGTCTGTTATTTGCTGAGCAAGTTTCTCCCGTCAATTGATGTGGTGAACAGAGGATCGAGAATTGAGGAAAATTGAGTCCAGGACAGCATTAACCCTTTCAGGAACCCACTAGACTATTGATAAAGTAGATAGACTAAGAGGGTTTTGTTGTAAATTCCACCCTCTAGTTCGCTATATGTGGTGCTTGGGCAGCGACGGCTAACCAAAATGGATGTAAATAGTTTTAGGTAGTCCATCGAGGTACTGGCCAATAGATTAGTTGGGAAATTGTAAATGTGTTAAAGATTATTGTAGTAGAGTGTATATCTTGCTAGATAGCGTGAGCTCTGCCGTCTAGCGAGAGTGTGAATAGTGTGTAACTGTATCATAGCGCACGGTACCATAACCATGTATTATAATTACTGATACTGTAAATAACTACTAATAACTGTCGTTTATGTTGTATGTTAACACCATAACCACTACTAATTGAACTGTGACTTTCAAATTGTACTCTAACCAATGCTAACCGTACTATAACTACTGTTTGTAAAGACAATGTTACTAGGGTGTGTTATCGACGGGTAATTTAAATATTGAGAATTATAACGTGGGTGATTGTATAGTTTCGCCAAAGGTACAGTATTAGTTATTTAGTGACTGGTGTAACAGCTGTGTGTGTACGGGAATTCCCTGTATGTTTTGTTGTGTGCGTTTGGCCTAGTAACTGTACCACGTGGTGCTGTTGCCAAGGGGAACGAGTGTGACTGTTGGAAGTGTGTTTGTTTGCTTCTGTTGGAGACGACGCTCCATTGTTAAGTATGGGTGCGTCGGATTCAAAGATTATTGATCCCTTAGAATGTATGTTAAAAAACTTTAAGAAGGGATATAATGTATACGATTTTGGAGTAAAGATGTCTCCAACACGCCTGACTACTTTATGTAGTAGGGAATGGCCCTCTTTGGTGGCTGCATGGCCACCACGTGGTAGCTTTGATCCTAATCTGGTGCAGCATGTACACATGGCTGTATCGGGTAGGCCTGAACTTTACGGCCAGTTTCCGTATATTGATTGTTGGAAGCGGGCCATAAATGACTTGCCAAAATGGATCAGGGTATGCCACGAGGAGCAATGTCGCCTCATGGTGGCCAGAACTCGGTTGTCCACTCTGGCCGTGATTACTCCCAATTCGGACACGCCCCCTGAGTCAGAGATCCCCATGCCGCCCCCTTACTCCTCATCTACAGGAAGAGGAAGAGGAGGTGCCCCATTGTCTCCACCTACCCCCTCCTCTAACTCAGAGTCTAGCCCACTTGTTTTAAATCCTCCCCTTCCGGTACCTACCCCTATTAACCCCACCTATCCAGATTTGGCGTCATTTCTAGTTCATGGTCAGGCTCCTCCCAGCCCGGCCCGGAATATTCTACTTACTGATCTTCCCTTCAGTAAAGAAAAAGTGTCCCCTTCCCCTCGTCTTACTACCCCTCGACCTGAACCCATAACTGACATCCCTTAACGAAGCCCCATACTAACCCGACAACTGACCGGTACCCTCCAACCCCGACATTATCAAATGCCTCTCCGACTGACACCGGGCCCGACACATATTAACGGTGAGGGCCAGTTACAACATGCTGATCCCGTCTTTGTTTACATTCCCTTTACCACAACTGATTTATTCAACTGGAAGACCCATAACTCCTCCTACACCGATAAACCTCAAGCCATGACAGATTTGATTACCTCCATAATCCAGACACATAATCCCACTTGGGCTGATTGCCAGCAATTGCTTATGACATTGTTCAATAACGAGGAAAGAACACGGATAAATTAGGCGGCAATTAAAGCGGTTGAAGAAGTGGCCCGTACTCAAAATCAGGCCAACCCGGCAGCATGGGCCGCAGCCCATTATCCAAATGCAGATCCGAATTGGAATGTCAATGGCGCAGACATGGCCAATTTAAAAGCTTACAGGGACGCCATTATTGCTGGCATGAAAGCCGGAGGGAAAAAGGCGATCAATATGTCAAAGATGGCTGAGGTATTGCAGAAATGTGATGAGTCGCCCAGTGCCTTTTATGATCGATTATTGGAGGCATACCGGTTGTATACCCCCTTTAATCCAGAGGCTCCTGAGAATTCCCGGATGGTTAACTCTGCCTTTGTCAGCCAGGCCTACGGAGATATAAAGAGAAAGTTACAAAAGTTAGAAGGGTTTGTAGGGATGTCTATAACTCAATTAATGGAGATAGCGAATAAGGTATATATGAATAGGGAGACAGAGACGAAAAAGGAAGAAGAGCGAAAGATGAGAAGGAAAGCAGATATGTTAGCAGTAGCTATCGCGGGTGTAGATAGAAGGGAAAAGGAAGTATATAGGGGAACTGAGAAAAGTGAGAATAAGTGGAATAGGGAGCCTTTAAGTAGGAACCAATACGCGTATTGTAGGGAAGAAGGGCATTGGAGAAGTGAGTGTCCACAGAGGGAACAACATGAGAGAGAGATAGAACAAGGGCAGGATATAGCAATAATATAGAGGCAGAGCGAGAGGAAGAGGAGGCCCTGGAGGAAATGGTGGGAATAATAGAGGAAGCATTAATGGGGATAGGTATTACCCAGCAGCGCAGAAACCCAGAGAGAGAGAAGATAGGGACTTTGTGGGTTTGGCTGACACTGTCATGGAGGACTATTGATACCGACCGGGCTCCATCCCCCTTGGCCGAGCGGATCCTATGGTCGATGTAGCAATAGGGGGAAAAAGGAGTTCTTTCATGATCGACACTGGTGCTGAACATTCTGTGGTGACTGACCTAGTCGCTCCTCCTTCAGGAAGAACTATCACCGTAATAGGAGCAACTGGAAAGAGTGCTGCTAAACCGGTTCTTAAAAGTCGACTCTGTACACTGGGAGGCCACGTAGTAAAACAGCAGTTCCTTTACATGCCTGAATGTCCAGTCCAACTGCTAGGGCGAGATTTGTTATCGGAATTACAAGCACAGATAACATTTCTGCCTAACGGAACGACATCCTTGAAGTTTAATGGACCCTCAGGTATAATGACAATATCAGTACCAAAGGAAGAAGAGTGGCGACTTTATACAGTGTTGACCAGCCAAAACCCTAAGAGTGATGAATCCTTGTTTAATGTACCAGGAGTGTGGGCAGAGAGTAACCCACCAGGACTTGCTCGCAATATCCCACCTATACGGATTGAACTAAAGCTTGGGGTTTATCCAGTGAGCCTAAGACAATACCATATTCCACAAAAGGCAAAGAAGAACATACAGTCTTATTTGGATAAGTTCATAAGGTATGGTATCCTACAATTCTGTACTTCCTCCTGGAACACCCCATTGTTGCCTGTTCAAAAGCCCGAGACAGATGAGTATCGCCCTGTGCAGGACTTGAGAGCAGTCAATGATGCGGTAGTAAGTATACATCCAGTTGTGCCCAATCCCTATAACCTGCTTGCTTTAATTCCGGGCGCGGCTACTTACTTCACAGTTTTGGACCTCAAAGATGCCTTCTTTTGCCTACGAATTGCTACAGAAAGCCAGTGTATCTTTGCATTCCAATGGGAAAATGCTGTAACAGGCTTGAAACGCCAGATGACTTGGACAAGACTGCCCCAAGGGTTTAAGAATTCACCTACCCTATTTGGATCAGCATTAAGTCAGGACTTACTAGATTTCAAGTCCATCCCAGGAGAATGTGTACTACTACAATACGTAGATGATTTGTTGATAGCGGCAGTTACAAGAGAGATATGTCAGCAAGCAACATATGATTTACTGCACATTCTTTGGAAGGCAGGATACAAGGTGTCCAGGAAGAAAGCCCAGTTGTGTCAGCCAACTGTCAAGTATCTGGGATTCCATATCTCTGAAGGTCAAAGGATAATGGGGCCAGAGAGAAAAGAAGCTGTATGCCAAATACCAACACCTAAGAATAGAAGACAAGTGCGAGAATTCTTGGGGGCAGCAGGCTTCTGCAGGATATGGATTCCCAGTTATGCGATATTGGCGAAACCCCTTTATGCAGCTATAAAAGGCACAGAACACGATCCCTTCCTGTGGACTATCGAACAGCAGACGGCATTTGAGCATGTTAAGAAGGCATTGATGAGCGCCCCAGCATTAGGTCTACCTGATCATACACGTCCATTCTACTTATATGTACACGAGCAAAGAAGGATGGCTGTGGGAGTACTGACACAGTACTTGGGATCATGGCAATTACCTGTTGCATATATGTCCAAACAACTGGATGCAGTGGCCAGTGGCCTTCCACCTTGTCTAAGAGCCGTAGCTGCCGCTGCCCTGCTGGTAGCTGAAGCTGATAAGCTCACTCTGGGTCAGGAACTCCACGTGCGAGTCCCGCACGCAGTACAGACGTTGCTAGACTATAAAGGCAATCATTGGTTTAGTAATAGCCGTATGACTAAGTATCAAGCTATGTTATGTGAGAACCCGAGAGTGTATCTTGAGACTGTCAATACCTTGAATCCAGCTACCCTTTTGCCACAACCTACTGAGAGTCAACATGATTGCCTGGAGGTGATGGATGAAGTGTTCTCAAGCAGACCGGACCTTCAGGATTTTCCCATCCAGAACCCCGATGTCCAGTACTATACGGACGGCAGTAGTTACGTGAAAGAAGGGATTCGCTACGCAGGATATGCAGTGACAACCATAGACAAGGTGATAGAAGCTCGGCCATTGTCAAAAGGAACATCGGCACAGAAGGCAGAATTAATCGCACTCACACGAGCGTTACAATTGGCTGAAGGATTTAGGGTGAACATCTATACGGACTCAAAGTATGCGTTTTTAACCACTCATGCCCATGGAGCTTTGTATAAAGAAAGAGGACTACTGAACTCAGAGGGTAAAGAAATCAAGTACGCAGCTGAGATATTACAACTCTTGGAAGCCGTGTGGGAACCGAAAGACGTTGGTATCATACATTGTCGAGCACATTTGAAAGGTGATGGTGATGTAGAGTTATTAAAACCCTGTATTAAACCTGTGTTGAATTTTTGCACTAACTCCATTTTAATCTCATTACCTGACAGATCTTCCATTTTGACTACATTACATGACAGAATTTCCTAACAGCATTTAGTATAATGAATAGAGACTGTATTTTCTAGAAAGACATGACTAACACCGTAATTATTGAGCTCCTGTAACATGCAACAAAGTATAGCCAAGGCCATGAGAAAGCTGCCCTAATGAAATGTTCTATTCATAAAAAGGACCCTGAATCTGACCACGAGTCTGACATCACTAACTACCCAAAATGACGCCCAAGCCCCCCTTCCCACCGAGTAAGCCTCGTGCTGGGTAAGACGGCGCATGAGCCATCTGTCCACACCCGTGTCCAGAATAACGCCACCTCCCGGTGGGAGGACACCTAGCTAACCACTTAGTTCTTGAGCCAATTAATAATATTGATGGGTGGACATTGACATAACCACTTAACACTTAATCCAATTAATGATGTTTATTTACTATAATCTTGATATTCAATGATGATGTAATTCTGCTCTTATAAGGGTCTGCGAGCCCGCTTTTAATCAGATGCCATTAAATTTTCTCGAAGTGCTTTTAACCTGAACTCCGTGTGTCAGTGTGAACTTACTTCTGCGTATACGCAATTTAATCATCTCAGATTTGGACAGGAACAGATAGACATTTAAACATATTTGTTTATTTCTAAATTAATCTACATCAATTTGGCGCCCAGAACGTGGGGCACCGGGCTATGGCCTCTGGCCGGTAAGCCGTCCTAAGGAAGACGCTGTTGGACGGAGGAATCCGGGGGGAAGGAAAGGAGACTGATCACCTCCCTGTACACGGTAGAGACTACTGCAGAGCCTATCCGGTATGTTCCAGCCCCTTTGATTGACCCGTCCAAGTGTCTGTGACTGCTACCGGGAGGACATCAAAGACAGGTAATATCTTGCCCGGTGTCTTGTTGTTACCCACTTGTTTACCTGCATTTAGTCTATCTGTTGCCTGGGTGTGTTTGTATTGGCCTGTCTCTAGCTTAAGTGCCCGGGTAGAGTGTTTATCTGTGTACCCCTTTTGGGATAAAGGGGGGTGGACCTGTGGGTGTGTGCCTGGGGTCCTCTGTTGCCTGTTTACTCCTTTTAGGAGCCACGTGGCTGTGGCTGTAGGGAAAAAGGGGGGTGGACCTGTGGAAGTTTTCCTGGGGGTCTTCTTTGCCTGTTTACCTCTTTTAGGTGCTGAGTAGCTGCAGCAGTAAGGAAAAAGAGGGGGGGGGAATCTGTGGAGGGGTGTAGACTCATTGCTTCCTGGGGATTCCCCATGGTGTCACTTTGATAGCCTAGCTAGCCTCATTGTGCACATAGCTCTGCTTGCAGAGAGGTGGTACCCTCCAGCTTCGAGCGCTGAGGCTGGTGGCATTCCAATTTTTATTTGTGGTGCGTGGATTCGGGCAGGCATTGCTGTCTCCATCACCACGGGGTAGTGAGACTTATGGGTGGGTCCATAGGGGCGCTACGAGGGTGAGGATAGTGGTGGCCACACTTAGTGGACTGCTGTAACGAGGGAGGCATATGGATTTCGGGCCGGTGTTAGCTGTTATCCTTGGCCGCTGGTAGTGAGACTTGAGGAAGTCATTCTCCGAGCGGAGACACTACAAGGTTGAGGGAGGTGGCTTTGGCCACATGAGTAAAGGAAAGGGATTACTGTTGAATTTATTTGAACTGTGATGCATGCACTGTATTTCAATTGAATTGTTGTTCTTATTAGGAGTCATTCAAACTCCTGTGTCTGTCTCTACTTTCACTTTACTTTTACTTTTTACTCTACTTCCTGTGTTATTTACACTATCCACTCCTATTTCTCTTGTGAGAGAAGTGATTGGTCACACACTTCTCACCTCGCTCCTGGGCGGAATTAGTGACTAGTCTACATTTTGGGAAGATGCACTTGGGGGGACCCACCCTTCCGAGTGGCCGTCGAGCATTGTAGACACTCTGTTTCATCTTCCTTTCCCTATATCTGGGACGCCTTTTATAGGGGGATATGGGACAGGGATTGGGTAAGCCCAGTAAGGGCTGGTTGGCGTGTGATCTAGTTGAAGATAGAGAGGGTGAAGAGATGGTTAAGGGAGTTGAAAAGATTGCTAAAGTGTGTAAAATTGCTGTGCCTTCATGTGGTAGATTGCAGCCAGAAAGCTGGCGTAGATTACTGACAGAAAAGAAAGGCAAGCTTACAGATAATGATTTATTACGTACTGCTGAAGCATGGTACAGAGTAGCGAAGGCTATTCAGCAGGAAGGTTGGGTTGAGGAAGAAATAGATCACAAAGGTGTAAAATTGTTTGTGTATCATAATAATTGTGTTGCTGGGGCATTCCCTCAGCCAGCGCCCCAAAATGGCGCCCAGGGGATGTCCATTCCCAAGGTTCAGTCAGCAATAAGTGACAACCAGCTGACCATGTTCCCCACTCCCAATCCTCCCAACACCCATCCCGTCATTTCCCCTGTTTGTCCGGTCCTGAATTCTGATGGATCATTATTTTCCCCATCATCATCCCTAACATTCCCATCGTCCTCATCCATCCCTGCACTACCTTCTCTGTCTAATCCTAACATTTCATCCGCCATTCCTTCCCTGCGCTCTCTCTCCGTCAATAATCCTACCCTCCCACTTGCATCCACCCAGCTCTCTAGCCCCGCCTCACATGCTACTGCCAATCCCACTACACCCACTCCGGTCCCTCCTACTACTCCTGCCTCTGCTAATCTCTCTCCGTTCTCTCTCCTTCCCACTCCTCCCACAGCCCAAGTTCCCACCCCTTCAGCTTCATTTCCGTACCCCGGATGCCCCACCTCCTTCCCTAATCCCTGCCCAACTAACCCGCCCTCCCCAGGTTCCGCCCAAACCCCTACCCAGTTGTCTTGGCCCTACCCCTTCCCTTACCCCTTGGCCCTGCCCTATCCAAACCAAGCCTACTTCCTTTCCCAAGCCAATCCCCAGACCCCGGTCACGCCCAATCCGGCACAGTCTGCCCCGGATGTGCCCACATCCAACATGGCCGCTACTTCCTCCCTTAACCCTAACGCAGCTTCCTTTCACGCCTCCAATATGGCGGCCCCCAGTCATCCAGCACCCCTAATGCCGGTACTTCCCGGTGACTACTCACCCCAAGCTCATAATCCACTGGCCACCCCAGCATCTGGGATTCCCTCATTTCCCCCGGTTCTGACACCTCAAATGGCCCCATTACTTAGAGGGGTCCAGGTCACAGATGAAGATGAGTATGAGGAGGGATCCCAGGGCTCACAGGATGCCACGGGGCCCCCGCCCCGCCGTTCCCTCGATGATCCTTTCGGACATACGGGCCGGGGGGATTGGGCCCCTCCTAAATATGTAGCTTTTAATCCTACCCAGGCTCGTGCCCTGATGAAATCACTCCCTGACCCAGAAAAGCAACCTATGCCTTTTTACCGAGGGATAGTTCAGATTCAAAAGACTTATTCCGCAGCATGGCGTGATTTACTGAGCATTTGTGCTATTAAAGCTGGAGATGCATACTGGCCCAGCATGGCCCGCCACCTCAGTACAGATCTACTTATAAGTGACATTGATTACCCCTCCGGAGTAACTTTTTGCAACCAACTAAAAGAGTGGGCTAAGGACAAACTTGCAGATCAGGCTGCTGGCCTTACTGATATTGTACAAGACAAAGGCGAATCAGTGGAAAGGTTTCATGCAAGACTGTTTCAATTGTTTACAGATTTGGGATTTGATCTCACAGACAAGATCCATTCTCAAATGCTGTATGGTGCTTTTGTCCAAGGTGTTAAAGACTCCATACGCAAGGGAATCATTGCTGCACGCCCTGAATATAAGGTAGTCCCTCTGTATACCTTACTCTTAGTTGCTAGGGGTCTGGAATCTGCCCAGACTCCTAGAAGGCCCACTTCAGCTCCTCTCATGGTGTCCCGCACCGGACCTGTCCCTAAAGGCACCAAACCCGAGGATGGATATTGCTTCAATTGCAAAGCTAAAGGACATTGCTTCAATGGATATTGGATGGATATTGCTTCAATTGAAATCAAAAATGATTGCCCTGAACCCAAGAAGATGTCCAAGCCTGCCCCTGGCCCCAAGGCCGCAAAGACAGTTCCAATAGTTGAGGAACCTGATGAATAGGAAATTGGCAAGCCTGTGTCATTAACCCCTGTCATGGCAGTGTCTTCAGGGGATAAGGGGGGGCCACTTGTCACTGTGACTCTACCAATTGAAGGACAACCTACTACATTTCTTGTTGACACAGGTGCAGCCCGAAGTGTTCTACGAGAACAAGACCTGCCAGACCCATCATTTCTATCAAATATTGATGTCTCTTGTGTAGGAGTGGATGGCCAACCAAGACACAACCCCTTAACAACTCCATTACGAGTTGGCAACTATCCTAGCTTGCTTGCTCGTTTTGTAGTATCCTCTACATGCCCAATTAACCTGTTAGATGCCTGCAGGCGTTAGAGGACATCTGCGCCTATCACCTTCACTCCAGACGGACAAGTAGAACTATCCACCCCTCTATCTGTATCAGACACCTCAGCCTTGTGCTCCCTGCCTTTGATGCTCCATTTAGAAGAACCCCATGGTGAAGCAAAGGAACCGAGGTCCAATTTTCCTGATTCACTGAAGACACAAGTTCCTGCAAAACTGTGGTCCTCAGGCCCAGAGGATATAGGTCACCTAAAGGTTCCACCTGTGGTGGTAAAACTCATTCCTGGAGCAAAACTACCAAGGAAAACACAATATCCTTTAAAACCAGCTCAAGCTGCAGCTATTTCAATTCAAATCAAAGCACTCTTGGAGAAGGGTGCTCTTGTGAAATGTGAATCAAAATGCAACACCCCATTATTTCCTGTGAAGAAGAAAACTCCAAAAGGTGAACCAGAGAAGTACAGAATGGTTCAGGATCTTCGTGCAGTGAATGAAGCAACAGTCCTGGACACCCCTATTGTGCCAAACCCACACACTCTGCTCTCTGGGGTCCCACCCTCTGCAAAATACTTCACAGTCATTGATCTGGCCAGTGTACCCCTGGATCCAATCTGCCAATACCTGTTCGCTTTCACACATGAAATGCAACAGTATACATGGACTGTCATGCCCCAAGGGGCACAAAACTCTCCAAGTCAATTTGCAAAGGCCATGTGCTCCATCCTTGATCCATGGCAAGCAGACCATCCAAAAGTTGTCCTTCTCCAGTATGTGGATGACTTGCTGCTCTGTGGAGATGACATACCCACAACTGAAGAATGTTCAATTAGTCTCCTTTGCTATTTAGCAGAACAGGGATGCAAAGCTTCACTTCTCAAGCTGCAATTCTGTCAACCTACAGTAATTTTCCTTGGACATTGTCTTTCTCAGGGTACCAGACATCTCACTCGTGACCGAGTTAGAGCAGTACTGGATATTCCACCTCCAAGGACTTCAAAATCTCTACATGCCTTCTTAGGCCTCATTTCCTACTGCCGAGCATGGATCCCAGAAGCCTCTCTGCTCATGCAACCACTCTATGATGCACTCAAGTCAGACCCATTCTGCCTGACCAATGAAGCATATGACAACTTCAGCACACTAAAACGTGCCATTGCATCTGCTCCTGCTCTAGGCCTACCAGACTATACCAAACCCTTAAAGTTGTTTGTCTCTGAAAGACAAGGCCACGCTACAGGAGTCCTTACCCAAACAAATGACTTAAGAGGCCGTCAAAGGCCTATTGAATTTTTCTCCTGCCAGCTGGATATCGTGGCCAGAGGGACCCCTTCTTGCCTTCGGGCTGTTTTTGCAGCAAGGGAACTAATTGAAAGAACTGCAGACCTGGTCCTTGGCCACCCTCTAGTTGTCTTGGCACCTCATGACATTTCTGCCATCATCAACCAAGTTCAACTCAAGCATGTGTCTCCCGCAAGACACCTACGTCTACAGTGTCATCACCTGCTACCTGACAACATTACCATACAAAGATGTCAAGTTCTCAATCCGTCCACTCTTCTCCCACTACCTGAGGGGGGTATCCACTATGGATTTATCATGGATGAAACCTACATCTACCTTCTTGCTGGGACCATCAAGAGAATGCATCCTGATTTATCCTTTCATGATGAACAAACTCCTCTCTGCGAGGGACCAGGATATGCCTTCTGTACCATGTGGTATAAGCCAAACATCACTCCTGAACCTTGCTACGAAGATGAGCTTTATCACCTGGTGGAGGTGAAACTCACTGCACAAGACTTCTACTGTGACTCTGAAGGTAACAGCATGGCCTTGATTCAACTACCTTCAGAACTCAAATACTTGTACCGTCATTGGGATACTGCTATTCCACATGTCCCTGTCACCAAGTTGAAAACAAAATCATGGAATGATCTTGGGCCCATGGCAAAATTATGGGCCACCATGGATGAATCACAGCTACAGGAAAATGGCATTGTCAAATACCCAACAACTGACCATCTAGAAGCATGGCCACGCCACTTCCTGGAAAATGAATTTCAAGATCTGGTCATAGTGAATGATTATGACCCAGAGACACCTCATGACTGTTTTGAACAGATGAAAATGGAGACAATACATCTACCTACTGTACATGAGAATCCATTAACAGATCCTGATCTCACTCTGTTTGTGGATGGTTCAAGGTATGCTGATGAAGAAGGAAAATACCACACAGGATATGCCGTAACCACAACAGATGAAGTTATCAAATCATCATCTTTACCACCAGCAATGTCTGCACAAGAAGCTGAATTGCAAGCCCTGACTTCAGCATGCAAGATCTCCGAAGGAAAACGTGCCAACATCTACACAGATTCAAGATATGCTCTGGGTGTGGCACATGACTTCGGACTAATTTGGAAAACAAGAGGATTTCTTACCACTGCCGGTACACCAGTCAAGCACAGCTCTGCAATCAAGGAACTAATGGATGCCCTCCTACTCCCTGAAGAAGTGGCCATCTTGAAAGTAAAGGCACATGGGAAGTTGGATACAGATGAAGCAAAGGGCAACCACTTAGCTGATCAAACTGCTAAGCAAGCAGCAAGAAATTTGCAGGAAGTGGATGAAGAAGTGTCCGGACACGAAGAAATTCCAATTTTCACCTTGCAGACTCTTCCTACTGACTTAAGAATCCTACGGGAACAGCAAGCAACAACTGCCCCCGAAGAAATACAGAAATGGAAGAAGAAAGGAGCAGTCCTAAAGGATGGAGTATATTACAACAACTTTAGATTCTGCCTTCCTAAGAATTTATATCCAGCAGTTGTCCAATGGGCACATGGACCTGCACATCTGTCAAAAGACTTAATGGCCGCCCTCATACAAAAGTATTATGAAGCACCTGGAATCACAACATTGATCAACAGCTTTTGTAGGGCCTGTGTCATTTGCGCAAAATGCAACCCAGGAAAGCCAACCAAAGTGCCTTTGAAACACCTGGCTAAGCCCATGTACCCATTCCAGAGAATTCAGATTGACCACATACAAATGCCCAAGAGTGGGCCTCATGAATATGCACTAGTAATAGTGGACATGTTTTCAGGCTGGCCAGAAGCCTATCTAGTAACCAATATTACTGCCAAAACAACAGCAAGACGTCTACTCACAGATATTGTATGTAGATTTGGACTACCAGAAGTTATTGAAAGTGACCAGGGCCCAGCCTTTACAGCAACAGTGACTAAAGAAATTTGGAATGCTCTGGGAGTGACTCTAGCTTTTCACACCCCTTACCACCCACAAAGTAGTGGCAAAGTAGAACGCATGAATGGCACCCTAAAAGCCAGAATGTTAAAAATGTCACAAGAAACAAAGATGCCCTGGCCAGAAAGCCTGTCAATAGCTTTATTTAGCGTTAGGCACACACCTAGAGGGAAGCACTCACTATCCCCATATGAGATTCTATTTGGGACTGCACCCAGACTAGGTTGTTATTACCCGCAACAGTTGCAGCTTCAAACTGATGTTTTAGTAGACTATGTAACTGAACTTACAAGTGCCTTGAACAAAATACATGCCCAAGTTTTCTCTTCAATTCCAGATCCTGAATCTGATACAGGTACCCACAACCTGCTTCCCGGAGATTGGGTTCTGGTCAAGAAATTTGTGCGGAAACACACCCTGGAACCAAGATTTGACGGACCATTCCAAGTTCTCTTGATCACTTCAACCTCCGTCAAGTTGGCTGGCAGGCCACATTGGATCCACGCTTCCCATTGCAAGAAGACTCCTGCCCCAGAGGAAGCAGATACCGCACAACCATGTACCTCTGGTACATCATCTCCTTAATTAGCCTAATTAAGGCCCAACAAGTAGCCATCACCAAAGATGCCAGTGGGTATACCTTCTGGTACAATTCTTCATGTACCCGTGTGGCTACATACACTTTTGATTACTGTGACATTGTAGATTGCCCATTCCCTACGTCACAAATTCAAAATATCTATAGAGATATCCCTCATGTAAAGGACCCCTATGTTTGTGTAGTTGACAAACAATGGGGGCATAACTGTAACCATTGGGGGGCTGCAGGGTGGAATGCTGGGCCCGCCTGGGGTTACAAACCCAAAAGTGCCTTATCTAAGGTAGATGACCATGGTAGATCCCTCCTCCAAAGAATGACCCTAAGGAAGCCTGGAGGAGGTACACCCATGAAATTAATCCTAAATATTGAGCATCCGAGCCCAACAGATGCAGACCAGTATGTAATGGGAATGTATTGGAAGAAAGGTTCCTATAACAAATTAGGGCACTTCTAACTGAAAGATATGTGCCACTCCCCAGAGTGGCAAGGGGCCACCCATATGGTCCCAAATTCATTAAAACCACACATCCAGTCCTTTAAAGACATGATGGCCATTGCTAACCCCACCTTTGAAGATACCATGGCCGCTGAGACAGGTTTTAATGATGTTAATTTATGGTTAGAATGGATGAAATATAATGCCAACAAACATAACAGAACTGCATGCTATGTGTGTGGTGGTGCCCGGCCTCACCTCGGCACCGTACCTTTAACCTTACCAGTAGATATAGAAGAATGTGTTTTGAGTCTTTTTGCCTACCATTACAACTATAATAGGTCCCTCTGCGAAGCATGGACAGTGGAGTACCCTCTCCTAACCAAGGATGTCAAACCCCCAGAAAGTGTTACAGTTTATAAAGGTAATTAAGTGTTCTTGCATAGCAAGACCACTTAATGTTATCTCACATATATATTATTAAGTGTTCTTGCATAGCAAGACCACTTAATGTTATCTCACATAAATATTATTATTAAGTGTTCTTGCATAGCAAGACCACTTAATGTTATCTCACATGTATATTATTAAGTGTTCTTGCATAGCAAGACCACTTAATGTTATCTCACATATATATTATTAAGTGTTCTTGCATAGCAAGACCACTTAATGTTATCTCACATATATATTATTAAGTGTTCTTGCATAGCAAGACCACTTAATGTTATCTCACATATATATTATTATTATTAAGTGTTCTTGCATAGCAAGACCACTTAATGTTATCTCACATATATATTATTAAGTGTTCTTGCATAGCAAGACCACTTAATGTTACATAGTTACATAGTTAGATAGCTGAAAAGAGACTTGCGTCCATCAAGTTCAGCCTTCCTCACACCTGTTTTTTGCTGTTGATCCAAAAGAAAAGAAAAAAAAAAAAAAAAAAAAAGAAAAAAACCCAGTTTGAAGCACAATTTTGCAACAAGCTAGGACAAAAAATTCCTTCTTGACCCCAGAATGGCAGTCAGATTTATCCTTGAATCAAGCAGTTATTACCCTACATTGAAAGATTATATCCTTGAATATTCTGTCTTTGCAAGTATGCATCTAGTAGCTGTTTGAACATCTGTATGGACTCTGATAAAACCACTTCTTCAGGCAGAGAATTCCACATCCTGATTGTTCTTACAGTAAAAAAACCTTTCCTTTGCCTTAGACGAAATCTTCTTTCTTCCAGTCTAAACGCATGGCCTCGTGTCCTATGTAAAGTCCGGTTTGTGAATAGATTTCCACACAATGGTTTGTATTGGCCCCGAATATATTTGTATAATGTTATCATATCCCCTCTCAGGCGACGTTTTTCTAAACTAAATAGGTTTAAATTTGTTAACCTTTCTTCATAGCTGATATGTTCCATTCCTTTTATTAATTTTGTAGCCCGCCTCTGCACTTTTTCTAGTGCCATGATATCCTTCTTTAGAACAGGTGCCCAAAATTGCACAGCATATTCAATATGTGGTCTTACCAGTGATTTATAGAGAGGCAAAATGATATTCTCGTCCCGAGAATGAATGCCCTTTTTCATGCATGACAATACCTTACTGGCCTTGGCCACTGCTGATTGACATTGCACATTGTTGCATAGTTTGTTGTCTATAACAATTCCCAAGTCCTTTTCGTGTGTTGTTATCCCTAATTCGCTTCCATTAAGGGTATACGTTGCTTGTGTATTCTTTACGCCGAAGTGCATAACTTTGCATTTTTCAACATTAAATTTCATCTGCCATTTGAGTGCCCAGTCCCCCAGTCTATCTAAATCCTTCTGCAGCAAAGTAATATCTTGCTCACATTGTATTATTTTACAAAGTTTTGTGTCATCTGCAAACACTGAAACATGACTTTCAATGCTGTCTTCAAGATCATTTATAAAAATGTTAAATAGAAGAGGTCCCAGAACAGACCCCTGAGGGACACCACTTGCCACCTCTGTCCAGCTTGAAAATTTACCATTAACGACAACTCTTTGTATTCTGTTTTTAAGCCAATGTTCTACCCAAGAACAAGCATTTTCATCGAGACCGATTTCCTTGAGTTTGAACACTAATCTTTTGTGTGGAACTGTATCAAATGCCTTGGCAAAATCCAAATAGATCACATCCACTGCAACACCCTGATCTATACTTCTACTTACTTCTTCGTAGAAAGCAATCAAGTTAGTTTGACATGACCTGTGCTTCATAAAACCGTGCTGATTTTTGCTGATAACCATATTCTTCTCAAGGAATTCTTGAATATTATCCCTTAATAACCTTTCAAATATTTTACCAGCCACAGAAGTTAAGCTCACAGGTCTATAATTTCCAGGCAAGGATTTTGGACCCTTTTTGAATATAGGAACCACATCTGCCTTCCTCCAATCCTCCGGAACACTTCCTGAAAGAAAAGAATCTTGAAAGATTAAAAACAGAGGTTCACTTATTTCTACACTTAGTTCCTTAAGTACACGTGCATGGATACCGTCAGGCCCTGGAGCTTTGTTTATATTAACTTTCTTTAGTTGCTGCAGCACATTGTCTTGAGTTAACCAATTACAATTATTCTGCAGGTTTTTAGTAGCAATCATTTGCACATCTATTGCCATGGGTTCTTCTTTAATATATACGGAGGAGAAATAGTTATTTAGAATTCCTGCCTTTTCTTGGTCTTCATTAACCAACACCCCCGTTTCAGTTTTAAGTGTACCTATACTTTCATTTTTGGGTTTTTTGGAATTTATGTACTTAAAAAATGCTTTGGGGTTGGTTTTGCTCTCTTTAGCTATCATTTTTTCATTTTGAAGTTTAGCAAGTTTAATTGCCTTTTTGCACGCATTATTTGCTTTCTTATATCTTTTATAAGATGCATCTGATTTGTCTGATTTAAATGCTTTAAATGCCCTTTTCTTATTTTTAATCTCTTGTTTTACTTCTCTACTAAGCCACATTGGTTTTAATTTGTTTCTTTTATACTTATTTCCCAATGGTACATACTGAGAAATGTACCTTTCTAATATTTGTTGGAAGATGATCCATTTATCCTCAGTGTTCTTTTCACTAAAGAGTTTATGCCAGTCAATATATTGTAAAGCTTCCCTTATCTTATTGAAATTGGCCTTTTTAAAATTATATGTTTTAGTATACCCCATGTGCTTTTGTTTTTTTGAGTTTATTTCAAAGGACACTATATTGTGATCACTATTTCCCAAGTGCTCACCTACTTGAATGTTGGTCAAAAGATCAACGTTGTTTGTTAAAACCAGGTCCAGACAAGCGTCCATTCTAGTTGGTGCTTGTACAAGTTGTGACATGAAGTTGTCATTTAACAAGTTTAAAAACCTAATTCCCTTTGCTGAGCTACTAGTCCCTATGTCCCAATTTATGTCTGGGTAATTAAAATCTCCAATAATTAAAGTGTTACCAAGATTTGCAGCTTTCTCAATTTGCTCAAACAGCTGTTGTTCCTCGTCAATATTAACATTAGGTGGTTTATAACATATCCCAACCAATAGTTGGTTTCCCTTCTTTTCCCCCAAGCAGATATTTACCCATAAAGCTTCCACATTTTCCTCATCGCATTCAATTTGCTTAAGATTTGGCTTTAAATCATGGTTGACATACAAACATACCCCACCACCCTTCTTGTTTTTCCTATCCTTCCTAAATAATGTGTACCCATTTAAGTTAACTGCCCAGTCATGTGTCTCATCCCACCATGTTTCAGTTATGCCTATTATATCATATTGTTTAGTGTATGCTAATGCCTCTAGTTCCCCCATTTTGTTATTTAGGCTCCTTGCATTAGTAAGCATACATTTAATATCATGCGTCTCTTGTTTATTTTGTGAATTACCAACATTACATAGCTTCTCTGTTCTGAGCTTGCCCCTCCCCCCGTCTCCACCCTCCTTATACTGTTCTAAAGCCCATCTCCTTTCTGTCCTATCTCCATTTTGTAGATTGCTATGACCCTCCCCCCCTACTACTAGTTTAAAATCTCCTCCAACCTTCTAGCCATCCTATCCCCCAGCACTGCAGACCCCCTTCCGTTTAGGTGCAATCCATCCCTACTATATAGGTTGTACCCAATCGCAAAGTCGGCCCAGTGCTCTAAAAACCCAAAACCCTCCTTCCTGCACCAAGACTTCAGCCACGCATTAACCTCTCTAATCTCCCGCTGCCTTTCCACTGTAGCACGTGGCACAGGTAATATCTCGGAGAATACCACCTTGGAGGTCCTTTTCTTGAGTTTGCTACCTAATTCCCTGAAATCATTCTTTAGGACCTTCCATCTTCCTCTTACTTTGTCATTGGTACCAATATGGACCATGACCGCTGGGTCATCCCCAGCCCCTCCCAATAATCCATCCATCCATGTTATCTCACATATATATTATTATTAAGTGTTCTTGCATAGCAAGACCACTTAATGTTATCTCACATATATATTATTAAGTGTTCTTGCATAGCAAGACCACTTAATGTTATCTCACATATATATTATTAAGTGTTCTTGCATAGCAAGACCACTTAATGTTATCTCACATATATATTATTATTATTATTCTTATTATAGCCAAATTTGCCACCCTAACTCCTCCCACAGTTTTTACACTACATAGACAAAAATTTACCAAAACGTGCAGATTGTTCCCGATCGCGTTGCTATTACTTTGTGGAACATTTCGCTGAATGGTTCTCGGAATATCGTCGTTCTTGTGGCGAAATTTGTCCCATAGGAATGAATGGCAAAGCTAGAGTGGGAGCTGGCAAAAGCTGAAAAATCAGGACATGATTTCTAAACTGCCACTACTCCCTCATTTTCAAGCCCACCTACACAAATCTTATATCAAAACGTTCAGCTATCCCTGCTGCCACTAAAAATGTCCACGGCTAAGCCATAGTCCTTATAGTTTTCGCAATATGACCATTTGTTTGCAACTCACGCAGTCCATTGACATTCATTGAAACGCCACTCTGCAAAGCTCACATTTGAAGGGCAATTTTTAAACTGCGACTGTGCCTTCCTTGTTAATATCTCACAGACATAGTATACATCAAAATGTAGGTCTGGGTCTTGTGATTCTCACAATATAAAGCTCTTCAATGTAGGATTTATAGTTTTTAAAATACGACCGTTTGAAGATGGCAACCGCAAAAATACTCTGACCTGTGCAAGGCTGCAGCAGCAAGTGATGTCATAGACAGGGCCATTTGCACCTGCTAATGTTTTTATAACTGTATGTTTTAATGTAACTGTGCAACAACGTTGCAATTAAATGTGCTATATAAATAAATAATAACAGTTACTCCGCCCACTCCAGTTGTATACTACTGGTGGAGGCAAGAACACTTCACAATTTCCCCAGAAATTGTAGCTTTTCTAGTTATTAAGTGTTCTTGCATAGCAAGACCACTTAATGTTATCTCACATATATATTATTATTATTATTCTTATTATTCTTATTATAGCCAAATTTGCCACCCTAACTCCTCCCACAGTTTTTACACTACATAGACAAAAATATACCAAAACGTGCAGATTGTTCCCGATCGGATTGCTATTACTTTGTGGAACGTTTCGCCGAATGGTTCACGGAATATCGTCGTTCTTGTGGCGAAATTTGTCCCATAGGAATGAATGGCAAAGCTAGAGTGGGAGCTGGCAAAAGATGAAAAATCAGGACATGATTTCTAAACTGCCACCACTTGCTCATTTTCAGGCCCACCTACACAAATCTTATATCAAAACGTTCAGCTATCCCTGCTGCCACTAGAAATGTCCACGGCTAAGCCATAGTCCTGATAGTTTTCACAATATGACCATTTGTTTGCAACTCACGCCGTCCATTGACATTCATTGAAACTCCACTCTGCAAAGATCACATTTGAAGGGCAATTTCTAAACTGCGACTGTGCCTTCATTGTTAATATCTCAGAGACATACTATACATCAAAATGTAGGTCTGGGTCTTGTGATTCTCACAATATAAAGCTCTTCACTGTAGGATTTATAGTTTTTAAAATACGACCGTTTGAAGATGGCAACCGCAAAAATACTCTGACCTGTGCAAGGCTGCAGCAGCAAGTGATGTCATAGACAAAACCTTTTACACCTGCTAATTTTTTATAACTGTATGTTTTAATGTAACTGTGAAGCACTTTGGGCAACAACATTGCAATTAAATGTGCTATATAAATAAATACTAACAGTTACTCCGCCCACTCTAGTTGTAGACTACTGATGGAGGCAAGAACACTTCACACAATTTCCCCAGAAATTGTAGCTTTTCTAGTTATTATTATTATTCTTATTCTTATTATAGCCAAATTTGCCACCCTAACTCCTCCCACAGTTTTTACACTACATAGACGAAAATTTACCAAAACGTGCAGATTGTTCCCGATCGGATTGCTATTACTTTGTGGAACGTTTCGCCGAATGGTTCACGGAATATCGTCGTTCTTGTGGCGAAATTTGTCCCATAGGAATGAATGGCAAAGCTAGAGTGGGAGCTGGCAAAAGATGAAAAATCAGGACATGATTTCTAAACTGCCACCACTTGCTCATTTTCAGGCCCACCTACACAAATCTTATATCAAAACGTTCAGCTATCCCTGCTGCCACTAGAAATGTCCACGGCTAAGCCATAGTCCTGATAGTTTTCACAATATGACCATTTGTTTGCAACTCACGCCGTCCATTGACATTCATTGAAACTCCACTCTGCAAAGATCACATTTGAAGGGCAATTTCTAAACTGCGACTGTGCCTTCATTGTTACTATCTCAGAGACATACTATACATCAAAATGTAGGTCTGGGTCTTGTGATTCTCACAATATAAAGCTCTTCACTGTAGGATTTATAGTTTTTAAAATACGACCGTTTGAAGATGGCAACCGCAAAAATACTCTGACCTGTGCAAGGCTGCAGCAGCAAGTGATGTCATAGACAAAACCTTTTACACCTGCTAATTTTTTATAACTGTATGTTTTAATGTAACTGTGAAGCACTTTGGGCAACAACATTGCAATTAAATGTGCTATATAAATAAATACTAACAGTTACTCCGCCCACTCTAGTTGTAGACTACTGATGGAGGCAAGAACACTTCACACAATTTCCCCAGAAATTGTAGCTTTTCTAGTTATTATTATTATTCTTACTCTTATTATAGCCAAATTTGCCACCCTAACTCCTCCCACAGTTTTTACACTACATAGACAAAAATATACCAAAACGTGCAGATTGTTCCCGATCGGATTGCTATTACTTTGTGGAACGTTTCACCGAATGGTACTCGGAATATCGTCGTTCTTGTTGCAAAAATTTTCCCATAGGAATGAATGGCAAAGCTAGAGTGGGAGCTGGCAAAAGCTGAAAAATCAGGACATGATTTCTAAACTGCCACCACTCCCTCATTTTCAGGCCCACCTACACAAATCTTATATCAAAACGTTCAGCTATCCCTGCTGCCACTAGAAATGTCCACGGCTAAGCCATAGTCCTTATAGTTTTCGCAATATGACCATTTGTTTGCAACTCACGCAGTCCATTGACATTCATTGAAACGCCACTCTGCAAAGCTCACATTTGAAGGGCAATTTTTAAACTGCGACTGTGCCTTCCTTGTTAATATCTCACAGACATAGTATACATCAAAATGTAGGTCTGGGTCTTGTGATTCTCACAATATAAAGCTCTTCAATGTAGGATTTATAGTTTTTAAAATACGACCGTTTGAAGATGGCAACCGCAAAAATACTCTGACCTGTGCAAGGCTGCAGCAGCAAGTGATGTCATAGACAGGGCCATTTGCACCTGCTAATGTTTTTATAACTGTATGTTTTAATGTAACTGTGCAACAACGTTGCAATTAAATGTGCTATATAAATAAATAATAACAGTTACTCCGCCCACTCCAGTTGTATACTACTGGTGGAGGCAAGAACACTTCACAATTTCCCCAGAAATTGTAGCTTTTCTAGTTATTAAGTGTTCTTGCATAGCAAGACCACTTAATGTTATCTCACATATATATTATTATTATTATTCTTATTATTCTTATTATAGCCAAATTTGCCACCCTAACTCCTCCCACAGTTTTTACACTACATAGACAAAAATATACCAAAACGTGCAGATTGTTCCCGATCGGATTGCTATTACTTTGTGGAACGTTTCGCCGAATGGTTCACGGAATATCGTCGTTCTTGTGGCGAAATTTGTCCCATAGGAATGAATGGCAAAGCTAGAGTGGGAGCTGGCAAAAGATGAAAAATCAGGACATGATTTCTAAACTGCCACCACTTGCTCATTTTCAGGCCCACCTACACAAATCTTATATCAAAACGTTCAGCTATCCCTGCTGCCACTAGAAATGTCCACGGCTAAGCCATAGTCCTGATAGTTTTCACAATATGACCATTTGTTTGCAACTCACGCCGTCCATTGACATTCATTGAAACTCCACTCTGCAAAGATCACATTTGAAGGGCAATTTCTAAACTGCGACTGTGCCTTCATTGTTAATATCTCAGAGACATACTATACATCAAAATGTAGGTCTGGGTCTTGTGATTCTCACAATATAAAGCTCTTCACTGTAGGATTTATAGTTTTTAAAATACGACCGTTTGAAGATGGCAACCGCAAAAATACTCTGACCTGTGCAAGGCTGCAGCAGCAAGTGATGTCATAGACAAAACCTTTTACACCTGCTAATTTTTTATAACTGTATGTTTTAATGTAACTGTGAAGCACTTTGGGCAACAACATTGCAATTAAATGTGCTATATAAATAAATACTAACAGTTACTCCGCCCACTCTAGTTGTAGACTACTGATGGAGGCAAGAACACTTCACACAATTTCCCCAGAAATTGTAGCTTTTCTAGTTATTATTATTATTCTTATTCTTATTATAGCCAAATTTGCCACCCTAACTCCTCCCACAGTTTTTACACTACATAGACGAAAATTTACCAAAACGTGCAGATTGTTCCCGATCGGATTGCTATTACTTTGTGGAACGTTTCGCCGAATGGTTCACGGAATATCGTCGTTCTTGTGGCGAAATTTGTCCCATAGGAATGAATGGCAAAGCTAGAGTGGGAGCTGGCAAAAGATGAAAAATCAGGACATGATTTCTAAACTGCCACCACTTGCTCATTTTCAGGCCCACCTACACAAATCTTATATCAAAACGTTCAGCTATCCCTGCTGCCACTAGAAATGTCCACGGCTAAGCCATAGTCCTGATAGTTTTCACAATATGACCATTTGTTTGCAACTCACGCCGTCCATTGACATTCATTGAAACTCCACTCTGCAAAGATCACATTTGAAGGGCAATTTCTAAACTGCGACTGTGCCTTCATTGTTAATATCTCAGAGACATACTATACATCAAAATGTAGGTCTGGGTCTTGTGATTCTCACAATATAAAGCTCTTCACTGTAGGATTTATAGTTTTTAAAATACGACCGTTTGAAGATGGCAACCGCAAAAATACTCTGACCTGTGCAAGGCTGCAGCAGCAAGTGATGTCATAGACAAAACCTTTTACACCTGCTAATTTTTTATAACTGTATGTTTTAATGTAACTGTGAAGCACTTTGGGCAACAACATTGCAATTAAATGTGCTATATAAATAAATAATAACAGTTACTCCGCCCACTCCAGTTGTAGACTACTGGTGGAGGCAAGAACACTTCACACAATTTCCCCAGAAATTGTAGCTTTTCTAGTTATTAAGTGTTCTTGCATAGCAAGACCACTTAATGTTATCTCACATATATATTATTATTAAGTGTTCTTGCATAGCAAGACCACTTAATGTTATCTCACATATATATTATTATTATTATTATTATTATTATTATTCTTATTATAGCCAAATTTGCCACCCTAACTCCTCCCACAGTTTTTACACTACATAGACAAAAATATACCAAAACGTGCAGATTGTTCCCGATCGGATTGCTATTACTTTGTGGAACGTTTCGCCGAATGGTTCACGGAATATCGTCGTTCTTGAGGCGAAATTTGTCCCATAGGAATGAATGGCAAAGCTAGAGTGGGAGCTGGCAAAAGCTGAAAAATCAGGACATGATTTCTAAACTGCCACCACTCCCTCATTTTCATGCCCACCTACACAAATCTTATATCAAAACGTTCAGCTATCCCTGCTGCCACTAGAAATGTCCACGGCTAAGCCATAGTCCTGATAGTTTTCACAATATGACCATTTGTTTGCAACTCACGCCTTCCATTGACATTCATTGAAACTCCACTCTGCAAAGCTCACATTTGAAGGGCAATTTCTAAACTGCGACTGTGCCTTCATTGTTAATATCTCAGAGACATACTATACATCAAAATGTAGGTCTGGGTCTTGTGATTCTCACAATATAAAGCTCTTCACTGTAGAATTCATAGTTTTTAAAATACGACCATTTGAAGATGGCAACCGCCAAAATACTCTGACCTGTGCAAGGCTGCAGCAGCAAGTGATGTCATAGACAAAGCCTTTTACACCTGCTAATTTTTTATAACTGTATGTTTTAATGTAACTGTGAAGCACTTTGGGCAACAACATTGCAATTAAATGTGCTATATAAATAAATACTAACAGTTACTCCGCCCACTCTAGTTGTAGACTACTGATGGAGGCAAGAACACTTCACACAATTTCCCCAGAAATTTTAGCTTTTCTAGTTAAGTGTTCTTGCAAAGCAAGACCACTTAATGTTATCTCACATATATATTATTATTATTAAGTGTTCTTGCATAGCAAGACCACTTAATGTTATCTCACATATATATTATTATTATTATTCTTATTATTCTTATTATAGCAAAATTTGCCACCCTAACTCCTCCCACAGTTTTTACACTACATAAACAAAAATATACCAAAACGTGCAGATTGTTCCCGATCGGATTGCTATTACTTTGTGGAACGTTTCGCCGAATGGTTCACGGAATATCGTCGTTCTTGTGGCGAAATTTGTCCCATAGGAATGAATGGCAAAGCTAGAGTGGGAGCTGGCAAAAGCTGAAAAATCAGGACATGATTTCTAAACTGCCACCACTCCCTCATTTTCAGGCCCACCTACACAAATCTTATATCAAAACGTTCAGCTATCCCTGCTGCCACTAGAAATGTCCACGGCTAAGCCATAGTCCTGATAGTTTTCACAATATGACCATTTGTTTGCAACTCACGCCTTCCAATGACATTCATTGAAACTCCACTCTGCAAAGCTCACATTTGAAGGGCAATTTCTAAACTGCGACTGTGCCTTCATTGTTAATATCTCAGAGACATACTATACATCAAAATGTAGGTCTGGGTCTTGTGATTCTCACAATATAAAGCTCTTCACTGTAGGAATTATAGTTTTTAAAATACGACCGTTTGAAGATTGCAACCGCCAAAATACTCTGACCTGTGCAAGGCTGCAGCAGCAAGTGATGTCATAGACAAAGCCTTTTACACCTGCTAATTTTTTATAACTGTATGTTTTAATGTAACTGTGAAGCACTTTGGGCAACAACATTGCAATTAAATGTGCTATATAAATAAATACTAACAGTTACTCCGCCCACTCTAGTTGTAGACTACTGATGGAGGCAAGAACACTTCACACAATTTCCCCAGAAATTGTAGCTTTTCTAGTTATTCTTATTATTCTTATTATAGCCAAATTTGCCACCCTAACTCCTCCCACAGTTTTTACACTACATAGACAAAAATTTACCAAAACGTGCAGATTGTTCCCGATCGCGTTGCTATTACTTTGTGGAACGTTTCGCTGAATGGTTCTCGGAATATCGTCATTCTTGTGGCTAAATTTGTCCCATAGGAATGAATGGCAAAGCTAGAGTGGGAGCTGGCAAAAGCTGAAAAATCAGGACATGATTTCTAAACTGCCACTACTCCCTCATTTTCAAGCCCACCTACACAAATCTTATATCAAAACGTTCAGCTATCCCTGCTGCCACTAAAAATGTCCTTGGCTAAGCCATAGTCCTGATTGTTTTCGCAATATGACCATTTGTTTGCAACTCACGCAGTCCATTGACATTCATTGAAACGCCACTCTGCAAAGCTCACATTTGAAGGGCAATTTCTAAACTGCGACTGTGCCTTCCTTGTTAATATCTCAGAGACATACTATACATCAAAATGTAGGTCTGGGTCTTGTGATTCTCACAATATAAAGCTCTTCACTGTAGGATTTATAGTTTTTAAAATACGACCGTTTGAAGATGGCAACCGCAAAAATACTCTGACCTGTGCAAGGCTGCAGCAGCAAGTGATGTCATAGACAGGGCCATTTGCACCTGCTAATGTTTTTATAACTGTATGTTTTAATGTAACTGTGCAACAACGTTGCAATTAAATGTGCTATATAAATAAATAATAACAGTTACTCCGCCCACTCCAGTTGTATACTACTGGTGGAGGCAAGAACACTTCACAATTTCCCCAGAAATTGTAACTTTTCTAGTTAAGTGTTCTTGCAAAGCTAGACCACTTAATGTTATCTCACATATATATTATTATTATTATTCTTATTATAGCCAAATTTGCCACCCTAACTCCTCCCACAGTTTTTACACTACATAGACCAAAATTTACCAAAACGTGCAGATTGTTCCCGATCGCGTTGCTATTACTTTGTGGAACGTTTCGCCGAATGGTTCACGGAATATCGTTGTTCTTGTGGCGAAATTTGTCCAATAGGAATGAATGGCAAAGCTAGAGTGGGAGCTGGCAAAAGCTGAAAAATCAGGACATGATTTCTAAACTGCCACCACTCCCACATTTTCAGGCCCACCTACACAAATCTTATATCAAAACGTTCAGCTATCCCTGCTGCCACTAAAAATGCCCACGACTAAGCCATAGTCCTTATAGTTTTCAAGATATGACCATTTGTTTGCAACTCACGCCGTCCATTGACATTCATTGAAACTCCACTCTGCAAAGCTCACATTTGAAGGGCAATTTCTAAACTGCGACTGTGCCTTCATTATTAATATCTCAGAGACATACTATGAATCAAAATGTAGGTCTGGGTCTTGTGATTCTCACAATATAAAGCTCTTCGCTGTAGAATTTATAGTTTTTAAAATACAACCGTTTGAAGATGGCAACTGCGAAAAAACTCTGGCCTGTGCAAGGCTGCAGCAGCAAGTGATGTCATAGACAGGGCCTGCTAATGTTTTTATAAATGTATGTTTTAATGTAACTGTGAAGCACTTTGGGCAACAACATTGCAATTAAATGTGCTATATAAATAAATAATAACAGTTACTCCGCCCACTCCAGTTGTAGACTACTGATGGAGGCAAGAACACTTCCCACAATTTCCCCAGAAATTGTAGCTTTTCTAGTTATTATTATTATTATTATAGCCAAATTTGCCACCCTAACTCCTAGCTATCCCTGCTGCCACTAGAAATGTCCACGGCTAAGCCATAGTCCTGATAGTTTTAACAATATGACCATTTGTTTGCAACTCACGCCTTCCATTGACATTCATTGAAACTCCACTCTGCAAAGCTCACATTTGAAGGGCAATTTCTAAACTGCGACTGTGCCTTCATTGTTAATATCTCAGAGACATACTATACATCAAAATGTAGGTCTGGGTCTTGTGATTCTCACAATATAAAGCTCTTCACTGTAGGATTTATAGTTTTTAAAATACGACCGTTTGAAGATGGCAACCGCCAAAATACTCTGACCTGTGCAAGGCTGCAGCAGCAAGTGATGTCATAGACAAAGCCTTTTACACCTGCTAATTTTTTATAACTGTATGTTTTAATGTAACTGTGAAGCACTTTGGGCAACAACATTGCAATTAAATGTGCTATATAAATAAATACTAACAGTTACTCCGCCCACTCTAGTTGTAGACTACTGATGGAGGCAAGAACACTTCACACAATTTCCCCAGAAATTGTAGCTTTTCTAGATATTATTATTATTATTATTATTATTATTCTTATTATAGCCAAATTTGCCACCCTAACTCCTCCCACAGTTTTTACACTACATAGACCAAAATTTACCAAAACGTGCAGATTGTTCCCGATCGCGTTGCTATTACTTTGTGGAACGTTTCGCCGAATGGTTCACGGAATATCGTTGTTCTTGTGGCGAAATTTGTCCAATAGGAATGAATGGCAAAGCTAGAGTGGGAGCTGGCAAAAGCTGAAAAATCAGGACATGATTTCTAAACTGCCACCACTCCCACATTTTCAGACCAACCTACACAAATCTTATATCAAAACGTTCAGCTATCCCTGCTGCCACTAAAAATGCCCACGACTAAGCCATAGTCCTTATAGTTTTCAAGATATGACCATTTGTTTGCAACTCACGCCGTCCATTGACATTCATTGAAACTCCACTCTGCAAAGCTCACATTTGAAGGGCAATTTCTAAACTGCGACTGTGCCTTCATTATTAATATCTCAGAGACATACTATGAATCAAAATGTAGGTCTGGGTCTTGTGATTCTCACAATATAAAGCTCTTCGCTGTAGAATTTATAGTTTTTAAAATACAACCGTTTGAAGATGGCAACTGCGAAAAAACTCTGGCCTGTGCAAGGCTGCAGCAGCAAGTGATGTCATAGACAGGGCCTGCTAATGTTTTTATAAATGTATGTTTTAATCAAACTGTGAAGCACTTTGGGCAACAACATTGCAATTAAATGTGCTATATAAATAAATAATAACAGTTACTCCGCCCACTCCAGTTGTAGACTACTGATGGAGGCAAGAACACTTCCCACAATTTCCCCAGAAATTGTAGCTTTTCTAGTTATTATTATTATTATTATAGCCAAATTTGCCACCCTAACTCCTAGCTATCCCTGCTGCCACTAGAAATGTCCACGGCTAAGCCATAGTCCTGATAGTTTTAACAATATGACCATTTGTTTGCAACTCACGCCTTCCATTGACATTCATTGAAACTCCACTCTGCAAAGCTCACATTTGAAGGGCAATTTCTAAACTGCGACTGTGCCTTCATTGTTAATATCTCAGAGACATACTATACATCAAAATGTAGGTCTGGGTCTTGTGTTTCTCACAATATAAAGCTCTTCACTGTAGGATTTATAGTTTTTAAAATACGACCGTTTGAAGATGGCAACCGCCAAAATACTCTGACCTGTGCAAGGCTGCAGCAGCAAGTGATGTCATAGACAAAGCCTTTTACACCTGCTAATTTTTTATAACTGTATGTTTTAATGTAACTGTGAAGCACTTTGGGCAACAACATTGCAATTAAATGTGCTATATAAATAAATACTAACAGTTACTCCGCCCACTCTAGTTGTAGACTACTGATGGAGGCAAGAACACTTCACACAATTTCCCCAGAAATTGTAGCTTTTCTAGTTATTATTATTATTATTATTATTATTCTTATTATAGCCAAATTTGCCACCCTAACTCCTCCCACAGTTTTTACACTACATAGACAAAAATTTACCAAAACGTGCAGATTGTTCCCGATCGGATTGCTATTACTTTGTAGAACATTTCGCCGAATGGTTCACGGAATATCGTCGTTCTTGTGGCAAAATTTGTCCCATAGGAATGAATGGCAAAGCTAGAGTGGGAGCTGGCAAAAGCTGAAAAATCAGGACATGATTTCTAAACTGCCACCACTCCCTCATTTTCAGGCCCACCTACACAAATCTTATATCAAAACGTTCAGCTATCCCTGCTGCCACTAAAAATGTCCACAGCTAAGTCGTATTCCTTATAGTTTTCACAATATGACCATTTGTTTGCAACTCACGCAGTCCATTGACATTCATTGAAACTCCACTCTGCAAAGCTCACATTTGAAGGGCAATTTCTAAACTGCGACTGTGCCTTCATTGTTAATATCTCAGAGACATACTATAGATCAAAATGTAGGTCTGGGTCTTGTGATTCTCACAATATAAAGCTCTTCACGGTAGGATTTATAGTTTTTAAAATACGACCGTTTGAAGATGGCAACCGCCAAAATACTCTGACCTGTGCAAGGCTGCAGCAGCAAGTGATGTCATAGACAAAGCCTTTTACACCTGCTAATTTTTTATAACTGTATGTTTTAATGTAACTGTGAAGCACTTTGGGCAACAACATTGCAATTAAATGTGCTATATAAATAAATACTAACAGTTACTCCGCCCACTCTAGTTGTAGACTACTGATGGAGGCAAGAACACTTCACACAATTTCCCCAGAAATTGTAGCTTTTCTAGTTATTATTATTATTATTATTATTATTATTATAGCCAAATTTGCCACCCTAACTCCTCCCACAGTTTTTACACTACATAGACAAAAATTTACCAAAACGTGCAGATTGTTCCCGATCGGATTGCTATTACTTTGTAGAACATTTCGCCGAATGGTTCACGGAATATCGTCGTTCTTGTGGCAAAATTTGTCCCATAGGAATGAATGGCAAAGCTAGAGTGGGAGCTGGCAAAAGCTGAAAAATCAGGACATGATTTCTAAACTGCCACCACTCCCTCATTTTCAGGCCCACCTACACAAATCTTATATCAAAACGTTCAGCTATCCCTGCTGCCACTAAAAATGTCCACAGCTAAGTCGTATTCCTTATAGTTTTCACAATATGACCATTTGTTTGCAACTCACGCAGTCCATTGACATTCATTGAAACTCCACTCTGCAAAGCTCACATTTGAAGGGCAATTTCTAAACTGCGACTGTGCCTTCATTGTTAATATCTCAGAGACATACTATAGATCAAAATGTAGGTCTGGGTCTTGTGATTCTCACAATATAAAGCTCTTCACTGTAGGATTTATAGTTTTTAAAATACGACCGTTTGAAGATGGCAACCGCCAAAATACTCTGACCTGTGCAAGGCTGCAGCAGCAAGTGATGTCATAGACAAAGCCTTTTACACCTGCTAATTTTTTATAACTGTATGTTTTAATGTAACTGTGAAGCACTTTGGGCAACAACATTGCAATTAAATGTGCTATATAAATAAATACTAACAGTTACTCCGCCCACTCTAGTTGTAGACTACTGATGGAGGCAAGAACACTTCACACAATTTCCCCAGAAATTGTAGCTTTTCTAGTTATTATTATTATTATTATTATTATTATTATAGCCAAATTTGCCACCCTAACTCCTCCCACAGTTTTTACACTACATAGACAAAAATTTACCAAAACGTGCAGATTGTTCCCGATCGGATTGCTATTACTTTGTAGAACATTTCGCCGAATGGTTCACGGAATATCGTCGTTCTTGTGGCAAAATTTGTCCCATAGGAATGAATGGCAAAGCTAGAGTGGGAGCTGGCAAAAGCTGAAAAATCAGGACATGATTTCTAAACTGCCACCACTCCCTCATTTTCAGGCCCACCTACACAAATCTTATATCAAAACGTTCAGCTATCCCTGCTGCCACTAAAAATGTCCACAGCTAAGTCGTATTCCTTATAGTTTTCACAATATGACCATTTGTTTGCAACTCACGCAGTCCATTGACATTCATTGAAACTCCACTCTGCAAAGCTCACATTTGAAGGGCAATTTCTAAACTGCGACTGTGCCTTCATTGTTAATATCTCAGAGACATACTATAGATCAAAATGTAGGTCTGGGTCTTGTGATTCTCACAATATAAAGCTCTTCACTGTAGGATTTATAGTTTTTAAAATACGACCGTTTGAAGATGGCAACCGCAAAAATACTCTGACCTGTGCAAGGCTGCAGCAGCAAGTGATGTCATAGACAGGGCCTTTTGCACCTGCTAATGGTTTCTATAACTGTATGTTTTAATGTAACTGTGAAGCACTTTGGGCAACAACGTTGCAATTAAATGTGCTATATAAATAAATAATAACAGTTACTCCGCCCACTCCAGTTGTAGACTACTGGTGGAGGCAAGAACACTTCACAATTTCCCCAGAAATTGTAGCTTTTCTAGTTAAGTGTTCTTGCATAGCAAGACCACTTAATGTTATCTCACATATATATTATTAAGTGTTCTTGCATAGCAAGACCACTTAATGTTATCTCACATATATATTATTATTATTATTCTTATTATAGCCAAATTTGCCACCCTAACTCCTCCCACACTTTTTACACTACATAGACAAAAATTTACCAAAACGTGCAGATTGTTCCCGATCGCGTTGCTATTACTTTGTGGAACGTTTTGCTGAATGGTTCTCGGAATATCGTCGTTCTTGTGGCGAAATTTGTCCCATAGGAATGAATGGCAAAGCTAGAGTGGGAGCTGGCAAAAGCTGAAAAATCAGGACATGATTTCTAAACTGCCACTACTCCCTCATTTTCAAGCCCACCTACACAAATCTTATATCAAAACGTTCAGCTATCCCTGCTGCCACTAAAAATGTCCACGGCTAAGCCATAGTCCTGATTGTTTTCACAATATGACCATTTGTTTGCAACTCACGCCGTCCATTGACATTCATTGAAACTCCACTCTGCAAAGATCACATTTGAAGGGCAATTTCTAAACTGCGACTGTGCGTTCATTTTTAATATTGCAGAGACATACTATACATCAAAATGTAGGTCTGGGTCTTGTGATTCTCACAATATAAAGCTCTTCGCTGTAGGATTTATAGTTTTTAAAATACGACCGTTTGAAGATGGCAACCGCCAAAATACTCTGACCAGTGCCAGGCTGCAGCAGCAAGTGATGTCATAGACAGGGCCATTTGCACCTGCTAATGTTTTTATAACTGTATGTTTTAATGTAACTGTGCAACAACGTTGCAATTAAATGTGCTATATAAATAAATAATAACAGTTACTCCGCCCACTCCAGTTGTATACTACTGGTGAAGGCAAGAACACTTCACAATTTCCCCAGAAATTGTAGCTTTTCTAGTTATTATTCTTATTCTTATTATAGCCAAATTTGCCACCCTAACTCCTCCCACAGTTTTTACACTACATAGCCGAAAATTTACCAAAACGTGCAGATTGTTCCCGATCGGATTGCTATTACTTTGTGGAACGTTTCGCCGAATGGTTCTCGGAATATCGTCGTTCTTGTGGCGAAATTTGTCCCATAGGAATGAATGGCAAAGCTAGAGTGGGAGCTGGCAAAAGCTGAAAAATCAGGACATGATTTCTAAACTGCCACCACTCCCTCATTTTCAGGCCCACCTACACAAATCTTATATCAAAACGTTCAGCTATCATTGCTGCCACTAAAAATGTCCACAGCTAAGTCATAGTCCTTATAGTTTTCACAATATGAACATTTGTTTGCAACTCACGCAGTCCATTGACATTCATTGAAACTCCACTCTGCAAAGCTCACATTTGAAGGGCAATTTCTAAACTGTGACTGTGCCTTCATTGTTAATATCTCAGAGACATACTATACATCAAAATGTAGGTCCTGGTCTTGTGATTCTCACAATCTAAAGCTCTTCAATGTAGGATTTATAGTTTTTAAAATACGACCATTTGAAGATGGCAACCGCCAAAATACTCTGACCTGTGCAAGGCTGCAGCAGCAAGTGATGTCATAGACAAAGCCTTTTGCACCTGCTAATGTTTTTATAACTGTATGTTTTAATGTAACTGGGAAGCACTTTGGGCAACAACATTGCAATTAAATGTGCTATATAAATAAATACTAACAGTTACTCCGCCCACTCCAGTTGTAGACTACTGATGGAGGCAAGAACACTTCACACAATTTCCCCAGAAATTGTAGCTTTTCTAGTTATTATTATTATTCTTATTATAGCCAAATTTGCCACCCTAACTCCTCCCACAGTTTTTACACTACATAGACAAAAATTTACCAAAACGTGCAGATTGTTCCCGATCGCGTTGCTATTACTTTGTGGAACGTTTCGCTGAATGGTTCTCGGAATATCGTCGTTCCTGTGGCGAAATTTGTCCCATAGGAATGAATGGCAAAGCTAGAGTGGGAGCTGGCAAAAGCTGAAAAATCAGGACATGATTTCTAAACTGCCACTACTCCCTCATTTTCAAGCCCACCTACACAAATCTTATATCAAAACGTTCAGCTATCCCTGCTGCCACTAAAAATGTCCACGGCTAAGCCATAGTCCTGATTGTTTTCGCAATATGACCATTTGTTTGCAACTCACGCAGTCCATTGACATTCATTGAAACGCCACTCTGCAAAGCTCACATTTGAAGGGCAATTTCTAAACTGCGACTGTGCCTTCCTTGTTAATATCTCAGAGACATACTATACATCAAAATGTATGTCTGGGTCTTGTGATTCTCACAATATAAAGATCTTCACTGTAGGATTTATAGTTTTTAAAATACGACCGTTTGAAGATGGCAACCGCAAAAATACTCTGACCTGTGCAAGGCTGCAGCAGCAAGTGATGTCATAGACAGGGCCATTTGCACCTGCTAATGTTTTTATAACTGTATGTTTTAATGTAACTGTGCAACAACGTTGCAATTAAATGTGCTATATAAATAAATAATAACAGTTACTCCGCCCACTCCAGTTGTATACTACTGGTGAAGGCAAGAACACTTCACAATTTCCCCAGAAATTGTAGCTTTTCTAGTTATTATTCTTATTCTTATTATAGCCAAATTTGCCACCCTAACTCCTCCCACAGTTTTTACACTACATAGACAAAAATTTACCAAAACGTGCAGATTGTTCCCGATCGGATTGCTATTACTTTGTGGAACGTTTCGCCGAATGGTTCTCGGAATATCGTCGTTCTTGTGGCGAAATTTGTCCCATAGGAATGAATGGCAAAGCTAGAGTGGGAGCTGGCAAAAGCTGAAAAATCAGGACATGATTTCTAAACTGCCACCACTCCCTCATTTTCAGGCCCACCTACACAAATCTTATATCAAAACGTTCAGCTATCCTTGCTGCCACTAAAAATGTCCACAGCTAAGTCATAGTCCTTATAGTTTTCACAATATGAACATTTGTTTGCAACTCACGCAGTCCATTGACATTCATTGAAACTCCACTCTGCAAAGCTCACATTTGAAGGGCAATTTCTAAACTGTGACTGTGCCTTCATTGTTAATATCTCAGAGACATACTATACATCAAAATGTAGGTCCTGGTCTTGTGATTCTCACAATCTAAAGCTCTTCAATGTAGGATTTATAGTTTTTAAAATACGACCATTTGAAGATGGCAACCGCCAAAATACTCTGACCTGTGCAAGGCTGCAGCAGCAAGTGATGTCATAGACAAAGCCTTTTGCACCTGCTAATGTTTTTATAACTGTATGTTTTAATGTAACTGGGAAGCACTTTGGGCAACAACATTGCAATTAAATGTGCTATATAAATAAATACTAACAGTTACTCCGCCCACTCCAGTTGTAGACTACTGATGGAGGCAAGAACACTTCACACAATTTCCCCAGAAATTGTAGCTTTTCTAGTTATTATTATTATTCTTATTATAGCCAAATTTGCCACCCTAACTCCTCCCACAGTTTTTACACTACATAGACAAAAATTTACCAAAACGTGCAGATTGTTCCCGATCGCGTTGCTATTACTTTGTGGAACGTTTCGCTGAATGGTTCTCGGAATATCGTCGTTCCTGTGGCGAAATTTGTCCCATAGGAATGAATGGCAAAGCTAGAGTGGGAGCTGGCAAAAGCTGAAAAATCAGGACATGATTTCTAAACTGCCACTACTCCCTCATTTTCAAGCCCACCTACACAAATCTTATATCAAAACGTTCAGCTATCCCTGCTGCCACTAAAAATGTCCACGGCTAAGCCATAGTCCTGATTGTTTTCGCAATATGACCATTTGTTTGCAACTCACGCAGTCCATTGACATTCATTGAAACGCCACTCTGCAAAGCTCACATTTGAAGGGCAATTTCTAAACTGCGACTGTGCCTTCCTTGTTAATATCTCAGAGACATACTATACATCAAAATGTAGGTCCTGGTCTTGTGATTCTCACAATCTAAAGCTCTTCAATGTAGGATTTATAGTTTTTAAAATACGACCATTTGAAGATGGCAACCGCCAAAATACTCTGACCTGTGCAAGGCTGCAGCAGCAAGTGATGTCATAGACAAAGCCTTTTGCACCTGCTAATGTTTTTATAACTGTATGTTTTAATGTAACTGGGAAGCACTTTGGGCAACAACATTGCAATTAAATGTGCTATATAAATAAATACTAACAGTTACTCCGCCCACTCCAGTTGTAGACTACTGATGGAGGCAAGAACACTTCACACAATTTCCCCAGAAATTGTAGCTTTTCTAGTTATTATTATTATTCTTATTATAGCCAAATTTGCCACCCTAACTCCTCCCACAGTTTTTACACTACATAGACAAAAATTTACCAAAACGTGCAGATTGTTCCCGATCGGATTGCTATTACTTTGTAGAACATTTCGCCGAATGGTTCACGGAATATCGTCGTTCTTGTGGCAAAATTTGTCCCATAGGAATGAATGGCAAAGCTAGAGTGGGAGCTGGCAAAAGCTGAAAAATCAGGACATGATTTCTAAACTGCCACCACTCCCTCATTTTCAGGCCCACCTACACAAATCTTATATCAAAACGTTCAGCTATCCCTGCTGCCACTAAAAATATCCACAGCTAAGTCGTATTCCTTATAGTTTTCACAATATGACCATTTGTTTGCAACTCACGCAGTCCATTGACATTCATTGAAACTCCACTCTGCAAAGCTCACATTTGAAGGGCAATTTCTAAACTGCGACTGTGCCTTCATTGTTAATATCTCAGAGACATACTATACATCAAAATGTAGGTCTGGGTCTTGTGATTCTCACAATATAAAGCTCTTCACTGTAGGAATTATAGTTTTTAAAATACGACCGTTTGAAGATTGCAACCGCAAAAATACTCTGACCTGTGCAAGGCTGCAGCAGCAAGTGATGTCATAGACAGGGCCATTTGCACCTGCTAATGTTTTTATAACTGTATGTTTTAATGTAACTGTGCAACAACGTTGCAATTAAATGTGCTATATAAATAAATAATAACAGTTACTCCGCCCACTCCAGTTGTATACTACTGGTGGAGGCAAGAACACTTCACAATTTCCCCAGAAATTGTAGCTTTTCTAGTTATTAAGTGTTCTTGCATAGCAAGACCACTTAATGTTATCTCACATATATATTATTATTATTATTCTTATTATTCTTATTATAGCAAAATTTGCCACCCTAACTCCTCCCACAGTTTTTACACTACATAGACAAAAATATACCAAAACGTGCAGATTGTTCCCGATCGGATTGCTATTACTTTGTGGAACGTTTCGCCGAATGGTTCACGGAATATCGTCGTTCTTGTGGCGAAATTTGTCCCATAGGAATGAATGGCAAAGCTAGAGTGGGAGCTGGCAAAAGCTGAAAAATCAGGACATGATTTCTAAACTGCCACCACTCCCTCATTTTCAGGCCCACCTACACAAATCTTATATCAAAACGTTCAGCTATCCCTGCTGCCACTAGAAATGTCCACGGCTAAGCCATAGTCCTGATAGTTTTCACAATATGACCATTTGTTTGCAACTCACGCCTTCCAATGACATTCATTGAAACTCCACTCTGCAAAGCTCACATTTGAAGGGCAATTTCTAAACTGCGACTGTGCCTTCATTGTTAATATCTCAGAGACATACTATACATCAAAATGTAGGCCTGGGTCTTGTGATTCTCACAATATAAAGCTCTTCACTGTTGGAATTATAGTTTTAAAAATACGACCGTTTGAAGATTGCAACCGCCAAAATACTCTGACCTGTGCAAGGCTGCAGCAGCAAGTGATGTCATAGACAAAGCCTTTTACACCTGCTAATTTTTTATAACTGTATGTTTTAATGTAACTGTGAAGCACTTTGGGCAACAACATTGCAATTAAATGTGCTATATAAATAAATACTAACAGTTACTCCGCCCACTCTAGTTGTAGACTACTGATGGAGGCAAGAACACTTCACACAATTTCCCCAGAAATTGTAGCTTTTCTAGTTCTTATTCTTATTATAGCCAAATTTGCCACCCTAACTCCTCCCACAGTTTTTACACTACATAGCCGAAAATTTACCAAAACGTGCAGATTGTTCCCGATCGGATTGCTATTACTTTGTAGAACATTTCGCCGAATGGTTCACGGAATATCGTCGTTCTTGTGGCAAAATTTGTCCCATAGGAATGAATGGCAAAGCTAGAGTGGGAGCTGGCAAAAGCTGAAAAATCAGGACATGATTTCTAAACTGCCACCACTCCCTCATTTTCAGGCCCACCTACACAAATCTTATATCAAAACGTTCAGCTATCCCTGCTGCCACTAAAAATATCCACAGCTAAGTCGTATTCCTTATAGTTTTCACAATATGACCATTTGTTTGCAACACACGCAGTCCATTGACATTCATTGAAACTCCACTCTGCAAAGCTCACATTTGAAGGGCAATTTCTAAACTGCGACTGTGCCTTCATTGTTAATATCTCAGAGACATACTATACATCAAAATGTAGGTCTGGGTCTTGTGATTCTCACAATATAAAGCTCTTCACTGTAGGAATTATAGTTTTTAAAATACGACCGTTTGAAGATTGCAACCGCCAAAATACTCTGACCTGTGCAAGGCTGCAGCAGCAAGTGATGTCATAGACAAAGCCTTTTACACCTGCTAATTTTTTATAACTGTATGTTTTAATGTAACTGTGAAGCACTTTGGGCAACAACATTGCAATTAAATGTGCTATATAAATAAATACTAACAGTTACTCCGCCCACTCTAGTTGTAGACTACTGATGGAGGCAAGAACACTTCACACAATTTCCCCAGAAATTGTAGCTTTTCTAGTTCTTATTCTTATTATAGCCAAATTTGCCACCCTAACTCCTCCCACAGTTTTTACACTACATAGCCGAAAATTTACCAAAACGTGCAGATGGTTCCCGATCGGATTGCTATTACTTTGTAGAACATTTCGCCGAATGGTTCACGGAATATCGTCGTTCTTGTGGCAACATTTGTCCCATAGGAATGAATGGCAAAGCTAGAGTGGAAGCTGGCAAAAGCTGAAAAATCAGGACATGATTTCTAAACTGCCACCACTCCCTCATTTTCAGGCCCACCTACACAAATCTTATATCAAAACGTTCAGCTATCCCTGCTGCCACTAAAAATATCCACAGCTAAGTCGTATTCCTTATAGTTTTCACAATATGACCATTTGTTTGCAACTCACGCAGTCCATTGACATTCATTGAAACTCCACTCTGCAAAGCTCACATTTGAAGGGCAATTTCTAAACTGCGACTGTGCCTTCATTGTTAATATCTCAGAGACATACTATACATCAAAATGTAGGTCTGGGTCTTGTGATTCTCACAATATAAAGCTCTTCACTGTAGGAATTATAGTTTTTAAAATACGACCGTTTGAAGATTGCAACCGCCAAAATACTCTGACCTGTGCAAGGCTGCAGCAGCAAGTGATGTCATAGACAAAGCCTTTTACACCTGCTAATTTTTTATAACTGTATGTTTTAATGTAACTGTGAAGCACTTTGGGCAACAACATTGCAATTAAATGTGCTATATAAATAAATACTAACAGTTACTCCGCCCACTCTAGTTGTAGACTACTGATGGAGGCAAGAACACTTCACACAATTTCCCCAGAAATTGTAGCTTTTCTAGTTCTTATTCTTATTATAGCCAAATTTGCCACCCTAACTCCTCCCACAGTTTTTACACTACATAGCCGAAAATTTACCAAAACGTGCAGATTGTTCCCGATCGGATTGCTATTACTTTGTAGAACATTTCGCCGAATGGTTCACGGAATATCGTCGTTCTTGTGGCGAAATTTGTCCCATAGGAATGAATGGCAAAGCTAGAGTGGGAGCTGGCAAAAGCTGAAAAATCAGGACATGATTTCTAAACTGCCACCACTCCCTCATTTTCAGGCCCACCTACACAAATCTTATATCAAAACGTTCAGCTATCCCTGCTGCCACTAAAAATATCCACAGCTAAGTCGTATTCCTTATAGTTTTCACAATATGACCATTTGTTTGCAACTCACGCAGTCCATTGACATTCATTGAAACTCCACTCTGCAAAGCTCACATTTGAAGGGCAATTTCTAAACTGCGACTGTGCCTTCATTGTTAATATCTCAGAGACATACTATACATCAAAATGTAGGTCTGGGTCTTGTGATTCTCACAAGATAAAGCTCTTCACTGTAGGAATTATAGTTTTTAAAATACGACCGTTTGAAGATTGCAACCGCCAAAATACTCTGACCTGTGCAAGGCTGCAGCAGCAAGTGATGTCATAGACAAAGCCTTTTACACCTGCTAATTTTTTATAACTGTATGTTTTAATGTAACTGTGAAGCACTTTGGGCAACAACATTGCAATTAAATGTGCTATATAAATAAATACTAACAGTTACTCCGCCCACTCTAGTTGTAGACTACTGATGGAGGCAAGAACACTTCACACAATTTCCCCAGAAATTGTAGCTTTTCTAGTTCTTATTCTTATTATAGCCAAATTTGCCACCCTAACTCCTCCCACAGTTTTTACACTACATAGCCGAAAATTTACCAAAACGTGCAGATTGTTTCCGATCGGATTGCTATTACTTTGTAGAACATTTCGCCGAATGGTTCACGGAATATCGTCGTTCTTGTGGCGAAATTTGTCCCATAGGAATGAATGGCAAAGCTAGAGTGGGAGCTGGCAAAAGCTGAAAAATCAGGACATGATTTCTAAACTGCCACCACTCCCTCATTTTCAGGCCCACCTACACAAATCTTATATCAAAACGTTCAGCTATCCCTGCTGCCACTAAAAATATCCACAGCTAAGTCGTATTCCTTATAGTTTTCACAATATTACCATTTGTTTGCAACTCACGCAGTCCATTGACATTCATTGAAACTCCACTCTGCAAAGCTCACATTTGAAGGGCAATTTCTAAACTGCGACTGTGCCTTCATTGTTAATATCTCAGAGACATACTATACATCAAAATGTAGGTCTGGGTCTTGTGATTCTCACAATATAAAGCTCTTCACTGTAGGATTTATAGTTTTTAAAATACGACCGTTTGAAGATGGGAACAGCAAAAATACTCTGACCTGTGCAAGGCTGCAGCAGCAAGTGATGTCATAGACAGGGCCTTTTGCACCTGCTAATGGTTTCTATAACTGTATGTTTTAATGTAACTGTGAAGCACTTTGGGCAACAACGTTGCAATTAAATGTGCTATATAAATAAATAATAACAGTTACTCCGCCCACTCCAGTTGTAGACTACTGGTGGAGGCAAGAACACTTCACAATTTCCCCAGAAATTGTAGCTTTTCTAGTTATTATTATTATTATTATTCTTATTCTTATTATAGCCAAATTTGCCACCCTAACTCCTCCCACAGTTTTTACACTACATAGACAAAAATTTACCAAAACTTGCAGATTGTTCCCAATCGGATTGCTATTACTTTGTGGAACGTTTCGCCGAATGGCGAAATGGCGTTCAGCTATCCCTGCTGCCACTAAAAATGTCCACGGCTAAGCCATAGTCCTGATAGTTTTCACAATATGACCATTTGTTTGCAACTCACGCAGTCCATTGACATTCATTGAAACTCCACTCTGCAAAGCTCACATTTGAAGGGCAATTTCTAAACTGCGACTGTGCCTTCATTGTTAATATCTCAGAGACATACTATACATCAAAATGTAGGTCTGGGTCTTGTGATTCTCACAAGATAAAGCTCTTCACTGTAGGATTTATAGTTTTTAAAATACGACCGTTTGAAGATGGCAACTGCAAAAATACTCTGACCTGTGCAAGGCTGCAGCAGCAAGTGATGTCATAGACAGGGCCATTTGCACCTGCTAATGTTTTTATAACTGTATGTTTTAATGTTACTGTGAAGCACTTTGGGCAACAACATTGCAATTAAATGTGCTATATAAATAAATACTAACAGTTACTCCGCCCACTCTAGTTGTAGACTACTGATGGAGGCAAGAACACTTCACACAATTTCCCCAGAAATTGTAGCTTTTCTAGTTCTTATTCTTATTATAGCCAAATTTGCCACCCTAACTCCTCCCACAGTTTTTACACTACATAGCCGAAAATTTACCAAAACGTGCAGATTGTTCCCGATCGGATTGCTATTACTTTGTAGAACATTTCGCCGAATGGTTCACGGAAAATCGTCGTTCTTGTGGCGAAATTTGTCCCATAGGAATGAATGGCAAAGCTAGAGTGGGAGCTGGCAAAAGCTGAAAAATCAGGACATGATTTCTAAACTGCCACCACTCCCTCATTTTCAGGCCCACCTACACAAATCTTATATCAAAACGTTCAGCTATCCCTGCTGCCACTAAAAATATCCACAGCTAAGTCGTATTCCTTATAGTTTTCACAATATTACCATTTGTTTGCAACTCACGCAGTCCATTGACATTCATTGAAACTCCACTCTGCAAAGCTCACATTTGAAGGGCAATTTCTAAACTGCGACTGTGCCTTCATTGTTAATATCTCAGAGACATACTATACATCAAAATGTAGGTCTGGGTCTTGTGATTCTCACAATATAAAGCTCTTCACTGTAGGATTTATAGTTTTTAAAATACGACCGTTTGAAGATGGGAACCACAAAAATACTCTGACCTGTGCAAGGCTGCAGCAGCAAGTGATGTCATAGACAGGGCCTTTTGCACCTGCTAATGGTTTCTATAACTGTATGTTTTAATGTAACTGTGAAGCACTTTGGGCAACAACGTTGCAATTAAATGTGCTATATAAATAAATAATAACAGTTACTCCGCCCACTCCAGTTGTAGACTACTGGTGGAGGCAAGAACACTTCACAATTTCCCCAGAAATTGTAGCTTTTCTAGTTATTATTATTATTATTATTCTTATTCTTATTATAGCCAAATTTGCCACCCTAATTCCTCCCACAGTTTTTACACTACATAGACAAAAATTTACCAAAACTTGCAGATTGTTCCCAATCGGATTGCTATTACTTTGTGGAACGTTTCGCCGAATGGCGAAATGGCGTTCAGCTATCCCTGCTGCCACTAAAAATGTCCACGGCTAAGCCATAGTCCTGATAGTTTTCACAATATGACCATTTGTTTGCAACTCACGCAGTCCATTGACATTCATTGAAACTCCACTCTGCAAAGCTCACATTTGAAGGGCAATTTCTAAACTGCGACTGTGCCTTCATTGTTAATATCTCAGAGACATACTATACATCAAAATGTAGGTCTGGGTCTTGTGATTCTCACAAGATAAAGCTCTTCACTGTAGGATTTATAGTTTTTAAAATACGACCGTTTGAAGATGGCAACTGCAAAAATACTCTGACCTGTGCAAGGCTGCAGCAGCAAGTGATGTCATAGACAGGGCCATTTGCACCTGCTAATGTTTTTATAACTGTATGTTTTAATGTTACTGTGAAGCACTTTGGGCAACAACATTGCAATTAAATGTGCTATATAAATAAATACTAACAGTTACTCCGCCCACTCTAGTTGTAGACTACTGATGGAGGCAAGAACACTTCACACAATTTCCCCAGAAATTGTAGCTTTTCTAGTTCTTATTCTTATTATAGCCAAATTTGCCACCCTAACTCCTCCCACAGTTTTTACACTACATAGCCGAAAATTTACCAAAACGTGCAGATTGTTCCCGATCGGATTGCTATTACTTTGTAGAACATTTCGCCGAATGGTTCACGGAATATCGTCGTTCTTGTGGCAAAATTTGTCCCATAGGAATGAATGGCAAAGCTAGAGTGGGAGCTGGCAAAAGCTGAAAAATCAGGACATGATTTCTAAACTGCCACCACTCCCTCATTTTCAGGCCCACCTACACAAATCTTATATCAAAACGTTCAGCTATCCCTGCTGCCACTAAAAATATCCACAGCTAAGTCGTATTCCTTATAGTTTTCACAATATGACCATTTGTTTGCAACACACGCAGTCCATTGACATTCATTGAAACTCCACTCTGCAAAGCTCACATTTGAAGGGCAATTTCTAAACTGCGACTGTGCCTTCATTGTTAATATCTCAGAGACATACTATACATCAAAATGTAGGTCTGGGTCTTGTGATTCTCACAATATAAAGCTCTTCACTGTAGGAATTATAGTTTTTAAAATACGACCGTTTGAAGATTGCAACCGCCAAAATACTCTGACCTGTGCAAGGCTGCAGCAGCAAGTGATGTCATAGACAAAGCCTTTTACACCTGCTAATTTTTTATAACTGTATGTTTTAATGTAACTGTGAAGCACTTTGGGCAACAACATTGCAATTAAATGTGCTATATAAATAAATACTAACAGTTACTCCGCCCACTCTAGTTGTAGACTACTGATGGAGGCAAGAACACTTCACACAATTTCCCCAGAAATTGTAGCTTTTCTAGTTCTTATTCTTATTATAGCCAAATTTGCCACCCTAACTCCTCCCACAGTTTTTACACTACATAGCCGAAAATTTACCAAAACGTGCAGATTGTTCCCGATCGGATTGCTATTACTTTGTAGAACATTTCGCCGAATGGTTCACGGAATATCGTCGTTCTTGTGGCAAAATTTGTCCCATAGGAATGAATGGCAAAGCTAGAGTGGGAGCTGGCAAAAGCTGAAAAATCAGGACATGATTTCTAAACTGCCACCACTCCCTCATTTTCAGGCCCACCTACACAAATCTTATATCAAAACGTTCAGCTATCCCTGCTGCCACTAAAAATATCCACAGGTAAGTCGTATTCCTTATAGTTTTCACAATATTACCATTTGTTTGCAACTCACGCAGTCCATTGACATTCATTGAAACTCCACTCTGCAAAGCTCACATTTGAAGGGCAATTTCTAAACTGCGACTGTGCCTTCATTGTTAATATCTCAGAGACATACTATACATCAAAATGTAGGTCTGGGTCTTGTGATTCTCACAATATAAAGCTCTTCACTGTAGGATTTATAGTTTTTAAAATACGACCGTTTGAAGATGGGAACCACAAAAATACTCTGACCTGTGCAAGGCTGCAGCAGCAAGTGATGTCATAGACAGGGCCTTTTGCACCTGCTAATGGTTTCTATAACTGTATGTTTTAATGTAACTGTGAAGCACTTTGGGCAACAACGTTGCAATTAAATGTGCTATATAAATAAATAATAACAGTTACTCCGCCCACTCCAGTTGTAGACTACTGGTGGAGGCAAGAACACTTCACAATTTCCCCAGAAATTGTAGCTTTTCTAGTTATTATTATTATTATTATTCTTATTCTTATTATAGCCAAATTTGCCACCCTAACTCCTCCCACAGTTTTTACACTACATAGACAAAAATTTACCAAAACTTGCAGATTGTTCCCAATCGGATTGCTATTACTTTGTGGAACGTTTCGCCGAATGGCGAAATGGCGTTCAGCTATCCCTGCTGCCACTAAAAATGTCCACGGCTAAGCCATAGTCCTGATAGTTTTCACAATATGACCATTTGTTTGCAACTCACGCAGTCCATTGACATTCATTGAAACTCCACTCTGCAAAGCTCACATTTGAAGGGCAATTTCTAAACTGCGACTGTGCCTTCATTGTTAATATCTCAGAGACATACTATACATCAAAATGTAGGTCTGGGTCTTGTGATTCTCACAAGATAAAGCTCTTCACTGTAGGATTTATAGTTTTTAAAATACGACCGTTTGAAGATGGCAACTGCAAAAATACTCTGACCTGTGCAAGGCTGCAGCAGCAAGTGATGTCATAGACAGGGCCATTTGCACCTGCTAATGTTTTTATAACTGTATGTTTTAATGTTACTGTGAAGCACTTTGGGCAACAACATTGCAATTAAATGTGCTATATAAATAAATACTAACAGTTACTCCGCCCACTCTAGTTGTAGACTACTGATGGAGGCAAGAACACTTCACACAATTTCCCCAGAAATTGTAGCTTTTCTAGTTCTTATTCTTATTATAGCCAAATTTGCCACCCTAACTCCTCCCACAGTTTTTACACTACATAGCCGAAAATTTACCAAAACGTGCAGATTGTTCCCGATCGGATTGCTATTACTTTGTGGAACATTTCGCCGAATGGTTCACGGAATATCGTCGTTCTTGTGGCAAAATTTGTCCCATAGGAATGAATGGCAAAGCTAGAGTGGGAGCTGGCAAAAGCTGAAAAATCAGGACATGATTTCTAAACTGCCACCACTCCCTCATTTTCAGGCCCACCTACACAAATCTTATATCAAAACGTTCAGCTATCCCTGCTGCCACTAAAAATATCCACAGCTAAGTCGTATTCCTTATAGTTTTCACAATATGACCATTTGTTTGCAACACACGCAGTCCATTGACATTCATTGAAACTCCACTCTGCAAAGCTCACATTTGAAGGGCAATTTCTAAACTGCGACTGTGCCTTCATTGTTAATATCTCAGAGACATACTATACATCAAAATGTAGGTCTGGGTCTTGTGATTCTCACAATATAAAGCTCTTCACTGTAGGAATTATAGTTTTTAAAATACGACCGTTTGAAGATTGCAACCGCCAAAATACTCTGACCTGTGCAAGGCTGCAGCAGCAAGTGATGTCATAGACAAAGCCTTTTACACCTGCTAATTTTTTATAACTGTATGTTTTAATGTAACTGTGAAGCACTTTGGGCAACAACATTGCAATTAAATGTGCTATATAAATAAATACTAACAGTTACTCCGCCCACTCTAGTTGTAGACTACTGATGGAGGCAAGAACACTTCACACAATTTCCCCAGAAATTGTAGCTTTTCTAGTTCTTATTCTTATTATAGCCAAATTTGCCACCCTAACTCCTCCCACAGTTTTTACACTACATAGCCGAAAATTTACCAAAACGTGCAGATTGTTCCCGATCGGATTGCTATTACTTTGTAGAACATTTCGCCGAATGGTTCACGGAATATCGTCGTTCTTGTGGCAAAATTTGTCCCATAGGAATGAATGGCAAAGCTAGAGTGGGAGCTGGCAAAAGCTGAAAAATCAGGACATGATTTCTAAACTGCCACCACTCCCTCATTTTCAGGCCCACCTACACAAATCTTATATCAAAACGTTCAGCTATCCCTGCTGCCACTAAAAATATCCACAGCTAAGTCGTATTCCTTATAGTTTTCACAATATGACCATTTGTTTGCAACTCACGCAGTCCATTGACATTCATTGAAACTCCACTCTGCAAAGCTCACATTTGAAGGGCAATTTCTAAACTGCGACTGTGCCTTCATTGTTAATATCTCAGAGACATACTATACATCAAAATGTAGGTCTGGGTCTTGTGATTCTCACAATATAAAGCTCTTCACTGTAGGAATTATAGTTTTTAAAATACGACCGTTTGAAGATTGCAACCGCCAAAATACTCTGACCTGTGCAAGGCTGCAGCAGCAAGTGATGTCATAGACTAAGCCTTTTACACCTGCTAATTTTTTATAACTGTATGTTTTAATGTAACTGTGAAGCACTTTGGGCAACAACATTGCAATTAAATGTGCTATATAAATAAATACTAACAGTTACTCCGCCCACTCTAGTTGTAGACTACTGATGGAGGCAAGAACACTTCACACAATTTCCCCAGAAATTGTAGCTTTTCTAGTTCTTATTCTTATTATAGCCAAATTTGCCACCCTAACTCCTCCCACAGTTTTTACACTACATAGCCGAAAATTTACCAAAACGTGCAGATTGTTCCCGATCGGATTGCTATTACTTTGTAGAACATTTCGCCGAATGGTTCACGGAATATCGTCGTTCTTGTGGCGAAATTTGTCCCATAGGAATGAATGGCAAAGCTAGAGTGGGAGCTGGCAAAAGCTGAAAAATCAGGACATGATTTCTAAATTGCCACCACTCCCTCATTTTCAGGCCCACCTACACAAATCTTATATCAAAACGTTCAGCTATCCCTGCTGCCACTAAAAATATCCACAGCTAAGTCGTATTCCTTATAGTTTTCACAATATTACCATTTGTTTGCAACTCACGCAGTCCATTGACATTCATTGAAACTCCACTCTGCAAAGCTCACATTTGAAGGGCAATTTCTAAACTGCGACTGTGCCTTCATTGTTAATATCTCAGAGACATACTATACATCAAAATGTAGGTCTGGGTCTTGTGATTCTCACAAGATAAAGCTCTTCACTGTAGGATTTATAGTTTTTAAAATACGACCGTTTGAAGATGGCAACTGCAAAAATACTCTGACCTGTGCAAGGCTGCAGCAGCAAGTGATGTCATAGACAGGGCCATTTGCACCTGCTAATGTTTTTATAACTGTATGTTTTAATGTTACTGTGAAGCACTTTGGGCAACAACGTTGCAATTTAATGTGCTATATAAATAAATAATAACAGTTACTCCGCCCACTCCAGTTGTAGACTACTGGTGGAGGCAAGAACACTTCACACAATTTCCCCAGAAATTGTAGCTTTTCTAGTTATTATTATTATTATTATTATTATTATTATTATAGCCAAATTTGCCACCCTAACTCCTCCCACAGTTTTTACACTACATAGACAAAAATATACCAAAACGTGCAGATTGTTCCCGATCGGATTGCTATTACTTTGTGGAACGTTTCGCCGAATGGTTCTCAGAATATCGTCGTTCTTGTGGCAAAATTTGTCCCATAGGAATGAATGGCAAAGCTAGAGTGGGAGCTGGCAAAAGTTGAAAAATCAGGACATGATTTCTAAACTGCCACCACTCCCTCATTTTCAGACCCACCTACACAAATTTTATATCAAAACGTTCAGCTATCCCTGCTGCCACTAAAAATGTCCACAGCTAAGCCATAGTCCTTATAGTTTTCACAATATGACCATTTGTAGGGAAATTTCTAAACTGCGACTGTGCTTTCATTGTTAATATTGCAGAGACATACTATACATCAAAATGTAGGGCTGGGTCTTGTGATTCTCACAATATAAAGCTCTTCACTGTAGGATTTATAGTTTTTAAAATACGACCGTTTGAAGATGGCAACTGCAGAATACTCTTACCTGTGCAAGGCTGCAGCAGCAAGTGATGTCATAGACAAAGCCTTTTTCACACCTGCTAATATTTTTTATAAATGTATGTTTTAATGTAACTGTGCAACAACGTTGCAATTAAATGTGCTATATAAATGATAACAGTTACTCCGCCCACTCCAGTTGTAGACTACTGGTGGAGGCAAGAATACTTCAAACAATTTCCCCAGAAATTGTAGCTTTTCTAGTTATTATTATTATTATTATTATTATTATAGCCAAATTTGCCACCCTAACTCCTCCCACAGTTTTTACACTACATAGCCGAAAATTTACCAAACGTGCAGATTGTTCCCGATCGGATTGCTATTACTTTGTAGAACATTTCGCCGAATGGTTCACGGAATATCGTCGTTCTTGTGGCAAAATTTGTCCCATAGGAATGAATGGCAAAGCTAGAGTGGGAGCTGGCAAAAGCTGAAAAATCAGGACATGATTTCTAAACTGCCACCACTCCCTCATTTTCAGGCCCACCTACACAAATCTTATATCAAAACGTTCAGCTATCCCTGCTGCCACTAAAAATATCCACAGCTAAGTCGTATTCCTTATAGTTTTCACAATATGACCATTTGTTTGCAACTCACGCAGTCCATTGACATTCATTGAAACTCCACTCTGCAAAGCTCACATTTGAAGGGCAATTTCTAAACTGCGACTGTGCCTTCATTGTTAATATCTCAGAGACATACTATACATCAAAATGTAGGTCTGGGTCTTGTGATTCTCACAATATAAAGCTCTTCACTGTAGGATTTATAGTTTTTAAAATACGACCGTTTGAAGATGGGAACAGCAAAAATACTCTGACCTGTGCAAGGCTGCAGCAGCAAGTGATGCAATAGACAGGGCCTTTTGCACCTGCTAATGGTTTCTATAACTGTATGTTTTAATGTAACTGTGAAGCACTTTGGGCAACAACGTTGCAATTAAATGTGCTATATAAATAAATAATAACAGTTACTCCGCCCACTCCAGTTGTAGACTACTGGTGGAGGCAAGAACACTTCACAATTTCCCCAGAAATTGTAGCTTTTCTAGTTATCATTATTATTATTATTCTTATTCTTATTATAGCAAAATTTGCCACCCTAACTCCTCCCACAGTTTTTACACTACATAGACAAAAATTTACCAAAACGTGCAGATTGTTCCCGATCGCGTTGCTATTACTTTGTGGAACGTTTCGCTGAATGGTTCTCGGAATATCGTCGTTCTTGCGGCGAAATTTGTCCCATAGGAATGAATGGCAAAGCTAGAGTGGGAGCTGGCAAAAGCTGAAAAATCAGGACATGAATTCTAAACTGCCACTACTCCCTCATTTTCAAGCCCACCTACACAAATCTTATATCAAAACGTTCAGCTATCCCTGCTGCCACTAAAAATGTCCACGGCTAAGCCATAGTCCTGATTGTTTTCGCAATATGACCATTTGTTTGCAACTCACGCAGTCCATTGACATTCATTGAAACGCCACTCTGCAAAGCTCACATTTGAAGGGCAATTTCTAAACTGCGACTGTGCCTTCCTTGTTAATATCTCAGAGACATACTATACATCAAAATGTAGGTCTGGGTCTTGTGATTCTCACAATATAAAGCTCTTCACTGTAGGATTTATAGTTTTTAAAATACGACCGTTTGAAGATGGGAACCGCAAAAATACTCTGACCTGTGCAAGGCTGCAGCAGCAAGTGATGTCATAGACAGGGCCTTTTGCACCTGCTAATGGTTTCTATAACTGTATGTTTTAATGTAACTGTGAAGCACTTTGGGCAACAACGTTGCAATTAAATGTGCTATATAAATAAATAATAACAGTTACTCCGCCCACTCCAGTTGTAGACTACTGGTGGAGGCAAGAACACTTCACAATTTCCCCAGAAATTGTAGCTTTTCTAGTTATTATTATTATTATTATTCTTATTCTTATTATAGCCAAATTTGCCACCCTAACTCCTCCCACAGTTTTTACACTACATAGACAAAAATTTACCAAAACGTGCAGATTGTTCCCGATCGGATTGCTATTACTTTGTGGAACGTTTCGCCGAATGGTTCACGGAATATCGTCGTTCTTGTGGCGAAATTTGTCCCATAGGAATGAATGGCAAAGCTAGAGTGGGAGCTGGCAAAAGCTGAAAAATCAGGATGTGATTTCTAAACTGCCACCACTCCCTCATTTTCAGGCCCACCTACACAAATCTTATATCAAAACGTTCAGCTATCCCTGCTGCCACTAAAAATGTCCACGGCTAAGCCATAGTCCTGATAGTTTTCACAATATGACCATTTGTTTGCAACTCACGCAGTCCATTGACATTCATTGAAACTCCACTCTGCAAAGCTCACATTTGAAGGGCAATTTCTAAACTGCGACTGTGCCTTCATTGTTAATATCTCAGAGACATACTATACATCAAAATGTAGGTCTGGGTCTTGTGATTCTCACAATCTAAAGCTCTTCAATGTAGGATTTATAGTTTTTAAAATACGACCGTTTGAAGATGGGAACCACAAAAATACTCTGACCTGTGCAAGGCTGCAGCAGCAAGTGATGTCATAGACAGGGCCTTTTGCACCTGCTAATGGTTTCTATAACTGTATGTTTTAATGTAACTGTGAAGCACTTTGGGCAACAACGTTGCAATTAAATGTGCTATATAAATAAATAATAACAGTTACTCCGCCCACTCCAGTTGTAGACTACTGGTGGAGGCAAGAACACTTCACAATTTCCCCAGAAATTGTAGCTTTTCTAGTTATTATTATTATTATTATTATTATTATTATTATTATTATAGCCAAATTTGCCACCCTAACTCCTCCCACAGTTTTTACACTACATAGACAAAAATTTACCAAAACTTGCAGATTGTTCCCAATCGGATTGCTATTACTTTGTGGAACGTTTCGCCGAATGGTTAACGGAATATCGTCGTTCTTGTGGCGAAATTTGTCCCATAGGAATGAATGGCAAAGCTAGAGTGGGAGCTGGCAAAAGCTGAAAAATCAGGATGTGATTTCTAAACTGCCACCACTCCCTCATTTTCAGGCCCACCTACACAAATCTTATATCAAAACGTTCAGCTATCCCTGCTGCCACTAAAAATGTCCACGGCTAAGCCATAGTCCTGATAGTTTTCACAATATGACCATTTGTTTGCAACTCACGCAGTCCATTGACATTCATTGAAACTCCACTCTGCAAAGCTCACATTTGAAGGGCAATTTCTAAACTGCGACTGTGCCTTCATTGTTAATATCTCAGAGACATACTATACATCAAAATGTAGGTCTGGGTCTTGTGATTCTCACAATATAAAGCTCTTCACTGTAGGATTTATAGTTTTTAAAATACGACCGTTTGAAGATGGCAACTGCAAAAATACTCTGACCTGTGCAAGGCTGCAGCAGCAAGTGATGTCATAGACAGGGCCATTTGCACCTGCTAATGTTTTTATAACTGTATGTTTTAATGTTACTGTGAAGCACTTTGGGCAACAACGTTGCAATTTAATGTGCTATATAAATAAATAATAACAGTTACTCCGCCCACTCCAGTTGTAGACTACTGGTGGAGGCAAGAACACTTCACACAATTTCCCCAGAAATTGTAGCTTTTCTAGTTATTATTAAGTGTTCTTGCATAGCAAGACCACTTAATGTTATCTCACATATATATTATTATTATTATTCTTATTATAGCCAAATTTGCCACCCTAACTCCTCCCACAGTTTTTACACTACATAGACAAAAATTTACCAAAACGTGCAGATTGTTCCCGATCGCGTTGCTATTACTTTGTGGAACATTTCGCTGAATGGTTCTCGGAATATCGTCGTTCTTGTGGCGAAATTTGTCCCTTAGGAATGAATGGCAAAGCTAGAGTGGGAGCTGGCAAAAGCTGAAAAATCAGGACATGATTTCTAAACTGCCACTACTCCCTCATTTTCAAGCCCACCTACACAAATCTTATATCAAAACGTTCAGCTATCCCTGCTGCCACTAAAAATGTCCACGGCTAAGCCATAGTCCTGATTGTTTTCGCAATATGACCATTTGTTTGCAACTCACGCAGTCCATTGACATTCATTGAAACTCCACTCTGCAAAGCTCACATTTGAAGGGAAATTTCTAAACTGCGACTGTGCCTTCATTGTTAATATTGCAGAGACATACTATACATCAAAATGTAGGGCTGGGTCTTGTGATTCTCACAATATAAAGCTCTTCACTGTAGGATTTATAGTTTTTAAAATACGACCGTTTGAAGATGGCAACCGCAAAAATACTCTGACCTGTGCAAGGCTGCAGCAGCAAGTGATGTCATAGACAGGGCCATTTGCACCTGCTAATGTTTTTATAACTGTATGTTTTAATGTAACTGTGCAACAACGTTGCAATTAAATGTGCTATATAAATAAATAACAGTTACTCCGCCCACTCCAGTTGTAGACTACTGGTGGATGCAAGAACACTTCACGCAATTTCCCCAGAAATTGTAGCTTTTCTAGTTATTATTATTATTATTATTATTATTATAGCCAAATTTGCCACCCTAACTCCTCCCACAGTTTTTACACTACATAGCCGAAAATTTACCAAACGTGCAGATTGTTCCCGATCGGATTGCTATTACTTTGTAGAACATTTCGCCGAATGGTTCACGGAATATCGTCGTTCTTGTGGCAAAATTTGTCCCATAGGAATGAATGGCAAAGCTAGAGTGGGAGCTGGCAAAAGCTGAAAAATCAGGACATGATTTCTAAACTGCCACCACTCCCTCATTTTCAGGCCCACCTACACAAATCTTATATCAAAACGTTCAGCTATCCCTGCTGCCACTAAAAATATCCACAGCTAAGTCGTATTCCTTATAGTTTTCACAATATGACCATTTGTTTGCAACTCACGCAGTCCATTGACATTCATTGAAACTCCACTCTGCAAAGCTCACATTTGAAGGGCAATTTCTAAACTGCGACTGTGCCTTCATTGTTAATATCTCAGAGACATACTATACATCAAAATGTAGGTCTGGGTCTTGTGATTCTCACAATATAAAGCTCTTCACTGTAGGATTTATAGTTTTTAAAATACGACCGTTTGAAGATGGGAACAGCAAAAATACTCTGACCTGTGCAAGGCTGCAGCAGCAAGTGATGCAATAGACAGGGCCTTTTGCACCTGCTAATGGTTTCTATAACTGTATGTTTTAATGTAACTGTGAAGCACTTTGGGCAACAACGTTGCAATTAAATGTGCTATATAAATAAATAATAACAGTTACTCCGCCCACTCCAGTTGTAGACTACTGGTGGAGGCAAGAACACTTCACAATTTCCCCAGAAATTGTAGCTTTTCTAGTTATTATTATTATTATTATTCTTATTCTTATTATAGCAAAATTTGCCACCCTAACTCCTCCCACAGTTTTTACACTACATAGACAAAAATTTACCAAAACGTGCAGATTGTTCCCGATCGCGTTGCTATTACTTTGTGGAACGTTTCGCTGAATGGTTCTCGGAATATCGTCGTTCTTGCGGCGAAATTTGTCCCATAGGAATGAATGGCAAAGCTAGAGTGGGAGCTGGCAAAAGCTGAAAAATCAGGACATGAATTCTAAACTGCCACTACTCCCTCATTTTCAAGCCCACCTACACAAATCTTATATCAAAACGTTCAGCTATCCCTGCTGCCACTAAAAATGTCCACGGCTAAGCCATAGTCCTGATTGTTTTCGCAATATGACCATTTGTTTGCAACTCACGCAGTCCATTGACATTCATTGAAACGCCACTCTGCAAAGCTCACATTTGAAGGGCAATTTCTAAACTGCGACTGTGCCTTCCTTGTTAATATCTCAGAGACATACTATACATCAAAATGTAGGTCTGGGTCTTGTGATTCTCACAATATAAAGCTCTTCACTGTAGGATTTATAGTTTTTAAAATACGACCGTTTGAAGATGGGAACCGCAAAAATACTCTGACCTGTGCAAGGCTGCAGCAGCAAGTGATGTCATAGACAGGGCCTTTTGCACCTGCTAATGGTTTCTATAACTGTATGTTTTAATGTAACTGTGAAGCACTTTGGGCAACAACGTTGCAATTAAATGTGCTATATAAATAAATAATAACAGTTACTCCGCCCACTCCAGTTGTAGACTACTGGTGGAGGCAAGAACACTTCACAATTTCCCCAGAAATTGTAGCTTTTCTAGTTATTATTATTATTATTATTCTTATTCTTATTATAGCCAAATTTGCCACCCTAACTCCTCCCACAGTTTTTACACTACATAGACAAAAATTTACCAAAACGTGCAGATTGTTCCCGATCGGATTGCTATTACTTTGTGGAACGTTTCGCCGAATGGTTCACGGAATATCGTCGTTCTTGTGGCGAAATTTGTCCCATAGGAATGAATGGCAAAGCTAGAGTGGGAGCTGGCAAAAGCTGAAAAATCAGGATGTGATTTCTAAACTGCCACCACTCCCTCATTTTCAGGCCCACCTACACAAATCTTATATCAAAACGTTCAGCTATCCCTGCTGCCACTAAAAATGTCCACGGCTAAGCCATAGTCCTGATAGTTTTCACAATATGACCATTTGTTTGCAACTCACGCAGTCCATTGACATTCATTGAAACTCCACTCTGCAAAGCTCACATTTGAAGGGCAATTTTTAAACTGCGACTGTGCCTTCCTTGTTAATATCTCACAGACATAGTATACATCAAAATGTAGGTCTGGGTCTTGTGATTCTCACAATCTAAAGCTCTTCAATGTAGGATTTATAGTTTTTAAAATACGACCGTTTGAAGATGGGAACCACAAAAATACTCTGACCTGTGCAAGGCTGCAGCAGCAAGTGATGTCATAGACAGGGCCTTTTGCACCTGCTAATGGTTTCTATAACTGTATGTTTTAATGTAACTGTGAAGCACTTTGGGCAACAACGTTGCAATTAAATGTGCTATATAAATAAATAATAACAGTTACTCCGCCCACTCCAGTTGTAGACTACTGGTGGAGGCAAGAACACTTCACAATTTCCCCAGAAATTGTAGCTTTTCTAGTTATTATTATTATTATTATTATTATTATTCTTATTATAGCCAAATTTGCCACCCTAACTCCTCCCACAGTTTTTACACTACATAGACAAAAATTTACCAAAACTTGCAGATTGTTCCCAATCGGATTGCTATTACTTTGTGGAACGTTTCGCCGAATGGTTAACGGAATATCGTCGTTCTTGTGGCGAAATTTGTCCCATAGGAATGAATGGCAAAGCTAGAGTGGGAGCTGGCAAAAGCTGAAAAATCAGGATGTGATTTCTAAACTGCCACCACTCCCTCATTTTCAGGCCCACCTACACAAATCTTATATCAAAACGTTCAGCTATCCCTGCTGCCACTAAAAATGTCCACGGCTAAGCCATAGTCCTGATAGTTTTCACAATATGACCATTTGTTTGCAACTCACGCAGTCCATTGACATTCATTGAAACTCCACTCTGCAAAGCTCACATTTGAAGGGCAATTTCTAAACTGCGACTGTGCCTTCATTGTTAATATCTCAGAGACATACTATACATCAAAATGTAGGTCTGGGTCTTGTGATTCTCACAATATAAAGCTCTTCACTGTAGGATTTATAGTTTTTAAAATACGACCGTTTGAAGATGGCAACTGCAAAAATACTCTGACCTGTGCAAGGCTGCAGCAGCAAGTGATGTCATAGACAGGGCCATTTGCACCTGCTAATGTTTTTATAACTGTATGTTTTAATGTTACTGTGAAGCACTTTGGGCAACAACGTTGCAATTTAATGTGCTATATAAATAAATAATAACAGTTACTCCGCCCACTCCAGTTGTAGACTACTGGTGGAGGCAAGAACACTTCACACAATTTCCCCAGAAATTGTAGCTTTTCTAGTTATTATTAAGTGTTCTTGCATAGCAAGACCACTTAATGTTATCTCACATATATATTATTATTATTATTCTTATTATAGCCAAATTTGCCACCCTAACTCCTCCCACAGTTTTTACACTACATAGACAAAAATTTACCAAAACGTGCAGATTGTTCCCGATCGCGTTGCTATTACTTTGTGGAACATTTCGCTGAATGGTTCTCGGAATATCGTCGTTCTTGTGGCGAAATTTGTCCCTTAGGAATGAATGGCAAAGCTAGAGTGGGAGCTGGCAAAAGCTGAAAAATCAGGACATGATTTCTAAACTGCCACTACTCCCTCATTTTCAAGCCCACCTACACAAATCTTATATCAAAACGTTCAGCTATCCCTGCTGCCACTAAAAATGTCCACGGCTAAGCCATAGTCCTGATTGTTTTCGCAATATGACCATTTGTTTGCAACTCACGCAGTCTATTGACATTCATTGAAACTCCACTCTGCAAAGCTCACATTTGAAGGGAAATTTCTAAACTGCGACTGTGCCTTCATTGTTAATATTGCAGAGACATACTATACATCAAAATGTAGGGCTGGGTCTTGTGATTCTCACAATATAAAGCTCTTCACTGTAGGATTTATAGTTTTTAAAATACGACCGTTTGAAGATGGCAACCGCAAAAATACTCTGACCTGTGCAAGGCTGCAGCAGCAAGTGATGTCATAGACAGGGCCATTTGCACCTGCTAATGTTTTTATAACTGTATGTTTTAATGTAACTGTGCAACAACGTTGCAATTAAATGTGCTATATAAATAAATAACAGTTACTCCGCCCACTCCAGTTGTAGACTACTGGTGGATGCAAGAACACTTCACGCAATTTCCCCAGAAATTGTAGCTTTTCTAGTTATTATTATTATAATTATTATTATAGCCAAATTTGCCACCCTAACTCCTCCCACAGTTTTTACACTACATAGACAAAAATATACCAAAACGTGCAGATTGTTCCCGATCGGATTGCTATTACTTTGTGGAACGTTTCGCCGAATGGTTCTCAGAATATCGTCGTTCTATTGGCAAAATTTGTCCCATAGGAATGAATGGCAAAGCTAGAGTGGGAGCTGGCAAAAGTTGAAAAATCAGGACATGATTTCTAAACTGCCACCACTCCCTCATTTTCAGACCCACCTACACAAATTTTATATCAAAACGTTCAGCTATCCCTGCTGCCACTAAAAATGTCCACAGCTAAGCCATAGTCCTTATAGTTTTCACAATATGACCATTTGTTTGCAACTCACGCAGTCCATTGACATTCATTGAAACTCCACTCTGCAAAGCTCACATTTGAAGGGAAATTTCTAAACTGCGACTGTGCCTTCATTGTTAATATTGCAGAGACATACTATACATCAAAATGTAGGGCTGGGTCTTGTGATTCTCACAATATAAAGCTCTTCACTGTAGGATTTATAGTTTTTAAAATACGACCGTTTGAAGATGGCAACTGCAGAATACTCTTACCTGTGCAAGGCTGCAGCAGCAAGTGATGTCATAGACAAAGCCTTTTTCACACCTGCTAATATTTTTTATAAATGTATGTTTTAATGTAACTGTGCAACAACGTTGCAATTAAATGTGCTATATAAATGATAACAGTTACTCCGCCCACTCCAGTTGTAGACTACTGGTGGAGGCAAGAATACTTCAAACAATTTCCCCAGAAATTGTAGCTTTTCTAGTTATTATTATTATTATTATTATTATTATAGCCAAATTTGCCACCCTAACTCCTCCCACAGTTTTTACACTACATAGCCGAAAATTTACCAAACGTGCAGATTGTTCCCGATCGGATTGCTATTACTTTGTAGAACATTTCGCCGAATGGTTCACGGAATATCGTCGTTCTTGTGGCAAAATTTGTCCCATAGGAATGAATGGCAAAGCTAGAGTGGGAGCTGGCAAAAGCTGAAAAATCAGGACATGATTTCTAAACTGCCACCACTCCCTCATTTTCAGGCCCACCTACACAAATCTTATATCAAAACGTTCAGCTATCCCTGCTGCCACTAAAAATATCCACAGCTAAGTCGTATTCCTTATAGTTTTCACAATATGACCATTTGTTTGCAACTCACGCAGTCCATTGACATTCATTGAAACTCCACTCTGCAAAGCTCACATTTGAAGGGCAATTTCTAAACTGCGACTGTGCCTTCATTGTTAATATCTCAGAGACATACTATACATCAAAATGTAGGTCTGGGTCTTGTGATTCTCACAATATAAAGCTCTTCACTGTAGGATTTATAGTTTTTAAAATACGACCGTTTGAAGATGGGAACCGCAAAAATACTCTGACCTGTGCAAGGCTGCAGCAGCAAGTGATGTCATAGACAGGGCCTTTTGCACCTGCTAATGGTTTCTATAACTGTATGTTTTAATGTAACTGTGAAGCACTTTGGGCAACAACGTTGCAATTAAATGTGCTATATAAATAAATAATAACAGTTACTCCGCCCACTCCAGTTGTAGACTACTGGTGGAGGCAAGAACACTTCACAATTTCCCCAGAAATTGTAGCTTTTCTAGTTATTATTATTATTATTATTCTTATTCTTATTATAGCCAAATTTGCCACCCTAACTCCTCCCACAGTTTTTACACTACATAGACAAAAATTTACCAAAACGTGCAGATTGTTCCCGATCGCGTTGCTATTACTTTGTGGAACGTTTCGCTGAATGGTTCTCGGAATATCGTCGTTCTTGCGGCGAAATTTGTCCCATAGGAATGAATGGCAAAGCTAGAGTGGGAGCTGGCAAAAGCTGAAAAATCAGGACATGAATTCTAAACTGCCACTACTCCCTCATTTTCAAGCCCACCTACACAAATCTTATATCAAAACGTTCAGCTATCCCTGCTGCCACTAAAAATGTCCACGGCTAAGCCATAGTCCTGATTGTTTTCGCAATATGACCATTTGTTTGCAACTCACGCAGTCCATTGACATTCATTGAAACGCCACTCTGCAAAGCTCACATTTGAAGGGCAATTTCTAAACTGCGACTGTGCCTTCCTTGTTAATATCTCAGAGACATACTATACATCAAAATGTAGGTCTGGGTCTTGTGATTCTCACAATATAAAGCTCTTCACTGTAGGATTTATAGTTTTTAAAATACGACCGTTTGAAGATGGCAACCGCAAAAATACTCTGACCTGTGCAAGGCTGCAGCAGCAAGTGATGTCATAGACAGGGCCATTTGCACCTGCTAATGTTTTTATAACTGTATGTTTTAATGTAACTGTGCAACAACGTTGCAATTAAATGTGCTATATAAATAAATAATAACAGTTACTCCGCCCACTCCAGTTGTATACTACTGGTGGAGGCAAGAACACTTCACAATTTCCCCAGAAATTGTAGCTTTTCTAGTTATTATTATTATTATTATAGCCAAATTTGCCACCCTAACTCCTCCCACAGTTTTTACACTACATAGACAAAAATATACCAAAACGTGCAGATTGTTCCCGATCGGATTGCTATTACTTTGTGGAACGTTTCGCCGAATGGTTCTCAGAATATCGTCGTTCTTGTGGCAAAATTTGTCCCATAGGAATGAATGGCAAAGCTAGAGTGGGAGCTGGCAAAAGTTGAAAAATCAGGACATGATTTCTAAACTGCCACCACTCCCTCATTTTCAGACCCACCTACACAAATTTTATATCAAAACGTTCAGCTATCCCTGCTGCCACTAAAAATGTCCACAGCTAAGCCATAGTCCTTATAGTTTTCACAATATGACCATTTGTTTGCAACTCACGCAGTCCATTGACATTCATTGAAACTCCACTCTGCAAAGCTCACATTTGAAGGGAAATTTCTAAACTGCGACTGTGCCTTCATTGTTAATATTGCAGAGACATACTATACATCAAAATGTAGGGCTGGGTCTTGTGATTCTCACAATATAAAGCTCTTCACTGTAGGATTTATAGTTTTTAAAATACGACCGTTTGAAGATGGCAACTGCAGAATACTCTTACCTGTGCAAGGCTGCAGCAGCAAGTGATGTCATAGACAAAGCCTTTTACACCTGCTAATTTTTTATAACTGTATGTTTTAATGTAACTGTGAAGCACTTTGGGCAACAACATTGCAATTAAATGTGCTATATAAATAAATAATAACAGTTACTCCGCCCACTCCAGTTGTAGACTACTGGTGGAGGCAAGAACACTTCACAATTTCCCCAGAAATTGTAGCTTTTCTAGTTATTATTATTATTATTATTCTTATTCTTATTATAGCCAAATTTGCCACCCTAACTCCTCCCACAGTTTTTACACTACATAGACAAAAATTTACCAAAACGTGCAGATTGTTCCCGATCGGATTGCTATTACTTTGTGGAACGTTTCGCCGAATGGTTCACGGAATATCGTCGTTCTTGTGGCGAAATTTGTCCCATAGGAATGAATGGCAAAGCTAGAGTGGGAGCTGGCAAAAGCTGAAAAATCAGGATGTGATTTCTAAACTGCCACCACTCCCTCATTTTCAGGCCCACCTACACAAATCTTATATCAAAACGTTCAGCTATCCCTGCTGCCACTAAAAATGTCCACGGCTAAGCCATAGTCCTGATAGTTTTCACAATATGACCATTTGTTTGCAACTCACGCAGTCCATTGACATTCATTGAAACTCCACTCTGCAAAGCTCACATTTGAAGGGCAATTTCTAAACTGCGACTGTGCCTTCATTGTTAATATCTCAGAGACATACTATACATCAAAATGTAGGTCTGGGTCTTGTGATTCTCACAATCTAAAGCTCTTCAATGTAGGATTTATAGTTTTTAAAATACGACCGTTTGAAGATGGGAACCACAAAAATACTCTGACCTGTGCAAGGCTGCAGCAGCAAGTGATGTCATAGACAGGGCCTTTTGCACCTGCTAATGGTTTCTATAACTGTATGTTTTAATGTAACTGTGAAGCACTTTGGGCAACAACGTTGCAATTAAATGTGCTATATAAATAAATAATAACAGTTACTCCGCCCACTCCAGTTGTAGACTACTGGTGGAGGCAAGAACACTTCACAATTTCCCCAGAAATTGTAGCTTTTCTAGTTATTATTATTATTATTATTATTCTTATTCTTATTATAGCCAAATTTGCCACCCTAACTCCTCCCACAGTTTTTACACTACATAGACAAAAATTTACCAAAACTTGCAGATTGTTCCCAATCGGATTGCTATTACTTTGTGGAACGTTTCGCCGAATGGTTCACGGAATATCGTCGTTCTTGTGGCGAAATTTGTCCCATAGGAATGAATGGCAAAGCTAGAGTGGGAGCTGGCAAAAGCTGAAAAATCAGGATGTGATTTCTAAACTGCCACCACTCCCTCATTTTCAGGCCCACCTACACAAATCTTATATCAAAACGTTCAGCTATCCCTGCTGCCACTAAAAATGTCCACGGCTAAGCCATAGTCCTGATAGTTTTCACAATATGACCATTTGTTTGCAACTCACGCAGTCCATTGACATTCATTGAAACTCCACTCTGCAAAGCTCACATTTGAAGGGCAATTTCTAAACTGCGACTGTGCCTTCATTGTTAATATCTCAGAGACATACTATACATCAAAATGTAGGTCTGGGTCTTGTGATTCTCACAATATAAAGCTCTTCACTGTAGGATTTATAGTTTTTAAAATACGACCGTTTGAAGATGGCAACTGCAAAAATACTCTGACCTGTGCAAGGCTGCAGCAGCAAGTGATGTCATAGACAGGGCCATTTGCACCTGCTAATGTTTTTATAACTGTATGTTTTAATGTTACTGTGAAGCACTTTGGGCAACAACGTTGCAATTTAATGTGCTATATAAATAAATAATAACAGTTACTCCGCCCACTCCAGTTGTAGACTACTGGTGGAGGCAAGAACACTTCACACAATTTCCCCAGAAATTGTAGCTTTTCTAGTTATTATTAAGTGTTCTTGCATAGCAAGACCACTTAATGTTATCTCACATATATATTATTATTATTATTATTCTTATTATAGCCAAATTTGCCACCCTAACTCCTCCCACAGTTTTTACACTACATAGACAAAAATTTACCAAAACGTGCAGATTGTTCCCGATCGCGTTGCTATTACTTTGTGGAACATTTCGCTGAATGGTTCTCGGAATATCGTCGTTCTTGTGGCGAAATTTGTCCCTTAGGAATGAATGGCAAAGCTAGAGTGGGAGCTGGCAAAAGCTGAAAAATCAGGACATGATTTCTAAACTGCCACTACTCCCTCATTTTCAAGCCCACCTACACAAATCTTATATCAAAACGTTCAGCTATCCCTGCTGCCACTAAAAATGTCCACGGCTAAGCCATAGTCCTGATTGTTTTCGCAATATGACCATTTGTTTGCAACTCACGCAGTCCATTGACATTCATTGAAACTCCACTCTGCAAAGCTCACATTTGAAGGGAAATTTCTAAACTGCGACTGTGCCTTCATTGTTAATATTGCAGAGACATACTATACATCAAAATGTAGGGCTGGGTCTTGTGATTCTCACAATATAAAGCTCTTCACTGTAGGATTTATAGTTTTTAAAATACGACCGTTTGAAGATGGCAACCGCAAAAATACTCTGACCTGTGCAAGGCTGCAGCAGCAAGTGATGTCATAGACAGGGCCATTTGCACCTGCTAATGTTTTTATAACTGTATGTTTTAATGTAACTGTGCAACAACGTTGCAATTAAATGTGCTATATAAATAAATAACAGTTACTCCGCCCACTCCAGTTGTAGACTACTGGTGGATGCAAGAACACTTCACGCAATTTCCCCAGAAATTGTAGCTTTTCTAGTTATTATTATTATTATTATTATTATAGCCAAATTTGCCACCCTAACTCCTCCCACAGTTTTTACACTACATAGACAAAAATATACCAAAACGTGCAGATTGTTCCCGATCGGATTGCTATTACTTTGTGGAACGTTTCGCCGAATGGTTCTCAGAATATCGTCGTTCTATTGGCAAAATTTGTCCCATAGGAATGAATGGCAAAGCTAGAGTGGGAGCTGGCAAAAGTTGAAAAATCAGGACATGATTTCTAAACTGCCACCACTCCCTCATTTTCAGACCCACCTACACAAATTTTATATCAAAACGTTCAGCTATCCCTGCTGCCACTAAAAATGTCCACAGCTAAGCCATAGTCCTTATAGTTTTCACAATATGACCATTTGTTTGCAACTCACGCAGTCCATTGACATTCATTGAAACTCCACTCTGCAAAGCTCACATTTGAAGGGAAATTTCTAAACTGCGACTGTGCCTTCATTGTTAATATTGCAGAGACATACTATACATCAAAATGTAGGGCTGGGTCTTGTGATTCTCACAATATAAAGCTCTTCACTGTAGGATTTATAGTTTTTAAAATACGACCGTTTGAAGATGGCAACTGCAGAATACTCTTACCTGTGCAAGGCTGCAGCAGCAAGTGATGTCATAGACAAAGCCTTTTTCACACCTGCTAACATTTTTTATAAATGTATGTTTTAATGTAACTGTGCAACAACGTTGCAATTAAATGTGCTATATAAATGATAACAGTTACTCCGCCCACTCCAGTTGTAGACTACTGGTGGAGGCAAGAATACTTCAAACAATTTCCCCAGAAATTGTAGCTTTTCTAGTTATTATTATTATTATTATTATTATTATTATAGCCAAATTTGCCACCCTAACTCCTCCCACAGTTTTTACACTACATAGCCGAAAATTTACCAAACGTGCAGATTGTTCCCGATCGGATTGCTATTACTTTGTAGAACATTTCGCCGAATGGTTCACGGAATATCGTCGTTCTTGTGGCAAAATTTGTCCCATAGGAATGAATGGCAAAGCTAGAGTGGGAGCTGGCAAAAGCTGAAAAATCAGGACATGATTTCTAAACTGCCACCACTCCCTCATTTTCAGGCCCACCTACACAAATCTTATATCAAAACGTTCAGCTATCCCTGCTGCCACTAAAAATATCCACAGCTAAGTCGTATTCCTTATAGTTTTCACAATATGACCATTTGTTTGCAACTCACGCAGTCCATTGACATTCATTGAAACTCCACTCTGCAAAGCTCACATTTGAAGGGCAATTTCTAAACTGCGACTGTGCCTTCATTGTTAATATCTCAGAGACATACTATACATCAAAATGTAGGTCTGGGTCTTGTGATTCTCACAATATAAAGCTCTTCACTGTAGGATTTATAGTTTTTAAAATACGACCGTTTGAAGATGGGAACCGCAAAAATACTCTGACCTGTGCAAGGCTGCAGCAGCAAGTGATGTCATAGACAGGGCCTTTTGCACCTGCTAATGGTTTCTATAACTGTATGTTTTAATGTAACTGTGAAGCACTTTGGGCAACAACGTTGCAATTAAATGTGCTATATAAATAAATAATAACAGTTACTCCGCCCACTCCAGTTGTAGACTACTGGTGGAGGCAAGAACACTTCACAATTTCCCCAGAAATTGTAGCTTTTCTAGTTATTATTATTATTCTTATTCTTATTATAGCCAAATTTGCCACCCTAACTCCTCCCACAGTTTTTACACTACATAGACAAAAATTTACCAAAACGTGCAGATTGTTCCCGATCGCGTTGCTATTACTTTGTGGAACGTTTCGCTGAATGGTTCTCGGAATATCGTCGTTCTTGCGGCGAAATTTGTCCCATAGGAATGAATGGCAAAGCTAGAGTGGGAGCTGGCAAAAGCTGAAAAATCAGGACATGAATTCTAAACTGCCACTACTCCCTCATTTTCAAGCCCACCTACACAAATCTTATATCAAAACGTTCAGCTATCCCTGCTGCCACTAAAAATGTCCACGGCTAAGCCATAGTCCTGATTGTTTTCGCAATATGACCATTTGTTTGCAACTCACGCAGTCCATTGACATTCATTGAAACGCCACTCTGCAAAGCTCACATTTGAAGGGCAATTTCTAAACTGCGACTGTGCCTTCCTTGTTAATATCTCAGAGACATACTATACATCAAAATGTAGGTCTGGGTCTTGTGATTCTCACAATATAAAGCTCTTCACTGTAGGATTTATAGTTTTTAAAATACGACCGTTTGAAGATGGCAACCGCAAAAATACTCTGACCTGTGCAAGGCTGCAGCAGCAAGTGATGTCATAGACAGGGCCATTTGCACCTGCTAATGTTTTTATAACTGTATGTTTTAATGTAACTGTGCAACAACGTTGCAATTAAATGTGCTATATAAATAAATAATAACAGTTACTCCGCCCACTCCAGTTGTATACTACTGGTGGAGGCAAGAACACTTCACAATTTCCCCAGAAATTGTAGCTTTTCTAGTTATTATTATTATTATTATAGCCAAATTTGCCACCCTAACTCCTCCCACAGTTTTTACACTACATAGACAAAAATATACCAAAACGTGCAGATTGTTCCCGATCGGATTGCTATTACTTTGTGGAACGTTTCGCCGAATGGTTCTCAGAATATCGTCGTTCTTGTGGCAAAATTTGTCCCATAGGAATGAATGGCAAAGCTAGAGTGGGAGCTGGCAAAAGTTGAAAAATCAGGACATGATCTCTAAACTGCCACCACTCCCTCATTTTCAGACCCACCTACACAAATTTTATATCAAAACGTTCAGCTATCCCTGCTGCCACTAAAAATGTCCACAGCTAAGCCATAGTCCTTATAGTTTTCACAATATGACCATTTGTTTGCAACTCACGAAGTCCATTGACATTCATTGAAACTCCACTCTGCAAAGCTCACATTTGAAGGGAAATTTCTAAACTGCGACTGTGCCTTCATTGTTAATATTGCAGAGACATACTATACATCAAAATGTAGGGCTGGGTCTTGTGATTCTCACAATATAAAGCTCTTCACTGTAGGATTTATAGTTTTTAAAATACGACCGTTTGAAGATGGCAACTGCAGAATACATACTATACATCAAAATGTAGGGCTGGGTCTTGTGATTCTCACAATATAAAGCTCTTCACTGTAGGATTTATAGTTTTTAAAATACGACCGTTTGAAGATGGCAACTGCAGAATACTCTTACCTGTGCAAGGCTGCAGCAGCAAGTGATGTCATAGACAAAGCCTTTTTCACACCTGCTAATATTTTTTATAAATGTATGTTTTAATGTAACTGTGCAACAACGTTGCAATTAAATGTGCTATATAAATGATAACAGTTACTCCGCCCACTCCAGTTGTAGACTACTGGTGGAGGCAAGAACACTTCACACAATTTCCCCAGAAATTGTAGCTTTTCTAGTTATTATTATTATTAAGTGTTCTTGCATAGCAAGACCACTTAATGTTATCTCACATATATATTATTATTATTATTATTATTATTCTTATTCTTATTATAGCCAAATTTGCCACCCTAACTCCTCCCACAGTTTTTACACTACATAGACAAAAATTTACCAAAACGTGCAGATTGTTCCCGATCGGATTGCTATTACTTTGTGGAACGTTTCGCTGAATGGTTCTCGGAATATCGTCGTTCTTGCGGCTAAATTTGTCCCTTAGGAATGAAGGGCAAAGCTAGAGTGGGAGCTGGCAAAAGCTGAAAAATCAGGACATGATTTCTAAACTGCCACTACTCCCTCATTTTCAAGCCCACCTACACAAATCTTATATCAAAACGTTCAGCTATCCCTGCTGCCACTAAAAATGTCCACAGCTAAGCCATAGTCCTGATAGTTTTCACAATATGACCATTTGTTTGCAACTCACGCCGTCCATTGACATTCATTGAAACGCCACTCTGCAAAGCTCACATTTGAAGGGCAATTTCTAAACTGCGACTGTGCCTTCCTTGTTAATATCTCAGAGACATACTATACAACAAAATGTAGGTCTGGGTCTTGTTATTCTCACAATATAAAGCTCTGCACTGTAGGATTTATAGTTTTTAAAATATGACCGTTTGAAGATGGCAACTGCCAAAATACTCTGACTTGTGCCAGGCTGGAGCAGCAAGTGATGTCATAGACAAAGCCTTTTACACCTGCTAATGTTTTTATAACTGTATGTTTTAATGTAACTGTGAAGCACTTTGGGCAACAACATTGCAATTAAATGTGCTATATAAATAAATAATAAGTTACTCCGCCCACTCCAGTTGTAGACTACTGGTGGAGGCAAGAACAATTCACAATTTCCCCAGAAATTGTAGCTTTTCTAGTTATTAAGTGTTCTTGCATAGCAAGACCACTTAATGTTATCTCACATATATATTATTATTATTATTCTTATTATAGCCAAATTTGCCACCCTAACTCCTCCCACAGTTTTTACACTACATAGACAAAAATTTACCAAAACGTGCAGATTGTTCCCAATCGCGTTGCTATTACTTTGTGGAACGTTTCGCTGAATGGTTCTCGGAATATGGTCATTCTTGTGGCGAAATTTGTCCCATAGGAATGAATGGCAAAGCTAGAGTGGGAGCTGGCAAAAGCTGAAAAATCAGGACATGATTTCTAAACTGCCACTACTCCCTCATTTTCAAGCCCACCTACACAAATCTTATATCAAAACGTTCAGCTATCCCTGCTGCCACTAAAAATGTCCACGGCTAAGCCATAGTCCTGATTGTTTTCGCAATATGACCATTTGTTTGCAACTCACGCAGTCCATTGACATTCATTGAAACGCCACTCTGCAAAGCTCACATTTGAAGGGCAATTTCTAAACTGCGACTGTGCCTTCCTTGTTAATATCTCAGAGACATACTATACATCATGTAGGTCTGGGTCTTGTGATTCTCACAATATAAAGCTCTTCACTGTAGGATTTATAGTTTTTAAAATACGACCGTTTGAAGATGGCAACCGCAAAAATACTCTGACCTGTGCAAGGCTGCAGCAGCAAGTGATGTCATAGACAGGGCCATTTGCACCTGCTAATGTTTTTATAACTGTATGTTTTAATGTAACTGTGTTTTAATGTAACTGTGCAACAACGTTGCAATTAAATGTGCTATATAAATAAATAATAACAGTTACTCCGCCCACTCCAGTTGTATACTACTGGTGGAGGCAAGAACACTTCACAATTTCCCCAGAAATTGTAGCTTTTCTAGTATTATTAAGTGTTCTTGCATAGCAAGACCACTTAATGTTATCTCACATATATTATTATTATTAAGTGTTCTTGCATAGCAAGACCACTTAATGTTATCTCACATATATATTATTATTATTATTCTTATTATTCTTATTATAGCCAAATTTGCCACCCTAACTCCTCCCACAGTTTTTACACTACATAGACAAAAATATACCAAAACGTGCAGATTGTTCCCAATCGTGTTGCTATTACTTTGTGGAACGTTTCGCCGAATGGTTCACGGAATATCGTCGTTCTTGTGGCGAAATTTGTCCCATAGGAATGAATGGCAAAGCTAGAGTGGGAGCTGGCAAAAGCTGAAAAATCAGGACATGATTTCTAAACTGCCACCACTCCCTCATTTTCAGGCCCACCTACACAAATCTTATATCAAAACGTTCAGCTATCCCTGCTGCCACTAAAAATGCCGACAGCTAAGCCATAGTCCTTATAGTTTTCACAATATGACCATTTGTTTGCAACTCACGCAGTCCATTGACATTCATTGAAACTCCACTCTGCAAAGCTCACATTTGAAGGGCAATTTCTAAACTGCGACTGTGCCTTCATTGTTAATATCTCAGAGACATACTATACATCAAAATGTAGGTCTGGGTCTTGTGATTCTCACAATATAAAGCTCTTCACTGTAGGAATTATAGTTTTTAAAATACGACCGTTTGAAGATGGCAACCACCAAAATACTCTGACCTGTGCCAGGCTGCAGCAGCAAGTGATGTCATAGACAGGGCCTTTTACACCTGCTAATGTTTTTATAACTGTATGTTTTAATGTAACTGTGAAGCACTTTGGGCAACAACATTGCAATTAAATGTGCTATATAAATAAATAATAACAGTTACTCCGCCCACTCTAGTTGTAGACTACTGATGGAGGCAAGAACACTTCACACAATTTCCCCAGAAATTGTAGCTTTTCTAGTTATTATTATTCTTATTATAGCCAAATTTGCCACCCTAACTCCTCCCACAGTTTTTACACTACATAGACAAAAATTCACCAAATCGTGCAGATTGTTCCCGATCGCGTTGCTATTACTTTGTGGAACGTTTCGCTGAATGGTTCTCGGAATATCGTCGTTGTTGTGGCGAAATTTGTCCCATAGGAATGAATGGCAAAGCTAGAGTGGGAGCTGGCAAAAGCTGAAAAATCAGGACATGATTTCTAAACTGCCACTACTCCCTCATTTTCAAGCCCACCTACACAAATCTTATATCAAAACGTTCAGCTATCCCTGCTGCCACTAAAAATGTCCACGGCTAAGCCATAGTCCTGATTGTTTTCGCAATATGACCATTTGTTTGCAACTCACGCAGTCCATTGACATTCATAGAAACGCCACTCTGCAAAGCTCACATTTGAAGGGCAATTTCTAAACTGCGACTGTGCCTTCCTTGTTAATATCTCAGAGACATACTATACATCAAAATGTAGGTCTGGGTCTTGTGATTCTCACAATATAAAGCTCTTCACTGTAGGATTTATAGTTTTTAAAATACGACCGTTTGAAGATGGCAACCACAAAAATACTCTGACCTGTGCAAGTCTGCAGCAGCAAGTGATGTCATAGACAGGGCCATTTGCACCTGCTAATGTTTTTATAACTGTATGTTTTAATGTAACTGTGCAACAACGTTGCAATTAAATGTGCTATATAAATAAATAATAACAGTTACTCCGCCCACTCCAGTTGTATACTACTGGTGGAGGCAAGAACACTTCACAATTTCCCCAGAAATTGTAGCTTTTCTAGTATTATTAAGTGTTCTTGCATAGCAAGACCACTTAATGTTATCTCACATATATTATTATTATTAAGTGTTCTTGCATAGCAAGACCACTTAATGTTATCTCACATATATATTATTATTATTATTCTTATTATTCTTATTATAGCCAAATTTGCCACCCTAACTCCTCCCACAGTTTTTACACTACATAGACAAAAATATACCAAAACGTGCAGATTGTTCCCAATCGTGTTGCTATTACTTTGTGGAACGTTTCGCCGAATGGTTCACGGAATATCGTCGTTCTTGTGGCGAAATTTGTCCCATAGGAATGAATGGCAAAGCTAGAGTGGGAGCTGGCAAAAGCTGAAAAATCAGGACATGATTTCTAAACTGCCACCACTCCCTCATTTTCAGGCCCACCTACACAAATCTTATATCAAAACGTTCAGCTATCCCTGCTGCCACTAAAAATGCCGACAGCTAAGCCATAGTCCTTATAGTTTTCACAATATGACCATTTGTTTGCAACTCACGCAGTCCATTGACATTCATTGAAACTCCACTCTGCAAAGCTCACATTTGAAGGGCAATTTCTAAACTGCGACTGTGCCTTCATTGTTAATATCTCAGAGACATACTATACATCAAAATGTAGGTCTGGGTCTTGTGATTCTCACAATATAAAGCTCTTCACTGTAGGAATTATAGTTTTTAAAATACGACCGTTTGAAGATGGCAACCACCAAAATACTCTGACCTGTGCCAGGCTGCAGCAGCAAGTGATGTCATAGACAGGGCCTTTTACACCTGCTAATGTTTTTATAACTGTATGTTTTAATGTAACTGTGAAGCACTTTGGGCAACAACATTGCAATTAAATGTGCTATATAAATAAATAATAACAGTTACTCCGCCCACTCTAGTTGTAGACTACTGATGGAGGCAAGAACACTTCACACAATTTCCCCAGAAATTGTAGCTTTTCTAGTTATTATTATTCTTATTATAGCCAAATTTGCCACCCTAACTCCTCCCACAGTTTTTACACTACATAGACAAAAATTTACCAAAACGTGCAGATTGTTCCCGATCGCGTTGCTATTACTTTGTGGAACATTTCGCTGAATGGTTCTCGGAATATCGTCGTTCTTGTGGCGAAATTTGTCCCATAGGAATGAATGGCAAAGCTAGAGTGGGAGCTGGCAAAAGCTGAAAAATCAGGACATGATTTCTAAACTGCCACCACTCCCTCATTTTCAGGCCCACCTACACAAATCTTATATCAAAACGTTCAGCTATCCCTGCTGCCACTAAAAATGTCCACAGCTAAGCCATAGTCCTGATAGTTTTCACAATATGACCATTTGTTTGCAACTCACGCAGTCCATTGACATTCATTGAAACTCCACTCTGCAAAGCTCACATTTGAAGGGCAATTTCTAAACTGTGACTGTGCCTTCCTTGTTAATATCTCAGAGACATACTATACATCAAAATGTAGGTCTGGGTCTTGTGATTCTCACAATATAAAGCTCTTCGCTGTAGGATTTATAGTTTTTAAAATACGACCGTTTGAAGATGGCAACCGCAAAAATACTCTGACCTGTGCAAGGCTGCAGCAGCAAGTGATGTCATAGACAGGGCCATTTGCACCTGCTAATGTTTTTATAACTGTATGTTTTAATGTAACTGTGCAACAACGTTGCAATTAAATGTGCTATATAAATAAATAATAACAGTTAATCCGCCCACTCCAGTTGTATACTACTGGTGGAGGCAAGAACACTTCACAATTTCCCCAGAAATTGTAGCTTTTCTAGTTATTATTATTCTTATTATAGCCAAATTTGCCACCCTAACTCCTCCCACAGTTTTTACACTACATAGACAAAAATATACCAAAACGTGCAGATTGTTCCCGATCAGATTGCTATTACTTTGTGGAACGTTTCGCCGAATGGTTCACGGAATATCGTCGTTCTTGTGGCGAAATTTGTCCCATAGGAATGAATGGCAAAGCTAGAGTGGGAGCTGGCAAAAGCTGAAAAATCAGGACATGATTTCTAAACTGCCACTACTCCCTCATTTTCAAGCCCACCTACACAAATCTTATATCAAAACGTTCAGCTATCCCTGCTGCCACTAAAAATGTCCACGGCTAAGCCATAGTCCTGATTGTTTTCGCAATATGACCATTTGTTTGCAACTCACGCAGTCCATTGACATTCATAGAAACGCCACTCTGCAAAGCTCACATTTGAAGGGCAATTTCTAAACTGCGACTGTGCCTTCCTTGTTAATATCTCAGAGACATACTATACATCAAAATGTAGGTCTGGGTCTTGTGATTCTCACAATATAAAGCTCTTCACTGTAGGATTTATAGTTTTTAAAATACGACCGTTTGAAGATGGCAACCACAAAAATACTCTGACCTGTGCAAGTCTGCAGCAGCAAGTGATGTCATAGACAGGGCCATTTGCACCTGCTAATGTTTTTATAACTGTATGTTTTAATGTAACTGTGCAACAACGTTGCAATTAAATGTGCTATATAAATAAATAATAACAGTAACTCCGCCCACTCCAGTTGTATACTACTGGTGGAGGCAAGAACACTTCACAATTTCCCCAGAAATTGTAGCTTTTCTAGTTATTATTCTTATTCTTATTATAGCCAAATTTGCCACCCTAACTCCTCCCACAGTTTTTACACTACATAGACAAAAATTTACCAAAACGTGCAGATTGTTCCCGATCGGATTGCTATTACTTTGTGGAACGTTTCGCTGAATGGTTCTCGGAATATCGTCGTTCTTGCGGCTAAATTTGTCCCTTAGGAATGAAGGGCAAAGCTAGAGTGGGAGCTGGCAAAAGCTGAAAAATCAGGACATGATTTCTAAACTGCCACTACTCCCTCATTTTCAAGCCCACCTACACAAATCTTATATCAAAACGTTCAGCTATCCCTGCTGCCACTAAAAATGTCCACAGCTAAGCCATAGTCCTGATAGTTTTCACAATATGACCATTTGTTTGCAACTCACGCCGTCCATTGACATTCATTGAAACGCCACTCTGCAAAGCTCACATTTGAAGGGCAATTTCTAAACTGCGACTGTGCCTTCCTTGTTAATATCTCAGAGACATACTATACAACAAAATGTAGGTCTGGGTCTTGTTATTCTCACAATATACAGCTCTGCACTGTAGGATTTATAGTTTTTAAAATATGACCGTTTGAAGATGGCAACTGCCAAAATACTCTGACTTGTGCCAGGCTGGAGCAGCAAGTGATGTCATAGACAAAGCCTTTTACACCTGCTAATGTTTTTATAACTGTATGTTTTAATGTAACTGTGAAGCACTTTGGGCAACAACATTGCAATTAAATGTGCTATATAAATAAATAATAAGTTACTCCGCCCACTCCAGTTGTAGACTACTGGTGGAGGCAAGAACACTTCACAATTTCCCCAGAAATTGTAGCTTTTCTAGTTATTATTATTATTCTTATTATAGCCAAATTTGCCACCCTAACTCCTCCCACAGTTTTTACACTACATAGACAAAAATATACCAAAACGTGCAGATTGTTCCCGATCAGATTGCTATTACTTTGTGGAACGTTTCGCCGAATGGTTCACGGAATATCGTCGTTCTTGTGGCGAAATTTGTCCCATAGGAATGAATGGCAAAGCTAGAGTGGGAGCTGGCAAAAGCTGAAAAATCAGGACATGATTTCTAAACTGCCACTACTCCCTCATTTTCAAGCCCACCTACACAAATCTTATATCAAAACGTTCAGCTATCCCTGCTGCCACTAAAAATGTCCACGGCTAAGCCATAGTCCTGATTGTTTTCGCAATATGACCATTTGTTTGCAACTCACGCAGTCCATTGACATTCATAGAAACGCCACTCTGCAAAGCTCACATTTGAAGGGCAATTTCTAAACTGCGACTGTGCCTTCCTTGTTAATATCTCAGAGACATACTATACATCAAAATGTAGGTCTGGGTCTTGTGATTCTCACAATATAAAGCTCTTCACTGTAGGATTTATAGTTTTTAAAATACGACCGTTTGAAGATGGCAACCACAAAAATACTCTGACCTGTGCAAGTCTGCAGCAGCAAGTGATGTCATAGACAGGGCCATTTGCACCTGCTAATGTTTTTATAACTGTATGTTTTAATGTAACTGTGCAACAACGTTGCAATTAAATGTGCTATATAAATAAATAATAACAGTTACTCCGCCCACTCCAGTTGTATACTACTGGTGGAGGCAAGAACACTTCACAATTTCCCCAGAAATTGTAGCTTTTCTAGTTATTATTCTTATTCTTATTATAGCCAAATTTGCCACCCTAACTCCTCCCACAGTTTTTACACTACATAGACAAAAATTTACCAAAACGTGCAGATTGTTCCCGATCGGATTGCTATTACTTTGTGGAACGTTTCGCTGAATGGTTCTCGGAATATCGTCGTTCTTGCGGCTAAATTTGTCCCTTAGGAATGAAGGGCAAAGCTAGAGTGGGAGCTGGCAAAAGCTGAAAAATCAGGACATGATTTCTAAACTGCCACTACTCCCTCATTTTCAAGCCCACCTACACAAATCTTATATCAAAACGTTCAGCTATCCCTGCTGCCACTAAAAATGTCCACAGCTAAGCCATAGTCCTGATAGTTTTCACAATATGACCATTTGTTTGCAACTCACGCCGTCCATTGACATTCATTGAAACGCCACTCTGCAAAGCTCACATTTGAAGGGCAATTTCTAAACTGCGACTGTGCCGTCCTTGTTAATATCTCAGAGACATACTATACAACAAAATGTAGGTCTGGGTCTTGTTATTCTCACAATATAAAGCTCTGCACTGTAGGATTTATAGTTTTTAAAATATGACCGTTTGAAGATGGCAACTGCCAAAATACTCTGACTTGTGCCAGGCTGGAGCAGCAAGTGATGTCATAGACAAAGCCTTTTACACCTGCTAATGTTTTTATAACTGTATGTTTTAATGTAACTGTGAAGCACTTTGGGCAACAACATTGCAATTAAATGTGCTATATAAATAAATAATAAGTTACTCCGCCCACTCCAGTTGTAGACTACTGGTGGAGGCAAGAACACTTCACAATTTCCCCAGAAATTGTAGCTTTTCTAGTTATTATTATTATTCTTATTATAGACAAATTTGCCACCCTAACTCCTCCCACAGTTTTTACACTACATAGACAAAAATATACCAAAACGTGCAGATTGTTCCCGATCAGATTGCTATTACTTTGTGGAACGTTTCGCCGAATGGTTCACGGAATATCGTCGTTCTTGTGGCGAAATTTGTCCCATAGGAATGAATGGCAAAGCTAGAGTGGGAGCTGGCAAAAGCTGAAAAATCAGGACATGATTTCTAAACTGCCACTACTCCCTCATTTTCAAGCCCACCTACACAAATCTTATATCAAAACGTTCAGCTATCCCTGCTGCCACTAAAAATGTCCACGGCTAAGCCATAGTCCTGATAGTTTTCACAATATGACCATTTGTTTGCAACTCACGCCTTCCATTGACATTCATTGAAACTCCACTCTGCAAAGCTCACATTTGAAGGGCAATTTCTAAACTGCGACTGTGCCTTCATTGTTAATATCTCAGAGACATACTATACATCAAAATGTAGGTCTGGGTCTTGTGATTCTCACAATATAAAGCTCTTCACTGTAGGAATTATAGTTTTTAAAATACGACCGTTTGAAGATGGCAACCGCCAAAATACTCTGACCTGTGCAAGTCTGCAGCAGCAAGTGATGTCATAGACAGGGCCATTTGCACCTGCTAATGTTTTTATAACTGTATGTTTTAATGTAACTGTGCAACAACGTTGCAATTAAATGTGCTATATAAATAAATAATAACAGTTACTCCGCCCACTCCAGTTGTATACTACTGGTGGAGGCAAGAACACTTCACAATTTCCCCAGAAATTGTAGCTTTTCTAGTTATTATTCTTATTCTTATTATAGCCAAATTTGCCACCCTAACTCCTCCCACAGTTTTTACACTACATAGACAAAAATTTACCAAAACGTGCAGATTGTTCCCGATCGGATTGCTATTACTTTGTGGAACGTTTCGCTGAATGGTTCTCGGAATATCGTCGTTCTTGCGGCTAAATTTGTCCCTTAGGAATGAAGGGCAAAGCTAGAGTGGGAGCTGGCAAAAGCTGAAAAATCAGGACATGATTTCTAAACTGCCACTACTCCCTCATTTTCAAGCCCACCTACACAAATCTTATATCAAAACGTTCAGCTATCCCTGCTGCCACTAAAAATGTCCACAGCTAAGCCATAGTCCTGATAGTTTTCACAATATGACCATTTGTTTGCAACTCACGCCGTCCATTGACATTCATTGAAACGCCACTCTGCAAAGCTCACATTTGAAGGGCAATTTCTAAACTGCGACTGTGCCTTCCTTGTTAATATCTCAGAGACATACTATACAACAAAATGTTATTCTCACAATATAAAGCTCTGCACTGTAGGATTTATAGTTTTTAAAATATGACCGTTTGAAGATGGCAACTGCCAAAATACTCTGACTTGTGCCAGGCTGGAGCAGCAAGTGATGTCATAGACAAAGCCTTTTACACCTGCTAATGTTTTTATAACTGTATGTTTTAATGTAACTGTGAAGCACTTTGGGCAACAACATTGCAATTAAATGTGCTATATAAATAAATAATAAGTTACTCCGCCCACTCCAGTTGTAGACTACTGGTGGAGGCAAGAACACTTCACAATTTCCCCAGAAATTGTAGCTTTTCTAGTTATTAAGTGTTCTTGCATAGCAAGACCACTTAATGTTATCTCACATATATATTATTATTATTATTAAGTGTTCTTGCATAGCAAGACCACTTAATGTTATCTCACATATATATTATTATTATTATTCTTATTATTCTTATTATAGCCAAATTTGCCACCCTAACTCCTCCCACAGTTTTTACACTACATAGACAAAAATATACCAAAACGTGCAGATTGTTCCCGATCGGATTGCTATTACTTTGTGGAACGTTTCGCCGAATGGTTCACGGAATATCGTCGTTCTTGTGGCGAAATTTGTCCCATAGGAATGAATGGCAAAGCTAGAGTGGGAGCTGGCAAAAGCTGAAAAATCAGGACATGATTTCTAAACTGCCACCACTCCCTCATTTTCAGGCCCACCTACACAAATCTTATATCAAAACGTTCAGCTATCCCTGCTGCCACTAGAAATGTCCACGGCTAAGCCATAGTCCTGATAGTTTTCACAATATGACCATTTGTTTGCAACTCACGCCTTCCATTGACATTCATTGAAACTCCACTCTGCAAAGCTCACATTTGAAGGGCAATTTCTAAACTGCGACTGTGCCTTCATTGTTAATATCTCAGAGACATACTATACATCAAAATGTAGGTCTGGGTCTTGTGATTCTCACAATATAAAGCTCTTCACTGTAGGAATTATAGTTTTTAAAATACGACCGTTTGAAGATGGCAACCGCCAAAATACTCTGACCTGTGCAAGGCTGCAGCAGCAAGTGATGTCATAGACAAAGCCTTTTACACCTGCTAATTTTTTATAACTGTATGTTTTAATGTAACTGTGAAGCACTTTGGGCAACAACATTGCAATTAAATGTGCTATATAAATAAATACTAACAGTTACTCCGCCCACTCTAGTTGTAGACTACTGATGGAGGCAAGAACACTTCACACAATTTCCCCAGAAATTGTAGCTTTTCTAGTTCTTATTATTCTTATTATAGCCAAATTTGCCACCCTAACTCCTCCCACAGTTTTTACACTACATAGACAAAAATATACCAAAACGTGCAGGTTGTTCCCGATCGGATTGCTATTACTTTGTGGAACGTTTCGCCGAATGGTTCACGGAATATCGTCGTTCTTGAGGCGAAATTTGTCCCATAGGAATGAATGGCAAAGCTAGAGTGGGAGCTGGCAAAAGCTGAAAAATCAGGACATGATTTCTAAACTGCCACCACTCCCTCATTTTCATGCCCACCTACACAAATCTTATATCAAAACGTTCAGCTATCCCTGCTGCCACTAGAAATGTCCACGGCTAAGCCATAGTCCTGATAGTTTTCACAATATGACCATTTGTTTGCAACTCACGCCTTCCATTGACATTCATTGAAACTCCACTCTGCAAAGCTCACATTTGAAGGGCAATTTCTAAACTGCGACTGTGCCTTCATTGTTAAAATCTCAGAGACATACTATACATCAAAATGTAGGTCTGGGTCTTGTGATTCTCACAATATAAAGCTCTTCACTGTAGGATTCATAGTTTTTAAAATACGACCGTTTGAAGATGGCAACCGCCAAAATACTCTGACCTGTGCAAGGCTGCAGCAGCAAGTGATGTCATAGACAAAGCCTTTTACACCTGCTAATTTTTTATAACTGTATGTTTTAATGTAACTGTGAAGCACTTTGGGCAACAACATTGCAATTAAATGTGCTATATAAATAAATACTAACAGTTACTCCGCCCACTCTAGTTGTAGACTACTGATGGAGGCAAGAACACTTCACACAATTTCCCCAGAAATTGTAGCTTTTCTAGTTATTATTATTCTTATTATAGCCAAATTTGCCACCCTAACTCCTCCCACAGTTTTTACACTACATAGACAAAAATATACCAAAACTTGCAGATTGTTCCCGATCGGATTGCTATTACTTTGTGGAACGTTTCGCCGAATGGTTCACGGAATATCGTCGTTCTTGTGGCGAAATTTGTCCCATAGGAATGAATGGCAAAGCTAGAGTGGGAGCTGGCAAAAGCTGAAAAATCAGGACATGATTTCTAAACTGCCACTACTCCCTCATTTTCAAGCCCACCTACACAAATCTTATATCAAAACGTTCAGCTATCCCTGCTGCCACTAAAAATGTCCACGGCTAAGCCATAGTCCTGATTGTTTTCGCAATATGACCATTTGTTTGCAACTCACGCAGTCCATTGACATTCATAGAAACGCCACTCTGCAAAGCTCACATTTGAAGGGCAATTTCTAAACTGCGACTGTGCCTTCCTTGTTAATATCTCAGAGACATACTATACATCAAAATGTAGGTCTGGGTCTTGTGATTCTCACAATATAAAGCTCTTCACTGTAGGATTTATAGTTTTTAAAATACGACCGTTTGAAGATGGCAACTGCCAAAATACTCTGACTTGTGCAAGGCTGCAGCAGCAAGTGATGTCATAGACAAAGCCTTTTACACCTGCTAATTTTTTATAACTGTATGTTTTAATGTAACTGTGAAGCACTTTGGGCAACAACATTGCAATTAAATGTGCTATATAAATAAATACTAACAGTTACTCCGCCCACTCTAGTTGTAGACTACTGATGGAGGCAAGAACACTTCACACAATTTCCCCAGAAATTGTAGCTTTTCTAGTTATTATTATTCTTATTATAGCCAAATTTGCCACCCTAACTCCTCCCACAGTTTTTACATTACATAGACAAAAATATACCAAAACGTGCAGATTGTTCCCGATCGGATTGCTATTACTTTGTGGAACGTTTCGCCGAATGGTTCACGGAATATCGTCGTTCTTGTGGCGAAATTTGTCCCATAGGAATGAATGGCAAAGCTAGAGTGGGAGCTGGCAAAAGCTGAAAAATCAGGACATGATTTCTAAACTGCCACCACTCCCTCATTTTCAGGCCCACCTACACAAATCTTATATCAAAACGTTCAGCTATCCCTGCTGCCACTAGAAATGTCCACGGCTAAGCCATAGTCCTGATAGTTTTCACAATATGACCATTTGTTTGCAACTCACGCCTTCCATTGACATTCATTGAAACTCCACTCTGCAAAGCTCACATTTGAAGGGCAATTTCTAAACTGCGACTGTGCCTTCATTGTTAATATCTCAGAGACATACTATACATCAAAATGTAGGTCTGGGTCTTGTGATTCTCACAATATAAAGCTCTTCACTGTAGGAATTATAGTTTTTAAAATACGACCGTTTGAAGATGGCAACCGCCAAAATACTCTGACCTGTGCAAGGCTGCAGCAGCAAGTGATGTCATAGACAAAGCCTTTTACACCTGCTAATTTTTTATAACTGTATGTTTTAATGTAACTGTGAAGCACTTTGGGCAACAACATTGCAATTAAATGTGCTATATAAATAAATACTAACAGTTACTCCGCCCACTCTAGTTGTAGACTACTGATGGAGGCAAGAACACTTCACACAATTTCCCCAGAAATTGTAGCTTTTCTAGTTCTTATTATTCTTATTATAGCCAAATTTGCCACCCTAACTCCTCCCACAGTTTTTACACTACATAGACAAAAATATACCAAAACGTGCAGATTGTTCCCGATCGGATTGCTATTACTTTGTGGAACGTTTCGCCGAATGGTTCACGGAATATCGTCGTTCTTGAGGCGAAATTTGTCCCATAGGAATGAATGGCAAAGCTAGAGTGGGAGCTGGCAAAAGCTGAAAAATCAGGACATGATTTCTAAACTGCCACCACTCCCTCATTTTCATGCCCACCTACACAAATCTTATATCAAAACGTTCAGCTATCCCTGCTGCCACTAGAAATGTCCACGGCTAAGCCATAGTCCTGATAGTTTTCACAATATGACCATTTGTTTGCAACTCACGCCTTCCATTGACATTCATTGAAACTCCACTCTGCAAAGCTCACATTTGAAGGGCAATTTCTAAACTGCGACTGTGCCTTCATTGTTAAAATCTCAGAGACATACTATACATCAAAATGTAGGTCTGGGTCTTGTGATTCTCACAATATAAAGCTCTTCACTGTAGGATTCATAGTTTTTAAAATACGACCGTTTGAAGATGGCAACCGCCAAAATACTCTGACCTGTGCAAGGCTGCAGCAGCAAGTGATGTCATAGACAAAGCCTTTTACACCTGCTAATTTTTTATAACTGTATGTTTTAATGTAACTGTGAAGCACTTTGGGCAACAACATTGCAATTAAATGTGCTATATAAATAAATACTAACAGTTACTCCGCCCACTCTAGTTGTAGACTACTGATGGAGGCAAGAACACTTCACACAATTTCCCCAGAAATTGTAGCTTTTCTAGTTATTATTATTCTTATTATAGCCAAATTTGCCACCCTAACTCCTCCCACAGTTTTTACACTACATAGACAAAAATATACCAAAACGTGCAGATTGTTCCCGATCGGATTGCTATTACTTTGTGGAACGTTTCGCCGAATGGTTCACGGAATATCGTCGTTCTTGTGGCGAAATTTGTCCCATAGGAATGAATGGCAAAGCTAGAGTGGGAGCTGGCAAAAGCTGAAAAATCAGGACATGATTTCTAAACTGCCACTACTCCCTCATTTTCAAGCCCACCTACACAAATCTTATATCAAAACGTTCAGCTATCCCTGCTGCCACTAAAAATGTCCACGGCTAAGCCATAGTCCTGATTGTTTTCGCAATATGACCATTTGTTTGCAACTCACGCAGTCCATTGACATTCATAGAAACGCCACTCTGCAAAGCTCACATTTGAAGGGCAATTTCTAAACTGCGACTGTGCCTTCCTTGTTAATATCTCAGAGACATACTATACATCAAAATGTAGGTCTGGGTCTTGTGATTCTCACAATATAAAGCTCTTCACTGTAGGATTTATAGTTTTTAAAATACGACCGTTTGAAGATGGCAACTGCCAAAATACTCTGACTTGTGCAAGGCTGCAGCAGCAAGTGATGTCATAGACAAAGCCTTTTACACCTGCTAATTTTTTATAACTGTATGTTTTAATGTAACTGTGAAGCACTTTGGGCAACAACATTGCAATTAAATGTGCTATATAAATAAATACTAACAGTTACTCCGCCCACTCTAGTTGTAGACTACTGATGGAGGCAAGAACACTTCACACAATTTCCCCAGAAATTGTAGCTTTTCTAGTTATTATTATTCTTATTATAGCCAAATTTGCCACCCTAACTCCTCCCACAGTTTTTACACTACATAGACAAAAATATACCAAAACGTGCAGATTGTTCCCGATCGGATTGCTATTACTTTGTGGAACGTTTCGCCGAATGGTTCACGGAATATCGTCGTTCTTGTGGCGAAATTTGTCCCATAGGAATGAATGGCAAAGCTAGAGTGGGAGCTGGCAAAAGCTGAAAAATCAGGACATGATTTCTAAACTGCCACTACTCCCTCATTTTCAAGCCCACCTACACAAATCTTATATCAAAACGTTCAGCTATCCCTGCTGCCACTAAAAATGTCCACGGCTAAGCCATAGTCCTGATTGTTTTCGCAATATGACCATTTGTTTGCAACTCACGCAGTCCATTGACATTCATAGAAACGCCACTCTGCAAAGCTCACATTTGAAGGGCAATTTCTAAACTGCGACTGTGCCTTCCTTGTTAATATCTCAGAGACATACTATACATCAAAATGTAGGTCTGGGTCTTGTGATTCTCACAATATAAAGCTCTTCACTGTAGGATTTATAGTTTTTAAAATACGACCGTTTGAAGATGGCAACCACAAAAATACTCTGACCTGTGCAAGTCTGCAGCAGCAAGTGATGTCTAGACAGGGCCATTTGCACCTGCTAATGTTTTTATAACTGTATGTTTTAATGTAACTGTGCAACAACGTTGCAATTAAATGTGCTATATAAATAAATAATAACAGTTACTCCGCCCACTCCAGTTGTATACTACTGGTGGAGGCAAGAACACTTCACAATTTCCCCAGAAATTGTAGCTTTTCTAGTTATTATTCTTATTCTTATTATAGCCAAATTTGCCACCCTAACTCCTCCCACAGTTTTTACACTACATAGACAAAAATTTACCAAAACGTGCAGATTGTTCCCGATCAGATTGCTATTACTTTGTGGAACGTTTCGCCGAATGGTTCACGGAATATCGTCGTTCTTGTGGCGAAATTTGTCCCATAGGAATGAATGGCAAAGCTAGAGTGGGAGCTGGCAAAAGCTGAAAAATCAGGACATGATTTCTAAACTGCCACTACTCCCTCATTTTCAAGCCCACCTACACAAATCTTATATCAAAACGTTCAGCTATCCCTGCTGCCACTAAAAATGTCCACGGCTAAGCCATAGTCCTGATTGTTTTCGCAATATGACCATTTGTTTGCAACTCACGCAGTCCATTGACATTCATAGAAACACCACTCTGCAAAGCTCACATTTGAAGGGCAATTTCTAAACTGCGACTGTGCCTTCCTTGTTAATATCTCAGAGACATACTATACATCAAAATGTAGGTCTGGGTCTTGTGATTCTCACAATATAAAGCTCTTCACTGTAGGATTTATAGTTTTTAAAATACGACCGTTTGAAGATGGCAACCACAAAAATACTCTGACCTGTGCAAGTCTGCAGCAGCAAGTGATGTCATAGACAGGGCCATTTGCACCTGCTAATGTTTTTATAACTGTATGTTTTAATGTAACTGTGCAACAACGTTGCAATTAAATGTGCTATATAAATAAATAATAACAGTTACTCCGCCCACTCAAGTTGTATACTACTGGTGGAGGCAAGAACACTTCACAATTTCCCCAGAAATTGTAGCTTTTCTAGTTATTATTCTTATTCTTATTATAGCCAAATTTGCCACCCTAACTCCTCCCACAGTTTTTACACTACATAGACAAAAATATACCAAAACGTGCAGATTGTTCCCGATCAGATTGCTATTACTTTGTGGAACGTGCTATATAAATGTGCTATATAAATAAATACTAACAGTTACTCCGCCCACTCTAGTTGTCGACTACTGATGGAGGCAAGAACACTTCACACAATTTCCCCAGAAATTGTAGCTTTTCTAGTTACACCTGTTATGCTAATTATGATGGAATTGGTAAATTCTTGGGTAACTTCTCTAAAGGGTATTGTGCCACCTACAGAACTGTTCCTATGTACCTGTTACAGTTTCATACTAGGTCATTGGGGGATATTTACTGGTTGTGTGGGGACTTACAATTAAGATCCAGGATGGACAAAGAATGGTGGGGGGAGTGTACTCTGGCTAAAGCCATCATGCCCATACATATCATCTCTGACACACACCCTGACACACATGAGTCCACACACACACCAACCAGTGTTAAGCGTGAAGCCCCAGTAAAAGGCAGTTTTGACCCTCACATTTACATTGATGCCATTGGGGTGCCTAGGGGGGTACCCAATGAATTTAAAGCAAGAGATGAAGTTGCAGCAGGATTTGAATCACTTTTTACCATAGTTACTGCAAACAAGAATTTTAATTGGATAAATTACATTTATTACAACCAACAACGCTTTGTTAACTACACCAGGGATGCCCTCCAGGGTTTAGCCGAACAGCTGCAGGCTACGTCCCAAATGTCCTTCCAGAATAGAATGGCCTTAGACATGATTCTAGCTGAAAAAGGGGGTGTATGTAAAATTTTGCCCGACACCATGACATGTTGTACTTACATCCCAGAAAACACAGGCCCTAATGGTAAAGTCACCTTAGCCATAGAAAAATTAAATGAGCTCTCTGAAGAGTTAACCCCTTAAGGACACATGACATGTGTGACATGTCATTATTCCATTTTATTCCAGAAGTTTGGTCCTTAAGGGGTTAAAAAGGAATTCTGGGATAAAAGATCCCTGGGAAAGATGGTTTGGTTGGATGACGGGATGGCAAAAAGCTTTAATGCATATTGGTATGGCAATACTAATTTCTCTTTTTATTTTTGCTCTTCTCGTTTGTTGTGTCCTCCCTTGTCTGAGAAAATTCCTATTGAAGACTGTAGACCAAGCGGCACCCACTTTCGCACATCTAACAGTTGATGACCAAGATTTCCAAGATCTCAACTCACCCTGTATACCGCTGCAAACTATCCCCTATACTGATAAAGTGCAAGAGTTCTAGGTAGGGACCAGCTTAGGGACAGCATCCGTCAGTATAGGTAAAAGTCTACCGTGTGGAGAAGTGGTGGGCTAGCCACCGTGGGATACCCATGGGAGTGAAGCGTTCGAGAGCCATACTGACGGATGAGATAGCCTACTAGGGTCAGCTTGAGGGACAGGATTGCACTTTGCAATAACACTTAGCTAGCGGCCACGGGGTTTCTGTGCCTTTGGGCTAACACGTCTTCTGGTATTAACACAATAAAGTTTATCTTTTTTAGAATATAACATTTCATAGGGGGGACTGATGTAGAGTTATTAAAACCCTGTATTAAACCTGTGTTGAATTTTTGCACTAACTCCATTTTAATCTCATTACCTGACAGATCTTCCATTTTGACTACATTACATGACAGAATTTCCTAACAGCATTTAGTATAATGAATAGAGACTGTATTTTCTAGAAAGACATGACTAACACCGGAATTATTGAGCTCCTGTAACATGCAACAAAGTATAGCCAAGGCCATGAGAAAGCTGCCCTAATGAAATGTTCTATTCATAAAAAGGACCCTGAATCTGACCACGAGTCTGACATCACTAACTACCCAAAATGACGCCCAAGCCCCCCTTCCCACCGAGTAAGCCTCGTGCTGGGTAAGACGGCGCATGAGCCATCTGTCCACACCCGTGTCCAGAATAACGCCACATCCCGGTGGGAGGACACCTAGCTAACCACTTAGTTCTTGAGCCAATTAATAATATTGATGGGTGGACATTGACATAACCACTTAACACTTAATCCAATTAATGATGTTTATTTACTGTAAAACTGAAAATACAGTTTTTATACATGTGCTATAACTTTAAAACCCTACATCGTCATAACAATTACATATTTGGAATCAGCACACTTTAAACATAAACCCTTCCAAAAATCAGCCAAATCCCTCAAATGGATCAAAAGTTAGCTGGAGGTCCCTTTATGACCGACCGTGTAACAGAACTTCACCATCACCAAAGCCCTGTGGAATAAAACAGTGAAATGCCGGATAAAGCATCTGTTCGGTAATTTAATTTGTTACTTTTTGGCAGATTTCTACCGAACACCGGACTGATTTGATATATTACAAAGCATGTTTTACCTTTCCAGCCTGTTTCCAGCCGTTCGCATCATTTCACATGAACTCCGTGTATAACATATAGGTGGCCGCCATTTCGGGACTTTTGCACGTGTTCGCGGCCATCTTGCATGCGAACAGCGGTGTTTGCCTGTGAACGCATGGAACTAAAAACGGATACACAAACAGGCGAACACCGCTGAGACCTCCATGCGCCCAGAAATTCGTGCTGGAACTACCGAACAACGGGACATTCGGTAGTTACACTTAATCAGCTATGGGGAATCCAGCGAACTCGGAGATAGTTGTGGATGATAAGAATTTCGTATAGTTTTAACAGGCGAACGGAGACTGACTGCAGGGCCAAAACTTGTGGAACTCTTTTCGGCTAGAAAATCCGTGCAGTCGGTCAAAACTTCAAACATCCATAACTCCCGAACCCCACAACCGAATGGGCTGAAATTTGGACAGATTGTTCCCCTAACCAAGACCTTTCAAGCGGTGCTGGACTTAAAGGTGTACCCCCTGTTTTTGGGGTACATCCAGAACTGGGGTAAAATATTGTACGTTATAATTGTGTTATGTGTTTATCTGAGGGGAGGAGACGTGGGGGTGTTACCCTGTGTATAATTGGTTGTTTTCATCCTCCCCCTGGGAGTGTCCTGTGTGTGCCTTTTATTAATAAAAAGCAGGCTGGGTGTTCCAGTCCTCAGTTCATCTTGACCCTTCAAAACGTAGCCTCGTCTCGTTCTTGGAAGGGGATTATTTGGGGATGTTATTCTGCTCCTGTTACAGCTGAACCTGACTCTCGCTCTGGATATCGTGGATGGGATTACATCAGCTTACTTCTCCACAGCAGCTTGCAGGGAAAAAGGACGTCTTCAACGGCAGATACCCTCTCTCTACCTGGGTAGCCGTTACAGACCGCAAGCACAATTTCCTGCCCAAAACAGTTCCATAGATTTGGGCTGTGCGGTCAGTCAATTTCATAAGGGACTTAGTCTCTGGAGCTGCAAGTTCAGAATGGAAGAATGTAAGGGTCAGCGGTGTTCGGTAAAATGTGTAGCCGATTTCAGTTCCACAGAATCTTTAGCATACACCGCTGACCGTGTCCGACTGAACAAAGATGGCCGCCGCCACGTGCAATTAACCTGCAGTAACCTCACAGCCCGGGAGGTAAATTGCCTGCACACTTTAACTTCTGGGTGGTCTGCCTGTGTGGTACTTGGTTCAGTAAGCCCTATTTACTGAACCAAGAGGGGGAAGGCCAGGGGCAAGTTATTTTACAGGTCTGGGGACATAGTCTTAAAGGGACATTGTTCACCAAAGTTACAAGATGTCCCCAGACGGTTCTTAAAGGGCCATACACACCGAATAAAAGTCCATACGTTTTCAGGGGCCATAGTCTTAAAGGGTATTGTTACCCAAAGTCTCAATATGTCCCCAGACAGTTCTTAAAGGGCCAGCAGCAGTACAATAAAATACCATTCACTGTGCTTAAAGGGCCAGCAGTCGCACAATAAAATACAATATGCCCCAAATAACCCAGGGGCCATAGTCAGCAGGTAGGAGGCGGGCAAACAGGCTTCTCCAGGGCCCAGTGGCGAGGTTGGTTTTGCCACACTGTGGCAACCCAGACTCATCAGGTCTTCCATTCCTTCTATGAGGAGATGAGTGTGGAAAATAAGATCCCCCATAACGCGAAGAACTTATTTATTGATTTAGCCAAGTGTATTGTTGGTAGTCTTAATGTAACCAACTGCTATGTGTGTGGAGGTACTAATATGGGAGACCAATGGCCATGGGAAGCAAAGGAGGTAATGTATTCCGGTTCTGAGACAGTTGAACAGTTAATATCTTCTCAAACTGATTATCAAATGAGTGTTAGAGGTAAATCTGAGTGGCGATTAAAGACCTCCATTATAGGTTATGTTTGCATAGCAAGGAAAGGAATAATGTTTAATACATCTGTAGGAGAATTGACTTGTCTAGGGCAAAAAGCTTATAATGATGATACAAAAGATACAACTTGGTGGTCAGCTTCAAATGTCTCCGAACCACCTAATCCGTTTGCAATTTATACCAATTTAAAGGATGTGTGGTTTGACTTATCTGCTACATCTAGTTGGAAAGCTCCAGCAAATTTGTACTGGATCTGTGGTAAGAAAGCCTATTCAGAGTTACCACAGGACTGGGAAGGGGCATGTGTATTAGGTATGCTCAAACCATCCTTCTTCTTGTTGCCAATTGAAACAGGAGAGACTTTGGGAGTTAAAGTATATGATGTGAATCATAGAAAGAAAAGGGGACCCCTAGAGATAGGTACCTGGGAAGATAATGAGTGGCCTCCCCAGCGTATTATAGATTATTATGGGTCAGCTACGTGGGCAGAAGATGGTACTTTTGGATATAGAACCCCAATATACATGCTCAACCGTATCATAAGGTTACAGGCAGTGGTTGAGATAATTACCAATGAAACATCGCAAGCGCTTAATCTCCTAGCAAAGCATAACACTAGGATGAGGACAGCCGTCTACCAAAATAGATTACCTATTGGCAGTAGAGGGAGGTGTATGGGGGAAGTTTAATCTAAGCAATTGTTGTCTTCAAATAGATGATGAAGGGCAAGCAATAGCTGAGCTTACTAGCCATATGGTTAAACTAGCACATAATCCTACTCAAGTATGGAAAGGGTATAATCCGAGTAGTTGGTTTGGTAATTGGTATGAGCAGCTTGGAGGACTCAAGGCATTGGTAGGTGGAGTCATGCTAATCTTGATGTTGCGCCTTCTCCTGCCATGTCTGATTCCTTTGGTAGTTAGGTCTGTGCAGAGCATTATAGAGAATATAGCAGAGAGAAAGGCCGCTGCACAGATAATGGCTGTTTATAGGTATGAGGCTCTAAATCAAGGAGAACATGTACAGGAAGAGGAATGCTGAGGGATTCGTATCTTTAGAGAGGCGCAAAGTCTAGTCTGGTTTATGGCAACTTGAGGTGTAAGCAAACTCTGATTAAGTGATGCATCTGGAATTATGAAATATCAGAAGCATCAAAGGGGGAATGTGGTGGAATCTCGGTAAAAATAAATTTAGTAGGCCGAGATTGCCACGTGGTATGTGCACGTGCATATACTGATGTATCGGTCGGTTGGTTGCACGTGGCAACGATACAATCAGTAGTGTACGGAGAATGTGCAGGAATACAGGATATAGAGAATTCCCCATCTCCATTGTGTTGGGCAAGCCATGTGGTCAAACAGGAAGTTAGACTTTGTTCTGTTGATTGGGTAAGAGAACGTGTGGGTGGAGCTGATTATGGGAGGAGCTATATACCTATATAAGGGACCTACACTGTATGATCAGGGCTCAGACTTTGCTGTTTTTGGTGACATTAGTCCCTCTGAGTCCCGGTCGGTGAATCGAATATAGATCTCTTCCTTCCTGAAGAAACCTGTGTCCATCTCTCTGTGCTCGGCTTCCGTCAGTTTCTCCGGTATCAATCCCTCTACACCACCTGCCACTGGACTCGATCCCCACCCCGACGGAGAACATCCACCGCAAAGGACGTACCCGATCGCTCCCTGCGCGTCCACAGCCCAAGCGGAGGCCCTCACCCTCACCACGGGGCGTGGAGCAGCCAGACACCTGAAACGCCATGCCGGTGCCACCCCAGAGCTTATACGGGGCGCCAGCCTCCCACCCAAGGTCGCTGACAACGGACAATGATTACCTGGTAGTATAATCTACGTTACACCACAGTTGAAAATTGTTTAGTTACACCTGTTAAATTTGTTCACAAAATTATTTAATTGTACGGGCGGTAGAGCCCAGGGCACCGGTCGCCCCGGGCTCGCAGAGGGGGTCATACAGAGAGGACCTATAGATAGGGGCCGAAGACCCCTCTGTGCACGCCGGGGGATCAGAATGTAGCCTCACGAGGCCTCACTGCAGTTAGTTGAAAATTAGCATAAGCCACTGCCCTCCCGACAGGACCATTCGGCCCGGGGCCCCAGCCGCCCCAGCCGCCCCGAAAAGCAGGAAGTCCAATATCAATAGACCATGGCTGAATACCACAAAACAGAAATGTAGAGGACAGATCATAGCTCACAGTCAGGCCCGGACTGGCCATCGGGCATACCGGGCAAATGCCCGGTGGGCCGCGATGGCCGTGGGGCCGAGGCCGGCAGGGGAGATCACAGGATCTCCCCTGCCAGCCCCGGCAGGGCCAGCGCTATCCGAGCGCCGGCCCTGCTGTGTGTCTCCATGGGCCGGTGGGGAGATCAAAGATCTCCCTCACCGGCCCACAGGGACTGAGATGCGGCCGCCGGCAGGGGAGGAAGGGAGGCAGGAGACAGACCGGCGGAGCTCTATCCAGCAGCTCCGCCGGGTCCTCTCGCGAGGTCTGAGCGTTGCCGCGGTTACCGGTTACCGCGGCAACGCTCAGATCTCGCGAGAGTGAACTCTAGCCGGCAGGTTAGAGATCTCGCGAGAGTGAACTCTAGCCGGCAGGTTAGAGTTAGAGTTCGCACCCAGACACACAGCGCACACAGCGCACCCAGACACACAGCGCACCCAGACACACAGCGCACCCAGACACACAGCGCACCCAGACACACAGCGCACCCTCAGACACACAGCGCACCCAGACACACACAGCACCCTCAGACACACAGCACCCTCAGACACACAGCACCCTCACTCACACAGCACCCTCACTCACACACAGCACCCTCAGACAGACAGCACCCTCGCTCACACACACACACACACACATATATATATACATATATATATATATATATATATATAAAATATATAAAATAACCCTCAGTGAGTTAACAGACAAAGAAAATTAGAAACCTAGAATGTGACGGCAGATAAAAACACCCTCACACACAGCACCCCTCTTACATACACACACACTGCGCCCCTCACACATACAATACGTCCAAACATATATATATATATATATATACATATATATATATACATACACACACACACACACACTACAGCACCCCTCACACTGCACCACTACACACATTACGCTCCAGATACACGCTAGATCCCTTACCCTATATGCACTCTTAATCCTCTATACACACACACACACACAATCTCCTATACACACTAGATCTCCTACACACCCGCTCTACAACCCCTACACACACTACGTCACCTATACACACACACTACAGCCAGTAGGCACACACTCGCTACATCCCCTATAACACTATGCCCCCTATACACACACTCTCTACAGCCCCTAGCCACACATATTACATCACAATCACAAATTAAATTGACCTATTTACACAATACCACACCACACTCTACACACACGCAATCCCACAAGCAGGCTCCAAACACATGCACCATACACTTTCCTGGCCCTTTTGTCCTCTGGTATCCCACTTGTGGAGACACCAGAGACAATTTAAAAGCAAACACAGCGCAAGCATGTTATTACATTTTCTTGCGCTGCGCAGAACAAATACAGGGCCTTTTTCTAATGCCAGAGCTCTTCAGCGGGGCTCTGCGCATTGAACCAACTTGCTCACTTTGAGAGGGGGCGTGCTTGTCATTAGTGATGACAAAACACACCCTCTCTGGCCCCGCCCCCTTCTTAGGGGGCCGCTCTGATTGAAAAATGCCCAGGCCTAATTTTGTTCCCAGTCCGGCCCTGCTCACAGTCCTCCCACGGCTCAGCCAAGCCCTGATACGCCCATTATAACCGGTATACCTACCGACAGGGACCGTAACGTCCTGGTTTCTAGGCCCCTAGAGAGCAGAGTGCTTAAGACATAAGGACAGCAACCATAAGAGGCTAGGCAAGCACCGGAGGAAGTGACCATATCCCCACACTACCACACAACCCCTCGTAATCAGAGACCAACCGCTAAAGCGCTTAGTACGGGTCAGCTGAAACCTGGCCCGCAAGCACAATAGGCACCCAGACCTAGCCACTAAGGGACCAAGACCAGAAGCCGCACCCCCAAATACAAGGAGGACAGGTGACATGGCAACACCATAACTCGTAGCACCCAAAGGCAGGCGGGCTACACCACCTGTCTATGCTGCAGAAGATATAAACATGCCCATCCCGAGCACAGGGAGAACAGATGGTATTGCAAGGTCCCACACTATGTACCCACAGGCCAACCACACCTGTTACCCCGGTCATCAAAGTTGCAAACGCAGGCCTAGAGGTCAGAACCACTTTCTCCGATTAAACACCTACCCTGCATATAGGGAGGACAGATAGCATAGCATGGCTATATGACAAATTTAGATGCGGCAGTTAAACTGGTTGTTTATGCTACCACTGTTATAACCGTATACTCCCAGGTCAGAACCGCATTCCAGCACTCAAAACCTACCCTAAACATAGGGAGAACTGGGAGCATAACACAGGTTTCTAGCAGACCCAGGCACGCTGGCTAAATCTGAGATCCATGTACCAAATGTGACAAATGTGATAAATGTATGAAATAAATGTATGTCTCCAGGTTAACACCGCATATTCCAGGTCAACGCCTCCCCTACGCACAGAGAACATATATCATACTGACAGCGGCACAAATAGACAGGGGACTGACGGTAACACCTCACCATACGATACCTAACCACAGCCAAAGGGCACAGGTCACAAAAACAGGCCCTCCGGTTGGATATGCAAAGCCCTGACTCACAACCACCCCAAGTACAGGTACCCGAATCACCACAGCTGAATCTGGCCCAGATACACAGCCTGACCCCTAAACCACCCCTTAACCGGGGATACAACAAAACAAGGACAACGGCCACCAGCCGCGAGTCCCACAAACGAGGGACCAACAGCACCTCAACAACTAGCTACAGTCAAGCACAGTTAATTCACGAGGGTGACATACACACCCCCTAAGAATCAGCAGGACCAGGCCCACCCACTCCCCCGGAACCGGGAGTAATTACACCGCTCACAGCGGTCCAGAGCCGCGCAAAGAGGGGAAGAAAAACAAACCCCACCGCCCGCCACCAAGGCCACTATGGGAACAGGGCGACAGGGCAGGAGTAGAGGGGCAAGGACTCGAAACCCCATACACACATAGAGAAATACAGCCCCAGACCAACCCATATCAGGAAAACATCAGCCCAGCCCACCCACCAATACACCGCAGTAAGAGGGGACACGGTAACCCCTAGCACAGCACTCAACGAAGATGGGCACATCACACAAACACCCAAAAACAGAAAGGGGGATTCCACCCCGCAACAGGGACATGAGCTACGACCCCAAACAGCTCACACTCCCTAACACAACTCAATATCGACACAAAAAGGTCACAACATCAGGACCGCAGCAGCTTACACCCCAAACATCAGACTTGAGTCACATAACATTATAAGACAACAACCCAAGCGAAGGCATAACCACAAGAACAAAAAGTGGACTCACCCACACCCATTGAACAACCAGATGGTTACACCCCCGCCCATCCATACAACAACCCAATCATCCACCCAGGTAACGGCGCTACCACGACGCCACACCCCGCAGAGTCGCACCCACACAAAAAACCCCGGGGTGGAGAGCGACTGGCATGTAGATAGTCCACTCTCCACCTCACACACGTACAAACAACCACAACCACCACATCTGACCCAACTTCAGAGAACGATCCAATCTAAAGCCTCAAACCGCCCAAACATCGCCTGGCAAGAGACACATAAGACCAGGATTTCCCCCACCTACACCCCCCCATACCCACCTCGTCTCAATCCCCCCCTAAGGTACACTGCACATACCTTCTCCGCTCCACCAACGCCACGAAATGCACGTGACCACATAGACACCGCACTGACCGGCATGCCGGCCACTCTGACCTGCCTATCGATAAACTGCAAGGGCCTGAACAACCCAGCCAAAAGGCACCAGTTCATGCGATGGGCCAATAGATCGAAAGCGGACATCCTCCTCCTCCAGGAAACACACTATACCCAAGCCAAACAATTCCCTCTCCTAAGCCGACATTACCGAGTCAACCACTTCGCCAGCTCCCCCCAGGACAAACAGAACGGAGTAGCCATCATCATTCGGAAATCGTGCCCCCTATCCATCCACCGAACGATAGCTGACCCACAAGGCCGATACCTCACGGTATCCGGCAAAATAGGCACGCACTCCTACGCAATCACATCAATCTACGCGCCGAACACCCCTTCTAGGGCATTCTGGCACACGATACAAGCACACCTAGCTCTCTTCCCCTCACACCACTCAATTCTAGGCGGGGACTTCAACGCGGCCCCATCACCAGCGGTGGATAGACACCGCACACAATCGCACCCACGAGCACGACGCCACCAACCAATGGCCAAAACGGACAAAAGTCTTGCAGCCTTCATTTCAAGAACCCAAATGATCGACGCCTGGAGATCCCAACACCCCACCACCCTAGACTACACCTTCTTCTCACACCCACACCAGTCACACTCCTGCATAGATCTATTTCTGATATCCCTGACGCTGGTGCCCATGGTCAACAGCACCACTATAGGACCCATTACGTGGTCAGACCATGCGGATGTCACATTGACACTAAACCTACCAGGCACAACACGGCCCTGGACCTGGCGCTTAAACCCCAACCTATTTCACAACCCGCTAATTCGACAAAACGTGGCCCACGCTATCACCGAATATTTCACACTAAATAAGGATACGGTCACCTCCAAAGGTTTCCTATGGGCTGCCCAAAAGGCAGTATTACGGGGAGTCCTGATTAACCAAGCAACGATACACAAAAAAAAACAGACGGCCCACCTAGAACAAACACTAACGACTCTCAGGACTCTAGAGGCTAAGTGCAAACTCAATCCAACACCAGACATAAATGACCAAATTAAAAAATGCCAAACGGACATTAAAGACTACATGGCGAAGGACTCGACCAAAGCATTACTATGGACGAAACAACTCTTCTATGACAAGGCGAATAAAGCGGACACACTGCTCGTGCGCAAACTCAAACAAAGAACAGAACGCAAACAGATCAACAAAATATCCACACCAGAAGGAACCATAACAGAGAACCCACTTGAGATAGCCAGCGTCTTCCAAAACTATTTCAAAGCACTGTACGATCACTCACCCGCAACCCGACAAACCGCTCATAGAACATTACCTACACCAGGTCCCCCTACCCTCTCTCCCCACAGAAGCAGCACAAACACTGTCCAGACCTATCACGCCGGAAGAACTGGCAGGGACAATAAAAACATTGAAACCCAACAAAAGCCCGGGCCCGGACGGGTTCACAGGCCTTTACTATAAAACATACGCAACAACCCTCATCCCACACCTCTGCAACCTCTACAGCGCTATCATGGATGATGAACCCCTGCCACCGGACATGCTACAGGCCAACATATGCCTCCTCCCGAAACCTAATAAAACGCTCCTAGAACCGGCACATTACCGACCGATCTCTCTCCTGGACATCAAACTGCTCACCAAACTACTAGCAGACCGTCTCAATCCCTTTCTACCCCAACTAATCCACCCAGACCAGGTAGGCTTCATATCAACAAGACAGGCAAGCGACAACACCAGACGCACATACAACCTCATATGGACAGCCCACACAAGACGGATCCCGACACTATTCTTATCACTGGACGCCGAAAAAGCTTTTGACAGACTGCTCTGGCCCTTCCTGTTCGCAACCCTTGAAAAATTTGGATTCCCGCAAAGCTTCCAGAACGCCCTACAGGTACTGTATGCCACGCCACAAGCTCACCTCTTACTCCCGCTTACCCAACCCCCTCCTTCACGATCTACAACGGTACGCGCCAGAGCTGCCCTTTATCCCCGGTCCTCTTCGCACTCTACCTGGAACCACTCTTACAGACCCTGAGAATCAACAAGGACATTGCTGGCCTCAAAATACGCGAAGCAGTATATAAAACAGCAGCATATGCAGACGACCTGCTCATCACAATCACTGAACCAGAAACCTCCCTACCATCCCTCCTACAAGCCCTGGACACGTACGCAGCCGTGTCCGGATATAAACTAAATATAGATAAAACAGAAGCCTTGCCTATACACATAGACCCCCCCACGGCAACAACCATACAAGACAAGTACCCCCTCAAGCTAAACGCCACCCATATACACTACCTGGGAGTTACCCTACCGGCAGACCTCTCCAACAGCTACACCTTGAACTACACACCCACAATACAAAAAAATTACACACGACATATCCACCTGGCAAAACATGCCAATATCCTGGCTGGGTAGACTGGTGTCAGTTAAAATGAATGTACTCCCTAGGCTTCTATACTTGTTCCAAACCCTACCGATCCCCATCCGGAGAACCGACTTCAAACAGCTCCAAACCACAATCGATAAATTTATCTGGTTCAACCGACGCACCAGAATCAAACGGCAAACTCTATACGTCCCCAACAGAACCGGGGGACTAGGCCTACCTCACCTTACCCATTACTATGAGGCGGCCCAACTAGCACAAGGCCAAAACTGGCACGCCCAGTACGGGGTCAAAAGATGGGTAGACCTAGAACACGTAATCTTCGGTAGAGACTTCCCCTCCCTCTATATCTGGCTACCAAAATCCGTGAGGCCCCCCTACCCGGCACATCCCCAGCCATAATAAACACCATCAACATCTGGGACAAAATCACGCAAAAAAGGGGGCTCACAACACAACCCTCACCGCTAACTCCGATACTCCGCAACACACAATTCCCACCGGGCATGACGCCCAAAGACTTTGCCCGCTTCGAAGACAACGACCTCACCCGCCTACATCACTTCTACAGAAACCAACAACCAATACCGTTCGCAGAACTCCCACAAATTACGCCATACCGTACCTTCAACATGTTCCGCCACATCCAGATCAAAAGCTTCCTCGAAACACCGGCAATTCAACAAGCAGGCACCAAAGCACTCACACCCTTTGAAAAACAATGCATACAATCCCCAACTCAAAAAGGCCAAATATCTGCGCTCCATGGCAACGAAGATCCTCCACACAAACATACCACTAGACCTGTGGACGTGGCTCCTATCCAAACCACTAACAAACACACCCAGGGGTCAAAACAAGTTAATAGTTAAAATCTCACTGGCCACAAGAAGAGCCATAGCTGAAAAATGGGGTAGCCCCGACACCCCATCACTCGACACGGTCCACCGCAAGATAAAAGAGACAATCAAAATAGATTAAATGTCCGCTCTGATCCATGACACGACCACACACTTCCATAGAATATGGGACCCATGGTTCTATGAATTCCCACTCCCCACCTAAAACATACACGGACACACCACACATAGAGAAGCTCTACGGGCACCCTACCATAGACCTCCAAAAGGCGCCACAAAAACACATAACCTAACCCAACTCCCCCGAACCACAACCACACAGGCACAACCCAAAGGACCCGAATGGACACAAGCCCGCCACAACACAGACAAACAACACGCTGTCACGTTCACAGTAAATGATGTGGAACACAACTGCAGATTTCTTTGGACTTTGATATTTTATTAAGACACTTAGATGGAACTGAGACTTCAGTTCCAGAATTACAGGTACTGTTTCTTTAAATAATAAACGGTTTGCTTCAGTTAGCAATGACAAGGTTCAGAATTCATTAGAGTCCGTGATTCTTGTTAACAGTTCAAATTATAAGAGATCGTATACATTGGAATTATCAGTAGCAAGACTGGTGCAGCAGAACTTAAATAGTACTTGTATTGAGGGATGCTGTAGCAGGCTTGCTGGACAACTTGATAGCAAACTTTAGTAAGTTGAAATAAAGACTTTCTGTAGCAAGACAGGTACAGCTGAACTTGAATAATACTTGATTTGAGGAAAGCTGTAGCAGGCTTGCTGGACAACTTGATAGCAGACTTTAGTATGAAGAAATAAGACTATCTGTAGCAAGACAGGTACAGCTGAACTTGAATAATAATTGATTTGAGGAAAGCTGTAGCAGGCTTGCTGGACAACTTGATAGCAGACTTTAGTAAGTTGAAATAAAGCTTTAGCATTGTTAGCTCTTATCTCAGAGACTGTAAGTTACTTAGCTTCTAGAAGTAGAGGGATTGTGTCCCCAGCTCTCCTCTGAGGCGGTTGCTTCAGTGAATGGTTGCAGAGAGTGCAGGCACTTGTCGGTGAAGAGGAGAGATGTTGGGGACTTGAATATTCCTCCAGTCCGGTCCAGTAGCATGTGGTCGTCTCAGCGAGGTATGTGAGCCGGTGAATTAGGTGCGGTACGCGTTTCAATAATCCAGCGTCTATCAGCTGGTGCGGTCGCATTAAATAGCAGACCGCGTCAATGGGGGTGTGGCTAAGCTCCGTCAAACCCGGAAGCATGAGGAGACATCGGGAGGCTTAAGGCCTGACAGTACCCCCACCTTAATGAGCAACCTCAGGGTGCTATCTCAACATGATTTAGAAGGGTAGCGTCTGTGAAAAGCGGAAATCAATTTGTCAGCATGGATCCCAGAGGAGTTTTCCCAAGTATCTTCATCAATTCCATATCCCTTCCATCTAACGAGGTATTGTAAAGAGCCACGATGAATCCTTGAATTCAGAATTTTGTGAATCTCGTATTCTTCTATACCTTGGACTAGAACAGGATCAGGAGAAGTAGTTACAGCTCCATGGAAAGGATGAGGATGATGAGTTTTAAGTAAGGATACATGGAAAACAGGATGAATTTTCAAAGTAGATGGAAGCTTCAATTCAACAACATTACAGTTGATTATTGACTTAATTGGAAATGGACCATGAAAAAGGGAACTTAACTTCTTAGATGGCCAATTTATGAAAATGTCCTTTGAGGAAAGCCAGACAAGATCCCCAATCCCATAATCGGGGGAAGATTTTTCTTTACTATCAAAATTTTTTCTTTGAGTGGATGATGCAAATTCCAAAAGTTCATGTAAAAATTTGAATAAAGATGACATGTGAGAGATTTGATTCGAAACGGAGGAGTTAGACGAAAGACTTGTTTGAGCAGGAAACAAGGAGGGATGAAATCCATAGTTGGAGAAAAATTGAGTCATTTTGCTATTAGTATGATAGGAGTTGTTGTATACGAATTCTGCCATGGGCAACCAGGTTATCCAATCATCTTGTAAGTGAGAACAATAACATCGTAGATATTGCTCTAAGCATTGGTTGACTCTTTCAGTTTGTCCATCAATTTGGGGATGATATGCGGATGACAGTTTACGTTGGATACGAAGAGAAGCACATAATGCGTTCCAGAATTTGGAGGTAAACTGAGTCCCTCGGTCTGAAATGATTTCGTCAGGCAGTCCATGAAGTTTTACAATATTGTCAAGAAATAATTTTGAAAGTTCAGAGGATGAGGGTAACATCTTTAAAGGGATAAAATGGGACATTTTCGTGAAGTGGTCCACTACCACTAGAATGGTGGTATGCTGTTGAGAAGGGGGAAGATCCACCAAGAAGTGCATAGAAATGGATTGCCAAGGTTTTCCGAGAATCGGTAGGTTCAATAATTGACTACTTAGGTACTGATGTCCATGTTTGGATCTTTGGCAGATTGAACAAGTTTTAACATATGATTCAACGGTTTTGTCTTGATGAGGCCACCAATAATATCTCTTGGACAATTCAAGGGTCTTTTTTATACCTGGATGATCTGCCAGGGTAAAATCATGAAAAAAATTGAGCACTTGATTTCTGAAAGCAGGAGGTACGTAAATTTGGTCCTTGAAATAGTAGAGACCGTCTTTCTTTGATAGTTTAACTGATGTAGGAAGATTAAGAGTATCTTTACTGAGTCCTTTTATGTCGTCGAGAAGGGAAGATAGAGTCCCAACGACTGTATGAGGAGGAGGTTCCAGTTCGGTGTCCGAATAACAAGAGGGTATAGCTGGTTCTTTAGTAGTTTGAAAGCTTGGAATATGTTGTAAGCATGTTTTCTTACAATAGTCGGAGTTAAAGGTGAGAGAAAAAGGGGACCAAGAAATTTGAGGGTTGTGGTTTCTTAACCAATTGATCCCTATTATAACTGGATAAAGTGGTGATGGAAGAACATTAAATGTAAGAAATTCAGTATGAGTATGATTAGTGGTTACTTTTAGAGGGATGGTTTCATGAAGTATTGGTCCCGATGAGATGAGGGACCCGTCAATCACTCTAACAGGAACAGAAGTTATTTTACGAATACAAGGAATTTTATTCTTTGTTACAAAGGCTGAGTCGATGAACACTCCATTTGCACCGGAATCGATGACAGCCTTGGTCATAATTCTTTCATTGTCCCACTGTAATATGAGAATGATAGGGGACATTTGAGTATTTGTTGTAGAGGGGAGTGCACTTAGGATGGAAGAGGCATGAGTCTGCCTACTGCCCTTTATCCGTTTCAATAAAGGGCAATCAGAGACCAAATGAACTTGAGAGGCACAATACATGCAGAGGTTTAATATACGTCGTTGATTTTTCTCTTCAGGAGTGAGGGGACTTCTTATTACCCCGATTTCCATAGGTTCGGTTGCTAAGGATGAGTTGTCAGAAGGCTTTGGAGGATGAAATGATTTTTTCCCAATTGAAGTTGAGAGAGCCTTTTCGGCCTTTCTTTCTCTAAGCCTTCTGTCAATGCTGATCGATAGATGAATCAGAGCATTCAAAGTAGTAGGGAGTTCTATTCTGGATAGTTCATCCTTTACAGCTTCAGATAAGCCGATTCGAAACTGGTTGCGCAATGCGATGTCATTCCATTGCGTTTCTACTGCCCATCTTTTAAATTCAGCGATATAATCTTCAACGGGTCTATGTTTTTGCAGCAAGGTTCTAATTTTTATTTCAGCAGTATTTTGTTTGTATGGATCTTCATAGAGAAGAGACTTGGCTTTAAAGAATTCCTCCAGTGAATCTAAGATGGGGTCATTCATCATTGTCCAAAAAGGAATGGGCCCAGGACATAGGTTCACCTCTCAGAAATTAGATAACTGAAAAAACCTTAGATCTTTCTGTGGGATAAGATCTAGGTTTTAATGCAATTAATAATTTGCAGGAATTAAAAAACTCCCTATATTTGGAACGATCACCATAGAATTTTTCAGGGTTACATACAGCAGGATCGCTAGTTGAGTGCAGAACAGTATGAGGAGTATGTGTTTGTAAGTCTCTGACATAAGTGAGAATTCTTTCATTTGTAACCTGTCTTGCACACCTTGGTCTTGCACACCTTGGTTAAGTGAATCGACTCGTTGATTCAGCAACAATACTTTAGAATCGAAATCTGCTGGTTCCATTACAATGGCTGGATTATTCTGTCACGTTCACAGTAAATGATGTGGAACACAACTGCAGATTTCTTTGGACTTTGATATTTTATTAAGACACTTAGATGGAACTGAGACTTCAGTTCCAGAATTACAAGTACTGTTTCTTTAAATAATAAAGGTTTGCTTCAGTTAGCAATGACAAGGTTCAGAATTCATTAGAGTCCGTGATTCTTGTTAACAGTTCAAATTATAAGAGATCGTATACATTGGAATTATCAGTAGCAAGACTGGTGCAGCAGAACTTAAATAGTACTTGTATTGAGGGATGCTGTAGCAGGCTTGCTGGACAACTTGATAGCAAACTTTAGTAAGTTGAAATAAAGACTTTCTGTAGCAAGACAGGTACAGCTGAACTTGAATAATACTTGATTTGAGGAAAGCTGTAGCAGGCTTGCTGGACAACTTGATAGCAGACTTTAGTATGAAGAAATAAGACTATCTGTAGCAAGACAGGTACAGCTGAACTTGAATAATACTTGATTTGAGGAAAGCTGTAGCAGGCTTGCTGGACAACTTGATAGCAGACTTTAGTAAGTTGAAATAAAGCTTTAGCATTGTTAGCTCTTATCTCAGAGACTGTAAGTTACTTAGCTTCTAGAAGTAGAGGGATTGTGTCCCCAGCTCTCCTCTGAGGCGGTTGCTTCAGTGAATGGTTGCAGAGAGTGCAGGCACTTGTCGGTGAAGAGGAGAGATGTTGGGGACTTGAATATTCCTCCAGTCCGGTCCAGTAGCATGTGGTCGTCTCAGCGAGGTATGTGAGCCGGTGAATTAGGTGCGGTACGCGTTTCAATAATCCAGCGTCTATCAGCTGGTGCGGTCGCATTAAATAGCAGACCGCGTCAATGGGGGTGTGGCTAAGCTCCGTCAAACCCGGAAGCATGAGGAGACATCGGGAGGCTTAAGGCCTGACACACGCATTAAACCAATGGAGACTACTCAATCCCCCCAAACCGGGACACACTATAACAATCCCAAAACAAGGGAACCATATCAAAGGTCCACGTAGCCTTAGGACAGGCAGACCCGCAAACACCACACAAGGGAACCGTGACACCACAGGACAAATGGAACCAACCCACAACCCAGGACAACACAGAACAGCCAGCACAAATATACGCACACATGGGAGAACCTAAAAGGACAGAGTCACACCGACCACGGTCCATGAACCCAGGGGCCCCACCTGACACCACGACACAAACAGACCATGAACGACACAGCACAACAACAAAAGAAAATGTATGTGATAGTGTACCCTACCCCCACCTTCTCTATTTTTGTACCCCACCCCCACCCCTAGATAATGACTACAACTGTATTAAAATGTAAAGCTTGGTAAACTGATTTGACAACACATGTCCGATACGCGACACATGCAATAACCAAGCTCCTCCCGAGCTCATCTTTATGTACCCCAATTCATACCACCTAATGTTATATTGAAACTTTAAAGCAACAATGTTGCCTTAGCAGTCTGAAAGTACCCCCACTGCATAGTCTAACTCGAACACTTACTAACCTTACTTGGATACATTGGTACTACATGTTGAAATGACGCCAATGTAATGTATAATTCTGTCATGCATAATAATTTTCTGAAACGTGCAGTCTACTCGAAACCACATATGTAAGCATTTGAATAACTCACGCACTTATTGATACTGTTGTGGCATTGTTTGATGCTTTGTTATTTCTTGCACACACAAAATAAAGAATTTATATAAAAAAAAAAAAAGTGCAGATCATCTTGTACCTTCATGAAGTTTCGGCTCATGTTTGGGGGATTGGAGCACTACACTCTGGGGATTGCTATAATCACTATACTCCCCAGGGTATAATCACTAAGCTCTGCTAAGAGCTTGTTCGTGTTCCTGCTCTCTGGAGGTCCACCTACTGGAAGCTGGACCCTGGTCTTGGGTCCAGAGTGGGTGGAGACGGCGAGACCCCAACCAAGCTGCGGCGGTTCGTGGGGTCTGCAGTGGTTATGGTGTCAGGCAGAGTGCTTGGAGTCCTTGAAAGCACTAGGAGCATCCGTCAGCGGAAGATACCCGGTTGGGGTGCCAGCGGTTCCGTTACACCATTGTTCATTTATTTCCTGTCATATAATCAATTAATGTAATTATAACTTTACAATAAGTATATATTGTTTGGCAGTACCACCATATGTGTAAAAAGGTGCCCTTATCAATGGATGTATTTGGATATATAAGTAAAAGTGTTTGGAGTAGAGAAATTGAGTAGAAATATAGAATAGTTCTGGTTAGCAAAGAAGTTTAACTAAGTCCCAGAAATTAGTTGAATAGACAGAGTGTTAGAGTGGTATTCCTTGGGCTGGTCTGATCTAATGATGCTTTGATGATCTCCTGAAACCCCAATTTCTTTAAAGAATTGCTTATCTTGAATTTCTTTACGTCACCAATTTAAAGTGACCAATGGGAATAGGTGGGTGTACCTTCTTCTAATGATAGTCCTATAGACATTCATCAGTAGATTGTGTTGTTGCATCACAATACATTTTCATTACATATTCCAACTACCACTTTATCTAAAGGGTTAATTTAATTTCATGATGCAAATTATGTCAAAAATGTCTTATCTTTATGGGCAATCCATCATTAATGAATGTCATACTTCAAGGGAATAGTGGTCCTTTTTGGTAGACCACCAGTCTCCTTTTTGTGCCATAAAGTTTATTTTTAAAGCATCTTGACTTTGGTTCAACTCACTCTTGCAATGGGGTCTTATTGAAGTCCCATTGAATTTGAAATGTAAAATAAATTACTGGTAGGGAGTATCTCTTCTTGACTCTAATTGGTCTGGTTTTCTCACACTGTCTTATTGTATGAGCTAAGTATGTCTGTACTATTATATGTGACAACGCATAATATATACATGTCTTTTGCACACATTCAGCTAATATTAGTTTTAATAATAATGAAATGTATTCATTAGATTCTCTCTACGAATGTATTAAAATTATTATTGCAGATACTATTTGTATATAATTAAACATAATTATATGGTTGGTATATATAGATATGTATCTCTTGGCTGGGCTCTCAACCCCCCTTGTTCCAAATACTTTGGTTTCCAACACTTAGTTCTAAGTGTCAGATATGCCTTATCTATAATCACTGTTTGCATTAGCCACATTCCAATCAGTTTGGTCATGCAGTGAATGGAGTAAGAAAAAAAATAAATATGTCTGTGCATCTTTTACCTTCTGTTACAAGATGGAGTCACATACGTTACAGTATACATTTTTAATTTTAATCCACAATACCTCGGACAGTATGCATTCGTTTGTGCCCATTTGGCACTTTACATTACTTCACCGATTTCCACTTGCTGGCTAATTTGTTTACATTCATTCTTTTGTAATTTCTGCACATTGGCGGTACATTTACTGTTTCTAATTCGGATTTGTGTGTTTCAATATTCGCCCCATGGTCTTCTGTATTGATGTTGCAAACACAAAATTTTCGGTTCGCGAACGGCGAACGCGAACTTCCGCAAATGCGAACCGCCATAGACTTCAATGGGCAGGCGAATTTTAAAACACACAGGGACTCTTTCTGGCCACAATAGTGATGGAAAAGTTGTTTCAAGGGGACTAACACCTGGACTGTGGCATGCTGGAGGGGGATCCATGGCAAAACTCCCATGGAAAATTACACAGTTGATGCAGTCTGGTTTTAATCCATAAAGGGCATAAATCACCTAACATTCCTAAATCACAACGGATATCGATTGACACCTGACATATTACATATTGACACCTTGACATATGGATTGACACCTGTCCTCAGAGACCCTGATACACATTGACACAGAGCAGAGGGGGGGGGGGGGGGACCCACTGTATGATCAGGTAGTGTAAGACTATTCTTTTCAGTTTAATCCCTGTTACGAGTAGAGGACTATTTCCTTGTTTTGCCAAACCCCTTCAAAGATGGGAAAAGCGGTATGAGTGGAAGAAACAAGGAAATGTGGTGAGGTGGTGGTGCCAGCCCTCAGTGCATATATAATAATATATATAAAAATAAATAAAATGATCAATATTAACTCCCCACCCCCCTTTTTCTAAAGGCAGTGAATCATGGGGCTTCTGGGGGCGTCCGTAGCATGCCGCATCATAAGGGGCAGGCTGGGGTCGTCCAATCACAGCTTTCCCCATTAGCAATTTTATCCCAAGCGTGTTCCCCATTTCTCTGATTAGTGTGGATCTGCCTCCCTCTCTTCACTTGTGTTTTAGTGAGAAAGGGAGAGAGATCTGTGGTTTAGCTAGAGAGATTTAGGTATTTATAAGTAGGGATTTGTAAAATCTTGAGACCCAAAGGCTCTTTTCAGAGCCATTAACCCCTGTCTTGCCAGTGATCCTTATAATCACTGGCTCTTGCACAGCAGCACGTTTCTGCTGTTTGTGCCTTGTTTTTTTTTTTTGTTAGGGGTTAATTTTTTGTGATCTTTTTTTCTTTTTTGAGACCCAAAAGCTCTTTTCAGAACGATTAACCCCTGTCCTGACAGTGATCACTATACAGATCACAGGCTCTTGCACAGCAGCACTTATTTTGCTGTCTGTTAATTTTTTCAGGGGTTGATTTTTTTTTTTTTGTGACAGGTCACTAAGTAAAGTGAAGTCAACCAGCGCTGAGCAGTCATCTGCCACCGTTGCGCTAGAGTCTGACACGTCTATGTCAGACTTTGACCCTGATTTTGACCCTGCCAGGTGCTCAGATACATCATCACTAGATACAGTGTCTACTGCTAGTGATGTATCTGGTGATGTTGTATCTGTGCCTGCTCAGCCCTCCATCCGCTCCTACTGGAGCAGTAGCCCCATCTGCTCTACCCCCATTTACTCCCAACAGGGCTGCCACCATAAATGGGCCCCTAATTCAGCTCAGGGTCTGGGCCCCCTGGGGCCCGCCTCCAAATACCACCCACTGGGTCCACACACAGACACAAATGCACACACTGATACAAAAGGACACAGAAACATACTAACAGACACACATACTGAAGCAGACATACACGCATACAGGCATACATACTGACACACACATACTGAGACATACACACAGGCATACATAGTGACAGACAGGGGCAGACTGAGAACCCTCAGGGCCCCCGGGCAAAATAAATCTCAAGGGCCCCCTTACAGGCCCCACCCATACTCCGCAGCAAGCGCCACCCATGTCCCGCCTCCATGCACCGCCTCCAGCCACACCCTACACAATCTTTTGACACAAGGAACAAAAGTGCAATAATCCCTTCGAGGCCCCAGTAGAGACTACAATTGAGGGCTAATGGGCCATGGAGGGGGGTCTTTCTAGCAGAGGCTATCTCAGTGTCCTTTAGAGAGTGTGTTAGAAAGAATCCCCTCCAGGCCCTATTAGAGACTACAATGGAGTTTCATAGGCTTGGAAGTGGGTCTTTCTAACAGAGGCCACCTCAGTGTCCCTGCTGGAAACAGTCGCCTCCAGGCCCCAGTAGAGACTACAATTGAGGGCTAATGGGCCATGAAGGGGGGGAACATTCTAGCAGAGGCTATCTCAGTGTCCTTTAGAGAGTGTGTTAGAAAGAATTTCCTCCAGGTCCCATTAGAGACTACAATGGAGTCTAATGGGGCCTGGAGGGGGGTCTCTCCAACACTCTGGTTCCTATTCACAATATAGCAACACAACATAGCTCGCTGATACCTAGGCCAAGCTGATACCTAAGCCTCTTACCTTAATTACTGTTGCTGGGTGGCAGTCTGTGGGCTTGCTGGAAGGCTGTGGGCTTACTGGCTGCGGCTGGCAGGCTGTGGGCTTGCTGGCAGGCTGTGGGCTTGCTGGCTACTGCCGGCAGGCTGTGGGCTTGCTGGCTGCGGCTGACAGGCTGTGGGCTTGCTGGCTGCAGCTGGCAGGCTGTGGGCTTGCTGGCTGGGCTGGCAGGCTGTTGGCTTGCTGGCTGCGGCTGGCAGGCTGTTGGCTTGCTGGCTGTGGCTTCCTGGCTGGCAGGCTATGGCTTTGAACTGGCAAAGATTGGCAGAGTACACACTGTAGGCCTGACACACAGACGCTTGCAGAAAACTAACTGCTATTCAATCTATTACAGTGAAAAAAAATATATATTTTTTAAATGCAAGCTATTGTGACACCAGATATGAGTGGCACTTTGAACTGGCAAAGATTGGCAGAGTACACACTGTAGGCCTGACACACAGACGCTTGCAGAAAACTAACTGCTATTCAATCTATTACAGTGAAAAAATATATATATATTTTTTAAATGCAAGCTATTGTGACACCAGATATGAGTGGCACTTTGAACTGGCAAAGATTGGCAGAGTACACGCTGTATGCCTGACACACAGACGCTTGTAGAAAACTAACTGCTATTCAATCTATTACGGGCAAAAAAGTTTTTGGGTTTTAAATGCACGCTATTGTGACACCAGATATGAGTGGCAATGTGCACTGGCAAAGGTTGGCAGAGTACACGCTGTAGGCCTGACACACCCGCTTGGAGACAACTAACTGCTATTCAATCTATAACAGTGAAAAAAGTTTTTGGGTTTTTAAATGCACGCTATTTTGACACCAGATAAGAGTGGCACTTTGAAGTGGCAAAGGTTGGCAGAGTACACGCTGTAGGCCTGACACACAGACGCTTGCAGAAAACTAACTGCTATTCAATCTATTACAGTGAAAAAAAATATATATTGTTTAAATGCAAGCTATTGTGACACCAGATATGAGTGGCACTTTGAACTGGCAAAGGTTGGCAGAGTACACGCTGTAGGCCTGACACACAGACGCTTGCAGAAAACTAACTGCTATTCAATCTATTACGGGCAAAAAAGTTTTTGGGTTTTAAATGCACGCTATTGTGACACCAGATATGAGTGGCAATGTGCACTGGCAAAGGTTGGCAGAGTACACGCTGTAGGCCTGACACACCCGCTTGGAGACAACTAACTGCTATTGAATCTATAACAGTGAAAAAAGTTTTTTGGTTTTTAAATGCATTCTATTGTGACACCAGATAAGAGTGGCAATGTGCACTGGCAGAGGTTGGCAGAGTACATGCTGGAGGCCTGACACACCCGCTTGGAGACAACTAACTGCTATTCAATCTATAACAGTGAAAACAGTTTTTTGGTTTTAAATGCACGCTATTGTGACACCAGATATGAGTTGCAATGTGCACTGGCAAAGGTTGGCAGAGTACAAGTTGTAGGCCTGACACACAGACGGTTGCAGACAACTAACTGCTATTCAATCTATAACAGTGAAAAAAGTTTTTGGGTTTTTAAATGCACGCTATTGTGACACCAGATAAGACTGTCACTTTGATCTGGCAAAGGTTGGCAGAGTACACGTTGTAGGGTCTCACATGTCACTGCCACATGTTTTTATGGCACTTTAATTGTCACAGAGAGGCCATCACCCTGCCATTTTGCAAAGTGGCCACAAACCCCCTCGAGCCAAATCATAGATAGAGCCTCTCAATGCTACTTGGCAACTAGCAGGGCCTCACTTGTCATGGGGTGCCGGCACTAGCTAGCAAGCTAGTTCTGTGCATTGTTAATAGGAGTAGTCCCAGAAGATTAGAAGTTTGCGAATGTTGTGCCCATTCACAATAAAGGTAGTAGCAGGATTTAGGCAACTTTAGGCCAGTAAGCCTTACTTCAGTTGCAGGGAAAGTAATAGAAACCATGTTAAAGGATAGGATTGTTGAACATCTAAAATCCCATAGATTCAGAGATCAGAGACAACATGGGTTTACTTCAGGGAGATAATGCCAAACTAATCTTATTGATTTTTTTGATTGGGTAGCTACAATAATAAATCAGGGTGGTGCAGTAGACATTACTTACCAAGTAAGGCTTTTGACACTGTTGCACATAGAAGTCTTAGCAATAAACTGCAATCTTTAAGTTTGGATTCCAATATTAAGAAAACTATACAAAATATCCCCACTATATGCTAAAACAAACCAGAAAACCTACTGAATGGTGCCAGTGGCGTCGCTAGGGGGGGCCAGAGGGGACCATGGCCCCCCCTACATCATGCTGTGCCCCCCCTTGGGCCCCCCCAAATGCCAGCAACGTGCCCCTCCCCCCCGAAAATAGTGCAGCTGCCATCTGTGGACCTACCTCATTAGGGGCTCGGTTGGGTGCTGCAGCCCTTTGGCAGACCGGGCCCCTTTAAAGTTGCGGGGAGTGCTGGGAGGAAGTGACTGTTACTTCCTCCCAGCTTACAGACCGCGCGGGCTGAGAACACCCAGGATGCAGGCAGCTGAGAGAGAAGGAGGAAGGAGGAGAGCCAGCCCCAAAAAGTCACCTCCCTGCAACCAAAAGGTATGGAAGGGGCAGGGTGGGTGGTTAACATTATGGAAGCTGCAAATTGTGTGTGTGCCAGTGTGTATGTTTAGGTATGTGTACATCTGTGTGTATCTGTGAGTGTCTGTGTGGATGTGTGTGTGTGTCTGTGTGTATCTGTATCTGTGAGTGTCAGTGTGTATGTGTGTGTGTCTGTGTATATCTGTATCTGTGAGTGTATCTGTGAGTGTCAGTGTGTTTCTGTATCTGTGAGTGTCAGTGTGTCAGTGTGTGTATCTGTGAGTGTCAGTGTGTATCTGTGAGTGTCTGTGTGTATCTGTATCTTTTTACCCCGCTCTAGCCCACCACCAGTGCCACTCCCGAGATTTGGTTCTGGATCCGCCACTGCTCGGCTGTCTGTGTGTGTGTGTGTGAGTGTGTGTGTGTGTATGGACTCAGCAGTCTGTGTGTGTGTGGGCTCAGCAGTCTGTGTGTGTGTGTGTATGGACTCAGCAGTCTGTGTGTGTATGGACTTAGCAGTCTGTGTGTGTGTGTGTATGGACTCAGCAGTCTGTGTGTGTGTGTGTATGGACTCAGCAGTCTGTGTGTGTGTGTGTATGGACTCAGCAGTCTGTGTGTGTGTGTATGGTCTCAGCAGTCTGTGTGTGTGTGTATGGACTCAGCAGTGTGCTTGTATGTATGGACTCAGCAGTCTGTGTGTCTGTGTGTGTGTGTGTGTGTGTATGGTCAGCAGTCTGTCTCTCTGTGTGTGTAAGGACTCAGCAGTCTGTGTGTGTGTGTATGGACTGTATCAAGGGAAATGTGTTTGTTTTTTAATAATCCTTGGTGGAAAATAATGAATTATCCACCAGGGATTATAAAAAAAATTGTGTCGGGGGCAGGGCTTAACATGCAGCAGGGGCGGGGTCAAACTGCGGTGAGGGTGGGGTTAAATGTGCCCCCCTATATGGAGGTACTGGTGCTTCAGTCTTGAATATGGATCTTCATAGACATGGAATAAACATAAAAGAAATATAGTGCAGATGGAATGTACAAACACATTTATTATTAAAAGTGCACTTGCAGGGTAGATTCTTCATCTCCAGGCTTCTCTGCCTGCTGCCTGATGACAGCACCTCTAATCCTCGATCCCCCTGGCCAGATCCGACCTATACATATGGAATAGTTTCCTCCTCAATGCATCTCCATTTTCATTCCCTCATTGTAACAAATCACTGGTGTCATGTTCAGTGCTGGAACTCAGGTGCAGTAACAGCTCTCCTTTACAAGAACGATCTACAGAGATCCTGAGGTTTAGAACAGGATTCTGTTAATTCAGTGATGGCATGGGGGCTTTAATAAAAATAACAAAAAAAATCCAACGCAAAGGTATCCGAAGAAGGGTCAGACAGAAATCAGAGTCAGACGGTCCAGAGGTCAGGGCAGGCGGTAATCAGCTAAATTCAGAGAGCAGGCAAAGTCAGGAAACCAGCAAGGGTAGGAAACACAAGGAAACAAACGCTAGGATTCTTGAGGCAGGCAACAAAACAACGAAGCACAAACTGAAAGGTGTGCTCTGCTTCTAAAGGAGTGTCTCAATCACATAACCTGGTCTCATCTGTAGGAGGGGTTACCTGAGATCAATGTGGCTGACTGTGGGACTCAGCACCACCTTGGATGCATCATTGTCCTGGCTCAGCCCCTCAGCCACATCTCCTCCAGCCTCTAACCTGCAGACCAGTTTCCTCATGCAGTGGCTGGCATCTTGGAATGCTGGAGCAATCACTCTGTGTTTCCTTGCTTTGAAACGAGGTACACAAGATGCAGACTGGAGTGCAGAAGCCACAGGCGCTATAACCATAGCAAGCTCCTGAGGAAGTCTCCTGAAACGAAATGCGCCGAGCAGCAGTAAGGCGAGGTGAAAGAATGAGTCCAGAACTATAACCGCTGCAGACTGACCTCCAGTGCATTGCGGATGCCCTGGGAAAGGTGAGTACCGTCAGCGAATGTGAAACTCTATGACTGACATCTCACCTGTAACCTAACACGATAGGGGTCATCTTTGGTCCGGCAAGGCAGTCAAATGTTTCTCCAACAACTTGATGGCAACTTGGTGGCATGCAAGATAATCAATGAAGGGCGCTCTTCTTCTTTGACCACCATCCGGTTGCTCTGAAAATTGACTTGGCTTACCGAAAGTTGCAGTTTTACCTTATATGTGAATACACCCCAGGAGTGGCTAAAACTGAAGCTGATGTCTTGTCCCGATCTTATTTTCAAGAGTTTTTCGAGATCCATTCCACTGCCAACAAGCACTTGTCCAGAACTCCTGTATTTCAAGAGCTGGTTATGGATTAACCAATTTGATGACCAATGCTCGGTCACTTTCCGGTACCGCTCTATCGGACAATACCAAAACAGAAGGAGATAGTTCTGGTGTACCTAATGTACCACACAGGAGAGAGGGAGATAGACTAGCACTAGGCTGCTCAGTTAATGGAACACATAGGGATCACTAAAAACCTATGAAAAAGAATGACTAAATAAAAAACACTCTGAACAAGTGTAGACTCCAGGAGCTAGCTAAGTGACTGATGGCTAGAGCAAAACAAACCAGGAGATGCTGTACCTTTAAATGGCTAATAGGTGCAATATCTCTTTAAATCATGAGAACATAGTATAGAAATGCAGAGTAGACTCAACTGCAAATAGATATAGAAAAGAGAATCTATACCAAAAAATATTAATAATAATAAAATAAAAACAATAGAGGAATGGCTTGTCTAATGCTGGATATCAATTAAAAATATATATTCATAAATAAATAAATCGATAAATAGATTCAATGAAAAAATCTTCAGGGTTAGTTGATCCATTAAGTAAATGGCTAACAATATAGGACCACAATAAAGGAATCACAGATGTATAAAATAGAGAAAACATCTATGTAAAGAGAAAATAAATAAATATGTGCAGAAGCCAGGGGAGAGTAATGGATAAAGAATAAAGAATCAGAATAACAGAATGATAGTACAAAGAGGTTAGGTGTACATAATTAATTTCGTCCATTCTGAAATAAAGCAGAAGAGAAATTAATATTCAACTTAGTTCATATATTGTTATATTATATAAGTGATGTGAAGGAAATATTTATTTTTAAAGTGCTGCTTATGTGCAGAATATGTGCTGATCTGAAATATAGTGCACTAATAAATAAAGAGGATTTTAACAGAAAAGAAATTAGTATTCAAATTAATTCATATATTGTTATATTATATGAGTGATGTGAAGGGAATATTTCTTTTTAAAATGCTGCTTATGTGCAGAATATGTGCTAATCTGAAATATAGTGCACTAATAAATGAAGAGGATGTGAAAAAAAAATAAATTCTTTAAAAAATGTTTTTTTTATAAAAAGGCATTTACCTCAAAATCTAAATTTAGTCCTTTAGGGACTAAAGTCTCTAACTTAAAAATCCATTTGGCTTCTGTTTGGTCTAAAACCTCATCGATACTTCCTCCTCTCCAATTTATCTTTACTTTCTCAATAGACATAAATTTGAGTCCTGTGGGGTCTCCCCCATGAGTTTCTTTAAAGTGCTTGGAGAGATTATGTGTTAGGAGTCCCTTCTTAATATTTCTGATATGTTCTGCGATGCGTATTTTAAGTGATCTTTTTGTACGTCCAACATACTGTTGGGAGCATGGACATGTTATTAGATATATGACTCCCGACGTGGTACAGTCCATATTAGTCTTGATGTCATATTCTTCTTGAGTGGTGAAGGATTTGAATTTGGTAATGGAGTCTTCTAAAGATGGATTGTTCCTACGTGCTAAACATTTCTTGCATCTAGTGAAACCATGAGATGTATCTTGATCCGAGTTGGCATTCACAGTTTTAATGGTAGGTGCTAGCATAAGTTGTAGGTTAGATGCCCTGGTGAAGATGATCTGAGGTTGATTGTCTAGAAGTTTTGATAACGTTGCATCGTTCTTGAGGATCCCCCAGTGTTTTCTCAATATCTTCTGTATCATATGAGATTGATGATTGTACTTGGTAATAAAAGTGGGTGCTGAGTTGAACGATTCTGCAGTACTTGGTTTCTTACATAAAGTGTCTTCTCTTGGAGTAGTTAATGCTATATCCATAGATTTTTCCAATAGTGTTGAAGGATACCCTTTATTCAGAAATCTCTGTTTCATTTCTTCCATTTGTGACTTACACACCTCATAGTTCGAACAATTGCGTCTTACCCTCCTAAACTGATTTTGGGGTATGTTCCTTAACCATGTAGATTTATGATGGCTATTAAAAGGAATAAAACTATTACAGTCAACGTTTTTCTTAAAAGTCTTGGTGTTGATTTGTCCCTCTTCGATGTAGATATCCAGGTCTAAAAACTTGATGTGTTCCTTGGAGTGGTTAAAAGTAAAATTCAAATGATAGGGATTATTGTTAAGATATAACTTAAAATGCTCAAGAGATTCAAGATCTCCATTCCATATAAAAAAGCAATCATCGATGTATCTGTGCCATAGGGACAGATTTGCGCCAAATGGGCAATGGGTCCATATGAATTCCTCTTCCCATTTGCCCATAAAAAGATTAGCGTAACTTGGCGCAAATCGTGTCCCATGGCAATACCTTCAATCTGTAAATAAAAGAAATCGTCACACCAGAAGTAGTTGTGTGTAAGGATAAAAATAATACACTGGATGAGAAAATCGATAAGGTCATTTTTCAATTCTGAATACTTTGATAGAGAAAACTGGGTCACCTCACATCCTTGGAGGTGTTCAATTATTGTGTAAAGAGAGGTAACGTCGGCAGTAACTAAAATCATCTCCTTTTCCCACTTAAACCCAGATAAAATGTTTAAAATTTGAGTAGAGTCTCTGAGGTAGGATTTTAAACAGGAGAGTAGACGCTGTAGGTATTGATCAACATATTCAGAAAGATTTGCAGTAAGGGATCCAATTCCCGATACAATTGGCCTTCCAGGGGGTTTCACCAGTCTTTTATGTATCTTTGGTAGATGGTAAAATATCGGTATCCTTGGGTGCTGGACATATAGGTATTTATATTCCCTTTCATTCAAGATCCCTCTCTCTTTTCCGAAATTCAATATTTCCTTGAGTTCATCTTGATATTGGGTAGTAGGATCACCTTTCAATTGCAGGTAGGTGCTGGTATCTCCCAATAGTCTCTGATTTTCTTCTATATAGTCACTGGTGTTCAAGACGACTAGTCCGCCCCCTTTGTCTGCTGCTTTTATTGTGATATCCTCAGATCTCATGAGTTGTTTAAGGGCATTCCTTTCTTTTCTAGTTAAATTGTCTTTCGTGATCTTCTTAGTAATTTATTTCTAAAGTCCTTCTCAACCATTTTCTCAAATACTCTAATGGAGTCATTCTTCATATGTTGTGGGTAGAAGGTGGAGGTAGGATGTAGTTCAGTATGTGTGTAATCCTGATCCGCCTCCTGTTGTATCCTGTCTTTTTCCATGAAGAATTTTTTGATTGAGATCTTCCGTATAAATTTATGTAGGTCTATGCAGACATTGAAATCTGAATTTTGGGATGTGGGAGCAAACTTGAGACCTTTTTTAAGAGTGATGTTTCATCAGAGGAGCCCCCACCCGCCGGGGGGGGGCTATTTTTTTTTTTTAAAACACTGAGCAGCCACATGCTGCTCACTGTTTACTAGACATGCCCCTACTCGCGGTATAGTGAGTAGGGTCAAAATTTACTAATACTAAGTCATTTTTACTTAGTATTAGTAAATTTGTCTGAAAGAAATTATTTAGGTCTTTCAGCCTTTTGGTAGATAACTCCCTAATACCGTGGGAATTAGGGAGTGTAATGGACGCCTTCCGTTGACGGATGCTCCTAGAGCTTCCTGAGAACACCACAAACTGCAGACGACACCACAATCACCGCAGACTCCACAACCACCGTAGCTTAACTGGAGCCGCGCCGTCTTCCTTCCACCCTGAATGAACCTCCAGCATTCAGGACCGTGTAGGAAAGACCTCTCCTCCAAGGAGAGCGTAACAGGAAAAAGAGTTAAGTGATTAAAGCTCAAGGGAGTATGCAGCGCATAGCAATCCCCAGTGTGATATAGCAGTTCCCTCCAATAACGAGACAAGGCTACGTATTGAGGGTCAAGAAGAACTCTGCTTTTATGCAATTCTCCCCTGCAAGGGAGACGCCCACATCCAATTAAACATTACCCAATCACACAATGGTTACCTCCCACAGATTACCTCCCCTTAGCCTGAGAGGTAACCCAATTATAGCATACAATTTTAACATACATTTTTATAAATTTGGGTTTTTAAATGCACGCTATTGTGACACCAGATATGAGTGGCAATGTGCACTGGCAGAGGTTGGCAGAGTGCACGCTGTAGGCCTGACACCCGCTTAAAGACAACTAACTTCTATTCAATCTATTACAGTGAAAAAGGTTTTTGGGTTTTTAAATGCAATCTATTGTGACACCAGATATGAGTGGCACTGTGCACTAGCAGAGGTTGGCAGAGTAGACGCTGTAGGCCTTACACACCCACTTGAAGACAACTAACTGCTATTCAATCTATAACAGTGAAACAAGTTTTTGGGTTTTTAAATGCACGCTATTGTGACACCAGATAAGAGTGTCACTTTGATCTGGCAAAGGTTGGCAGAGAACACGTTTTAGGCCTGACACACAGACGCTTGGAGACAACTAACTGCTATTCAATCTATAACAGTGAAAAAAGTTTTTTGGTTTTCAAATGCACGCTATTGTGAAACCAGTGAGTTAGTGGTGGCACTGGGCAAGTGGGTACAGTATATGCTGCAAGCCTGACACACACACTTGCAGACAACTAACTGCTATTCAATCTATTACAGTGAAAAAAGTTTTTTGTTTTTAAATGCACGCTACTGTGACACCAGATAAGAGTGGCACTGTGCACTGGCAGAGGTTGGCAGAGTACACGTTGTAGGCCTGACACACAGACGCTTGGAGACAACTAACTGCTATTAAATCTATAACAGTGAAAAAACTTTTTTGGTTTTAAATGCACGCTATTGTGACACCAGATATGAGTTGCAATGTGCACTGGCAAAGGTTGGCAGAGTACACGTTGAAGGCCTGACACACAGACGCTTGCAGACAACTAACTGCTATTCAATCAATAACAGTGAAAAAAGTTTTTGCGTTTTTAAATGCACGCTATTGTGACACCAGATAAGAGTGACACTTTGATCTGGCAAAGGTTAGCAGAGTACACGTTGTAGGCCTGACACACACCTGCTTGGAGACAACTAACTGCTATTCAATCTATAACGGTGAAAAAAGTTTTTGGGTTTTAAATGCACGCTATTGTGACACCAGATATGAGCAGCACTGTGAACTGGCAAAGGTTGGCAGAGTACACGTTTTAGGCCTGACACACAGACGCTTGGAGACAACTAACTGCTATTCAATCTATTACAGTGAAAAAAATGTTTTGGTTTTTAAATGCATGCTATTGTGAAACCAGTGAGTGAGTGGTGGCACTGGGCAAGTGGGTACAGTATACGCTGCGAGCCTGACACACACGCTTGCAGACAACCAACTGCTATTCAAACTATTACAGTGAAAAAGTTGTTTTTTTTAAATGCACGCTATTGTCACACCAGATAAGATTGGCACTTTGAACTGGCAAAGGTTAGCAGAGTACACGTTGTAGGCCTGACAAACAGACGCTTGGAGACAACTAACTGCTTTTCAATCTATAACAGAGAAAAAAGTTTTTGGGTTTTTAAATGCACGCTATTGTGAAACCAGTGAGTGAGTGGTGGCACTGGGCAAGTGGGCACAGTATACGCTGCAAGCCTGACACACACACTTGCAGACAACTAACTGCTATTCAATCTATTACTAGTGTATCTGTATCTTTTTACCCCGCTCTAGCCCACCACCAGTGCCACTCCCGAGATTTGGTTCTGGATCCGCCACTGCTCGGCTGTCTGTGTGTGTGTGTGTGAGTGTGTGTGTGTGTATGGACTCAGCAGTCTGTGTGTGTGTGGGCTCAGCAGTCTGTGTGTGTGTGTGTATGGACTCAGCAGTCTGTGTGTGTATGGACTCAGCAGTCTGTGTGTGTATGGACTTAGCAGTCTGTGTGTGTGTGTGTATGGACTCAGCAGTCTGTGTGTGTGTGTGTATGGACTCAGCAGTCTGTGTGTGTGTGTATGGTCTCAGCAGTCTGTGTGTGTGTGTATGGACTCAGCAGTGTGCTTGTATGTATGGACTCAGCAGTCTGTGTGTCTGTGTGTGTGTGTGTGTGTATGGTCAGCAGTCTGTCTCTCTGTGTGTGTAAGGACTCAGCAGTCTGTGTGTGTGTGTATGGACTGTATCAAGGGAAATGTGTTTGTTTTTTAATAATCCTTGGTGGAAAATAATGAATTATCCACCAGGGATTATAAAAAAAATTGTGTCGGGGGCAGGGCTTAACATGCAGCAGGGGCGGGGTCAAACTGCGGTGAGGGTGGGGTTAAATGTGCCCCCCTATATGGAGGTACTGGTGCTTCAGTCTTGAATATGGATCTTCATAGACATGGAATAAACATAAAAGAAATATAGTGCAGATGGAATGTACAAACACATTTATTATTAAAAGTGCACTTGCAGGGTAGATTCTTCATCTCCAGGCTTCTCTGCCTGCTGCCTGATGACAGCACCTCTAATCCTCGATCCCCCTGGCCAGATCCGACCTATACATATGGAATAGTTTCCTCCTCAATGCATCTCCATTTTCATTCCCTCATTGTAACAAATCACTGGTGTCATGTTCAGTGCTGGAACTCAGGTGCAGTAACAGCTCTCCTTTACAAGAACGATCTACAGAGATCCTGAGGTTTAGAACAGGATTCTGTTAATTCAGTGATGGCATGGGGGCTTTAATAAAAATAACAAAAAAAATCCAACGCAAAGGTATCCGAAGAAGGGTCAGACAGAAATCAGAGTCAGACGGTCCAGAGGTCAGGGCAGGCGGTAATCAGCTAAATTCAGAGAGCAGGCAAAGTCAGGAAACCAGCAAGGGTAGGAAACACAAGGAAACAAACGCTAGGATTCTTGAGGCAGGCAACAAAACAACGAAGCACAAACTGAAAGGTGTGCTCTGCTTCTAAAGGAGTGTCTCAATCACATAACCTGGTCTCATCTGTAGGAGGGGTTACCTGAGATCAATGTGGCTGACTGTGGGACTCAGCACCACCTTGGATGCATCATTGTCCTGGCTCAGCCCCTCAGCCACATCTCCTCCAGCCTCTAACCTGCAGACCAGTTTCCTCATGCAGTGGCTGGCATCTTGGAATGCTGGAGCAATCACTCTGTGTTTCCTTGCTTTGAAACGAGGTACACAAGATGCAGACTGGAGTGCAGAAGCCACAGGCGCTATAACCATAGCAAGCTCCTGAGGAAGTCTCCTGAAACGAAATGCGCCGAGCAGCAGTAAGGCGAGGTGAAAGAATGAGTCCAGAACTATAACCGCTGCAGACTGACCTCCAGTGCATTGCGGATGCCCTGGGAAAGGTGAGTACCGTCAGCGAATGTGAAACTCTATGACTGACATCTCACCTGTAACCTAACACGATAGGGGTCATCTTTGGTCCGGCAAGGCAGTCAAATGTTTCTCCAACAACTTGATGGCAACTTGGTGGCATGCAAGATAATCAATGAAGGGCGCTCTTCTTCTTTGACCACCATCCGGTTGCTCTGAAAATTGACTTGGCTTACCGAAAGTTGCAGTTTTACCTTATATGTGAATACACCCCAGGAGTGGCTAAAACTGAAGCTGATGTCTTGTCCCGATCTTATTTTCAAGAGTTTTTCGAGATCCATTCCACTGCCAACAAGCACTTGTCCAGAACTCCTGTATTTCAAGAGCTGGTTATGGATTAACCAATTTGATGACCAATGCTCGGTCACTTTCCGGTACCGCTCTATCGGACAATACCAAAACAGAAGGAGATAGTTCTGGTGTACCTAATGTACCACACAGGAGAGAGGGAGATAGACTAGCACTAGGCTGCTCAGTTAATGGAACACATAGGGATCACTAAAAACCTATGAAAAAGAATGACTAAATAAAAAACACTCTGAACAAGTGTAGACTCCAGGAGCTAGCTAAGTGACTGATGGCTAGAGCAAAACAAACCAGGAGATGCTGTACCTTTAAATGGCTAATAGGTGCAATATCTCTTTAAATCATGAGAACATAGTATAGAAATGCAGAGTAGACTCAACTGCAAATAGATATAGAAAAGAGAATCTATACCAAAAAATATTAATAATAATAAAATAAAAACAATAGAGGAATGGCTTGTCTAATGCTGGATATCAATTAAAAATATATATTCATAAATAAATAAATCGATAAATAGATTCAATGAAAAAATCTTCAGGGTTAGTTGATCCATTAAGTAAATGGCTAACAATATAGGACCACAATAAAGGAATCACAGATGTATAAAATAGAGAAAACATCTATGTAAAGAGAAAATAAATAAATATGTGCAGAAGCCAGGGGAGAGTAATGGATAAAGAATAAAGAATCAGAATAACAGAATGATAGTACAAAGAGGTTAGGTGTACATAATTAATTTCGTCCATTCTGAAATAAAGCAGAAGAGAAATTAATATTCAAATTAGTTCATATATTGTTATATTATATAAGTGATGTGAAGGAAATATTTATTTTTAAAGTGCTGCTTATGTGCAGAATATGTGCTGATCTGAAATATAGTGCACTAATAAATAAAGAGGATTTTAACAGAAAAGAAATTAGTATTCAAATTAATTCATATATTGTTATATTATATGAGTGATGTGAAGGGAATATTTCTTTTTAAAATGCTGCTTATGTGCAGAATATGTGCTAATCTGAAATATAGTGCACTAATAAATGAAGAGGATGTGAAAAAAAAATAAATTCTTTAAAAAATGTTTTTTTTATAAAAAGGCATTTACCTCAAAATCTAAATTTAGTCCTTTAGGGACTAAAGTCTCTAACTTAAAAATCCATTTGGCTTCTGTTTGGTCTAAAACCTCATCGATACTTCCTCCTCTCCAATTTATCTTTACTTTCTCAATAGACATAAATTTGAGTCCTGTGGGGTCTCCCCCATGAGTTTCTTTAAAGTGCTTGGAGAGATTATGTGTTAGGAGTCCCTTCTTAATATTTCTGATATGTTCTGCGATGCGTATTTTAAGTGATCTTTTTGTACGTCCAACATACTGTTGGGAGCATGGACATGTTATTAGATATATGACTCCCGACGTGGTACAGTCCATATTAGTCTTGATGTCATATTCTTCTTGAGTGGTGAAGGATTTGAATTTGGTAATGGAGTCTTCTAAAGATGGATTGTTCCTACATGCTAAACATTTCTTGCATCTAGTGAAACCATGAGATGTATCTTGATCCGAGTTGGCATTCACAGTTTTAATGGTAGGTGCTAGCATAAGTTGTAGGTTAGATGCCCTGGTGAAGATGATCTGAGGTTGATTGTCTAGAAGTTTTGATAACGTTGCATCGTTCTTGAGGATCCCCCAGTGTTTTCTCAATATCTTCTGTATCATATGAGATTGATGATTGTACTTGGTAATAAAAGTGGGTGCTGAGTTGAACGATTCTGCAGTACTTGGTTTCTTACATAAAGTGTCTTCTCTTGGAGTAGTTAATGCTATATCCATAGATTTTTCCAATAGTGTTGAAGGATACCCTTTATTCAGAAATCTCTGTTTCATTTCTTCCATTTGTGACTTACACACCTCATAGTTCGAACAATTGCGTCTTACCCTCCTAAACTGATTTTGGGGTATGTTCCTTAACCATGTAGATTTATGATGGCTATTAAAAGGAATAAAACTATTACAGTCAACGTTTTTCTTAAAAGTCTTGGTGTTGATTTGTCCCTCTTCGATGTAGATATCCAGGTCTAAAAACTTGATGTGTTCCTTGGAGTGGTTAAAAGTAAAATTCAAATGATAGGGATTATTGTTAAGATATAACTTAAAATGCTCAAGAGATTCAAGATCTCCATTCCATATAAAAAAGCAATCATCGATGTATCTGTGCCATAGGGACAGATTTGCGCCAAATGGGCAATGGGTCCATATGAATTCCTCTTCCCATTTGCCCATAAAAAGATTAGCGTAACTTGGCGCAAATCGTGTCCCATGGCAATACCTTCAATCTGTAAATAAAAGAAATCGTCACACCAGAAGTAGTTGTGTGTAAGGATAAAAATAATACACTGGATGAGAAAATCGATAAGGTCATTTTTCAATTCTGAATACTTTGATAGAGAAAACTGGGTCACCTCACATCCTTGGAGGTGTTCAATTATTGTGTAAAGAGAGGTAACGTCGGCAGTAACTAAAATCATCTCCTTTTCCCACTTAAACCCAGATAAAATGTTTAAAATTTGAGTAGAGTCTCTGAGGTAGGATTTTAAACAGGAGAGTAGACGCTGTAGGTATTGATCAACATATTCAGAAAGATTTGCAGTAAGGGATCCAATTCCCGATACAATTGGCCTTCCAGGGGGTTTCACCAGTCTTTTATGTATCTTTGGTAGATGGTAAAATATCGGTATCCTTGGGTGCTGGACATATAGGTATTTATATTCCCTTTCATTCAAGATCCCTCTCTCTTTTCCGAAATTCAATATTTCCTTGAGTTCATCTTGATATTGGGTAGTAGGATCACCTTTCAATTGCAGGTAGGTGCTGGTATCTCCCAATAGTCTCTGATTTTCTTCTATATAGTCACTGGTGTTCAAGACGACTAGTCCGCCCCCTTTGTCTGCTGCTTTTATTGTGATATCCTCAGATCTCATGAGTTGTTTAAGGGCATTCCTTTCTTTTCTAGTTAAATTGTCTTTCGTGATCTTCTTAGTAATTTATTTCTAAAGTCCTTCTCAACCATTTTCTCAAATACTCTAATGGAGTCATTCTTCATATGTTGTGGGTAGAAGGTGGAGGTAGGATGTAGTTCAGTATGTGTGTAATCCTGATCCGCCTCCTGTTGTATCCTGTCTTTTTCCATGAAGAATTTTTTGATTGAGATCTTCCGTATAAATTTATGTAGGTCTATGCAGACATTGAAATCTGAATTTTGGGATGTGGGAGCAAACTTGAGACCTTTTTTAAGAGTGATGTTTCATCAGAGGAGCCCCCACCCGCCGGGGGGGGCTATTTTTTTTTTTTTAAAACACTGAGCAGCCACATGCTGCTCACTGTTTACTAGACATGCCCCTACTCGCGGTATAGTGAGTAGGGTCAAAATTTACTAATACTAAGTCATTTTTACTTAGTATTAGTAAATTTGTCTGAAAGAAATTATTTAGGTCTTTCAGCCTTTTGGTAGATAACTCCCTAATACCGTGGGAATTAGGGAGTGTAATGGACGCCTTCCGTTGACGGATGCTCCTAGAGCTTCCTGAGAACACCACAAACTGCAGACGACACCACAATCACCGCAGACTCCACAACCACCGTAGCTTAACTGGAGCCGCGCCGTCTTCCTTCCACCCTGAATGAACCTCCAGCATTCAGGACCGTGTAGGAAAGACCTCTCCTCCAAGGAGAGCGTAACAGGAAAAAGAGTTAAGTGATTAAAGCTCAAGGGAGTATGCAGCGCATAGCAATCCCCAGTGTGATATAGCAGTTCCCTCCAATAACGAGACAAGGCTACGTATTGAGGGTCAAGAAGAACTCTGCTTTTATGCAATTCTCCCCTGCAAGGGAGACGCCCACATCCAATTAAACATTACCCAATCACACAATGGTTACCTCCCACAGATTACCTCCCCTTAGCCTGAGAGGTAACCCAATTATAGCATACAATTTTAACATACATTTTTATAAATTTGGGTTTTTAAATGCACGCTATTGTGACACCAGATATGAGTGGCAATGTGCACTGGCAGAGGTTGGCAGAGTGCACGCTGTAGGCCTGACACCCGCTTAAAGACAACTAACTTCTATTCAATCTATTACAGTGAAAAAGGTTTTTGGGTTTTTAAATGCAATCTATTGTGACACCAGATATGAGTGGCACTGTGCACTAGCAGAGGTTGGCAGAGTAGACGCTGTAGGCCTTACACACCCACTTGAAGACAACTAACTGCTATTCAATCTATAACAGTGAAAAAAGTTTTTGGGTTTTTAAATGCACGCTATTGTGACACCAGATAAGAGTGTCACTTTGATCTGGCAAAGGTTGGCAGAGAACACGTTTTAGGCCTGACACACAGACGCTTGGAGACAACTAACTGCTATTCAATCTATAACAGTGAAAAAAGTTTTTTGGTTTTCAAATGCACGCTATTGTGAAACCAGTGAGTTAGTGGTGGCACTGGGCAAGTGGGTACAGTATACGCTGCGAGCCTGACACACACGCTTGCAGACAACTAACTGCTATTCAATCTATTACAGTGAAAAAAGTTTTTTTTTTTAAATGCACGCTATTGTGACACCAGATATGAGTGGCACTGTGCACTGGCAGAGGTTGGCAGAGTACACGTTGTAGGCCTGACACACAGACGCTTGGAGACAACTAACTGCTATTAAATCTATAACAGTGAAAAAACTTTTTTGGTTTTAAATGCACGCTATTGTGACACCAGATATGAGTTGCAATGTGCACTGGCAAAGGTTGGCAGAGTACACGTTGAAGGCCTGACACACAGACGCTTGCAGACAACTAACTGCTATTCAATCAATAACAGTGAAAAAAGTTTTTGCGTTTTTAAATGCACGCTATTGTGACACCAGATAAGAGTGACACTTTGATCTGGCAAAGGTTAGCAGAGTACACGTTGTAGGCCTGACACACACCTGCTTGGAGACAACTAACTGCTATTCAATCTATAACGGTGAAAAAAGTTTTTGGGTTTTAAATGCACGCTATTGTGACACCAGATATGAGCAGCACTGTGAACTGGCAAAGGTTGGCAGAGTACACGTTTTAGGTCTGACACACAGACGCTTGGAGACAACTAACTGCTATTCAATCTATTACAGTGAAAAAAATGTTTTGGTTTTTAAATGCATGCTATTGTGAAACCAGTGAGTGAGTGGTGGCACTGGGCAAGTGGGTACAGTATACGCTGCGAGCCTGACACACACGCTTGCAGACAACCAACTGCTATTCAAACTATTACAGTGAAAAAGTTGTTTTTTTTAAATGCACGCTATTGTCACACCAGATAAGATTGGCACTTTGAACTGGCAAAGGTTAGCAGAGTACACGTTGTAGGCCTGACAAACAGACGCTTGGAGACAACTAACTGCTTTTCAATCTATAACAGAGAAAAAAGTTTTTGGGTTTTTAAATGCACGCTATTGTGAAACCAGTGAGTGAGTGGTGGCACTGGGCAAGTGGGCACAGTATACGCTGCAAGCCTGACACACACACTTGCAGACAACTAACTGCTATTCAATCTATTACGGTGAAAAAAGTTTTTGGGTTTTAATTGCACGCTATTGTGACACCAGATATGAGTGGCAATGTGCACTGGCAGAGGTTGGCAGAGTACACGCTGTAGGCCTGACACCCACTTAAAGACAACTAACTGCTATTCAATCTATAACAGTGAAAAAAGTTTTGGGGTTTTTAAATGCACGCTATTGTGACACCAGATATGAGTGGCACTGTGCACTGGCAGAGGTTGGCAGAGTAGACGCTGTAGGCCTGACACAACCGCTTGAAGACAACTAACTGTTATTTAATCTATAACAGTAAAAAAAGTTTTTGGGTTTTAAATGCACGCTATTGTGAAACCAGATATGAGTGGCAATGTGCACTGGCAGAGGTTGGCAGAGTACACGCTGCAGGCCTGAAACCCGTTTGAAGACAACTAACTGATATTCAATCTATAACAGTGAAAAAAGTTTTTGGGTTTTTAAATGCACGCTATTGTGACACCAGATAAGAGTGGCACTGTGCACTGGCAGAGGTTGGCAGAGTACACGCTGTAGGCCTGACACACACTTATGAAGGACACCGACTGCTATTATATTACAGTCAAAAAAGTTTTTTGGTTTTTAAATGCATGCTATTGTGACACCAGATAAGAGTGGCAATGTGCACTGGCAGAGGTTGGCAGAGTACACGCTGTAAGCCTGACACCCGCTTGAAGACAACTAACTGCTATTCAATCTATAACAGTGAAAAAAGTTTTTTGGTTTTAAATGCACGCTATTGTGACACCAGATATGAGTTGCAATGTGCACTGGCAAAGGTTGGCAGAGTACACGTTGTTTCCTGACACACAGACGCTTGCAGACAACTAACTGCTATTCAATCTATAACAGTGAAAAAAGTTTTTGGGTTTTTAAATGCACGCTATTGTGACACCAGATAAGAGTGGCAATGTGCACTGGCAAAGGTTGGCAGAGTACACGTTGTAGGCCTGACACACACCCGCTTGGAGACAACTAACTGCTATTCAATCTATAACAGTGAAAAAAGTTTTTTGGTTTTTAAATGCACGCTATTGTGACACCAGATAAGAGTGGCACTTTGATCTGGCAAAGGTTGGCAGAGTACACGTTGTAGGCCTGACACACACCCGCTTGGAGAACACTAACTGCTATTCAATCTATAACGGTGAAAAAAGTTTTTTGGTTTTTAAATGCACGCTATTGTGACACCAGATAAGAGTGGCACTTTGAACTGGCAAAGGTTGACAGAGTACACGTTGTAGGCCTGACACACAGACGCTTTGAGACAACTAACTGCTATTCAATCTATAACAATGAAAAAAGTTTTTTTGTTTTAATTGCACGCTATTGTGACACCAGATATGAGTGGCAATGTGCACTGGCAGAGGTTGGCAGAGTACACGCTGTAGGCCTGACACCCACTTAAAGACAACTAACTGCTATTCAATCTATAACAGTGAAAAAAGTTTTGGGTTTTTAAATGCACGCTATTGTGACACCAGATATGAGTGGCACTGTGCACTGGCAGAGGTTGGCAGAGTAGACGCTGTATGCCTGACACACACTTATGAAGGACCCTGACTGCTATTGTATTACAGTCAAAAAAGTTTTTGGGTTTTTAAATGCATGCTATTGTGACACCAGATAAGAGTGGCAATGTGCACTAGCAGAGGTTGGCAGAGTAGACTCTGTAGGCCTGACACACCCGCTTGAAGACAACTAACTGCTATTCAATCTATAATAGTGAAAAAAGTTTTTGGGTTTTTAAATGCAATCTATTGCGACACCAGATAAGAGTGGCACTGGCAGAGGTTGGCAGAGTACACGCTGTAGGCCTGACACACACTTATTAAAGACACTGACTGCTATTATGTTACAGTCAAAATAGTTTTTTGGTTTTTAAATGCATGCTATTGTGACACCAGATAAGAGTGGCAATGTGCACTAGCAGAGGTTGGCAGAGTAGACGCTCTAGGCCTGACACCCACTTAAAGACAACTAACTGCTATTCAATCTATAACAGTGAAAACAGTTTTTGGGTTTTTAAATGCACGCTATTGTGACACCAGATATGAGTGGCAATGTGCACTGGCAAAGGTTGGCAGAATAGACGCTGTAGGCCTGACACACATTTATGAAGGACACTGACTGCTATTATATTACAGTGAAAAAAGTTTTTTGGTTTTTATATGCAATCTATTGCGACACCAGATAAGAGTGGCACTGTACACTGGCAGAGGTTGGCAGAGTACACGCTGTAGGCCTGACACACACTTATGAAGGACACTGACTGCTATTATATTACAGTCAAAAAAGTTTTTGGGTTTTTAAATGCATGCTATTGTGACACCAGATAAGAGTGGCAATGTGCACTGGAAGAGGTTGGCAGAGTAGATGCTGTAGGCCTGACACACCCGCTTGAAGACAACTAACTGCTATTCAATCTATAACAGTGAAAAAAGTTTTTGGGTTTTTAAATGCAATCTACTGCGACACCAGATAAGAGTGGCACTGTGCACTGGCAGAGGTTTGCAGAGTACACGCTGTAGGCCTGACACACACTTATGAAGGACACTGACTGCTATTATATTACAGTCAAAAAAGTTTTTGGGTTTTTAAATGCATGCTATTGTGACACCAGATAAGAGTGGCAATGTGCACTGGAAGAGGTTGGCAGAGTAGACGCTGTAGGCCTGACGCACCTGCTTGAAGACAACTAACTGTTCTTCAATCTATAACAGTGAAAAAAGTTTTTTGGTTTTTAAATGCAATCTATTGCGACACCAGATAAGAGTGACACTGGCAGAGGTTGGCAGAGTACACGCTGTAGGCCTGACACACACTTATGAAAGACACTGACTGCTATTATATTACAGTCAAAATAGTTTTTGGGTTTTAAATGCACGCAATTGTGACACCAGATATGAGTGGCAATATGCACTGGCAGAGGTTGGCAGAGTAGACGCTGTAGGCCTGACACACCCGCTTGAAGACAACTAACTGCTATTTAATCTATAACAGTAAAAAAAGTTTCTGGATTTTAAATGCACGCTATTGTGAAACCAGTGAGTGAGTAGTGGCACTGGGCAAGTGGGCACAGTATACGCTGCAAGCCTGACACACACACTTGCAGACAACTAACTGCTATTCAATCTATTACAGTGAAAAAAGTTTTTTGGTTTTTAAATGCATGCTACTGTGATACCAGATAAGAGTGGCACTTTGAACTGGCAAAAGTTGACAGAGTACACGTTGTAGGCCTGACACACAGACGCTTGGAGACAACTAACTGCTATTCAATCTATAACAGTGAAAAAAGTTTTTTGTTTTAATTGCACGCTATTGTGACACCAGATATGAGTGGCAATGTGCACAGGCAGAGGTTGGCAGAGTACACGTTGTAGGCCTGACACACAGACGCTTGGAGACAACTAACTGCTATTCAATCTATAACAATGAAAAAAGTTTTTTTGTTTTAATTGCACGCTATTGTGACACCAGATATGAGTGGCAATGTGCACTGGCAGAGGTTGGCAGAGTACACGCTGTAGGCCTGACACCCACTTAAAGACAACTAACTGCTATTCAATCTATAACAGTGAAAAAAGTTTTGGGTTTTTAAATGCACGCTATTGTGACACCAGATATGAGTGGCACTGTGCACTGGCAGAGGTTGGCAGAGTAGACGCTGTATGCCTGACACACACTTATGAAGGACCCTGACTGCTATTGTATTACAGTCAAAAAAGTTTTTGGGTTTTTAAATGCATGCTATTGTGACACCAGATAAGAGTGGCAATGTGCACTAGCAGAGGTTGGCAGAGTAGACTCTGTAGGCCTGACCCACCCGCTTGAAGACAACTAACTGCTATTCAATCTATAATAGTGAAAAAAGTTTTTGGGTTTTTAAATGCAATCTATTGCGACACCAGATAAGAGTGGCACTGGCAGAGGTTGGCAGAGTACACGCTGTAGGCCTGACACACACTTATTAAAGACACTGACTGCTATTATGTTACAGTCAAAATAGTTTTTTGGTTTTTAAATGCATGCTATTGTGACACCAGATAAGAGTGGCAATGTGCACTAGCAGAGGTTGGCAGAGTAGACGCTCTAGGCCTGACACCCACTTAAAGACAACTAACTGCTATTCAATCTATAACAGTGAAAAAAGTTTTTGGGTTTTTAAATGCACGCTATTGTGACACCAGATATGAGTGGCAATGTGCACTGGCAAAGGTTGGCAGAATAGACGCTGTAGGCCTGACACACATTTATGAAGGACACTGACTGCTATTATATTACAGTGAAAAAAGTTTTTTGGTTTTTATATGCAATCTATTGCGACACCAGATAAGAGTGGCACTGTACACTGGCAGAGGTTGGCAGAGTACACGCTGTAGGCCTGACACACACTTATGAAGGACACTGACTGCTATTATATTACAGTCAAAAAAGTTTTTGGGTTTTTAAATGCATGCTATTGTGACACCAGATAAGAGTGGCAATGTGCACTGGAAGAGGTTGGCAGAGTAGATGCTGTAGGCCTGACACACCCGCTTGAAGACAACTAACTGCTATTCAATCTATAACAGTGAAAAAAGTTTTTGGGTTTTTAAATGCAATCTACTGCGACACCAGATAAGAGTGGCACTGTGCACTGGCAGAGGTTTGCAGAGTACACGCTGTAGGCCTGACACACACTTATGAAGGACACTGACTGCTATTATATTACAGTCAAAAAAGTTTTTGGGTTTTTAAATGCATGCTATTGTGACACCAGATAAGAGTGGCAATGTGCACTGGAAGAGGTTGGCAGAGTAGACGCTGTAGGCCTGACGCACCTGCTTGAAGACAACTAACTGTTCTTCAATCTATAACAGTGAAAAAAGTTTTTTGGTTTTTAAATGCAATCTATTGCGACACCAGATAAGAGTGACACTGGCAGAGGTTGGCAGAGTACACGCTGTAGGCCTGACACACACTTATGAAAGACACTGACTGCTATTATATTACAGTCAAAATAGTTTTTGGGTTTTAAATGCACGCAATTGTGACACCAGATATGAGTGGCAATATGCACTGGCAGAGGTTGGCAGAGTAGACGCTGTAGGCCTGACACACCCGCTTGAAGACAACTAACTGCTATTTAATCTATAACAGTAAAAAAAGTTTTTGGATTTTAAATGCACGCTATTGTGAAACCAGTGAGTGAGTAGTGGCACTGGGCAAGTGGGCACAGTATACGCTGCAAGCCTGACACACACACTTGCAGACAACTAACTGCTATTCAATCTATTACAGTGAAAAAAGTTTTTTGGTTTTTAAATGCATGCTACTGTGATACCAGATAAGAGTGGCACTTTGAACTGGCAAAAGTTGACAGAGTACACGTTGTAGGCCTGACACACAGACGCTTGGAGACAACTAACTGCTATTCAATCTATAACAGTGAAAAAAGTTTTTTGTTTTAATTGCACGCTATTGTGACACCAGATATGAGTGGCAATGTGCACTGGCAGAGGTTGGCAGAGTACACGCTGTAGGCCTGACACCCACTTAAAGACAACTAACTGCTATTCAATCTATAACAGTGAAAAAAGTTTTGGGTTTTTAAATGTACGCTATTGTGACACCAGATAAGAGTGGCAATGTGCACTAGCAGAGGTTGGCAGAGTAGACGCTGTAGGCCTGACACACCCGCTTGAAGACAACTAACTGCTATTTAATCTATAACAGTAAAAAAAGTTTTTGGATTTTAAATGCACGCTATTGTGAAACCAGTGAGTGAGTAGTGGCACTGGGCAAGTGGGCACAGTATACGCTGCAAGCCTGACACACACACTTGCAGACAACTAACTGCTATTCAATCTATTACAGTGAAAAAAGTTTTTTGGTTTTTAAATGCATGCTACTGTGATACCAGATAAGAGTGGCACTTTGAACTGGCAAAAGTTGACAGAGTACACGTTGTAGGCCTGACACACAGACGCTTGGAGACAACTAACTGCTATTCAATCTATAACAGTGAAAAAAGTTTTTTGTTTTAATTGCACGCTATTGTGACACCAGATATGAGTGGCAATGTGCACTGGCAGAGGTTGGCAGAGTACACGCTGTAGGCCTGACACCCACTTAAAGACAACTAACTGCTATTCAATCTATAACAGTGAAAAAAGTTTTGGGTTTTTAAATGTACGCTATTGTGACACCAGATATGAGTGGCACTGTGCACTGGCAGAGGTTGGCAGAGTAGACGCTGTAGGCCTGACACACCCACTTGAAGACAACTAACTGCTATTCAATCTATAACAGTAAAAAAAGTTTTTTGGTTTTAAATGCATGCTATTGTGAAACCAGTGAGTGAGTGGTGGCACTGGGCAAGTGGGCACAGTATATGCTGCAAGCCTGACACACACACTTGCAGACAACTAACTGCTATTCAATCTATTACAGTGAAAAAAGTTTTTTTGTTTTTAAATGCACGCTACTGTGACACCAGATAAGAGTGGCACTTTGAACTGGCAAAGGTTGACAGAGTACACGTTGTAGGCCTGACACACAGACGCTTGGAGACAACTAACTGCTATTCAATCTATAACAGTGAAAAAAGTTTTTTTGTTTTAAATGCACGCAATTGTGACACCAGATATGAGTGGCAATGTGCACTGGCAGAGGTTGGCAGAGTACACGCTGTAGGCCTGACACCCGCTTGAAGACAACTAACTGGTATTCAATCAATAACAGTGAAAAAAGTTTTTGGGTTTTTAAATGCACGCTATTGTGACACCAGATATGAGTGGCAATGTGCACTGGCAAAGGTTGGCAGAATAGACGCTGTAGGCCTGACACACACTTATGAAGGACACTGACTGCTATTATATTACAGTCAAAAAAGTTTTGGGGTTTTTAAATGCATGCTATTGTGACACCAGATAAGAGTGGCAATGTGCACTAGCAGAGGTTGGCAGAGTAGACGCTGTAGGCCTGACACACCCGCTTGAAGACAACTAACTGCTATTCAATCTATAACAGTGAAAAAAGTTTTTGGGTTTTTAAATGCAATCTACTGCGACACCAGATAAGAGTGGCACTGTGCACTGGCAGAGGTTGGCAGAGTACACGCTGTAGGCCTGACACACACTTATGAAGGACACTGACTGCTATTATATTACAGTCAAAAAAGTTTTTGGGTTTTTAAATGCATGCTATTGTGACACCAGATAAGAGTGGCAATGTGCACTGGAAGAGGTTGGCAGAGTAGACGCTGTAGGCCTGACGCACCTGCTTGAAGACAACTAACTGCTCTTCAATCTATAACAGTGAAAAAAGTTTTTGGGTTTTTAAATGCAATCTACTGCGACACCAGATAAGAGTGGCACTGTGCACTGGCAGATATTGGCAGAGTACACGCTGTAGGCCTGACACACACTTATGAAGGACACTGACTGCTATTATATTACAGTCAAAAAAGTTTTTGGGTTTTTAAATACATGCTATTGTGACACCAGATAAGAGTGGCAATGTGCACTGGAAGAGGTTGGCAGAGTAGACGCTGTAGGCCTGACGCACCTGCTTGAAGACAACTAACTGCTCTTCAATCTATAACAGTGAAAAATGTTTTTTGGTTTTTAAATGCAATCTATTGCGACACCAGATAAGAGTGGCACTGGCAGAGGTTGGCAGAGTACACTTTGTAGACCTGACACACACTTATGAAGGACACTGACTGCTATTATATTACAGTCAAAAAAGTTTTGGGGTTTTTAAATGCATGCTATTGTGACACCAGATAAGAGTGGCAATGTGCACTGGAAGAGGTTGGCAGAGTAGACGCTGTAGGCCTGACGCACCTGCTTGAAGACAACTAACTGCTCTTCAATCTATAACAGTGAAAAAAGTTTTTGGGTTTTTAGATGCAATCTACTGCGACACCAGATAAGAGTGGCACTGTGCACTGGCAGAGGTTGGCAGAGTACACGCTGTAGGCCTGACACACACTTATGAAGGACTCTGACTGCTATTATATTACAGTCAAAAAAGTTTTTGGGTTTTTAAATGCATGCTATTGTGACACCAGATAAGAGTGGCAATGTGCACTGGAAGAGGTTGGCAGAGTAGACGCTGTATGCCTGACGCACGTGCTTGAAGACAACTAACTGCTCTTCAATCTATAATAGTGAAAAAAGTTTTTTGGTTTTTAAATCCACGCTATTGTGACACCAGATATGAGTGGCAATGTGCACTGGCAAAGGTTGGCAGAATAGACACTGTAGGCCTGACACACACTTATGAAGGACACTGACTGCTATTATATTACAGTGAAAAAAGTTTTTTTGTTTTTATATGCAATCTATTGCGACACCAGATAAGAGTGGCACTGTGCACTGGCAGAGGTTGGCAGAGTACACGCTGTAGGCCTGACACACACTTATGAAGGACACTGACTGCTATTATATTACAGACAAAAAAGTTTTTGGGTTTTTAAATGCATGCTATTGTGACACCAGATAAGAGTGGCAATGTGCACTGGAAGAGGTTGGCAGAGTAGACGCTGTAGGCCTGACACACCCGCTTGAAGACAACTAACTGCTATTCAATCTATAACAGTGAAAAAAGTTTTTGGGTTTTGAAATGCAATCTACTGCGACACCAGATAAGAGTGGCACTGTGCACTGGCAGAGGTTTGCAGAGTACACGCTGTAGGCCTGACACACACGCTCGAAGACAACTAACTGCTATTTAATCTATAACAGTAAAAAAAGTTTTTGGATCTTAAATGCACGCTATTGTGAAACCAGTGAGTGAGTAGTGGCACTGGGCAAGTGGGCACAGTATACGCTGCAAGCCTGACACACACACTTGCAGACAACTAACTGCTATTCAATCTATTACATTGAAAAAAGTTTTTTGGTTTTTAAATGCACGCTACTGTGACACCAGATAAGAGTGCCACTTTGAACTGGCAAAGGTTTACAGAGTACACGTTGTAGGCCTGACACACAGACGCTTGGAGACAACTAACTGCTATTCAATCTATAACAGTGAAAAAAGTTTTTTGGTTTTAATTTCATGCTATTGTGACACCAGATATGAGGGGCAATGTGCACTGGAAGAGGTTGGCAGAGTACACGCTGTAGGCCTGACACCCACTTAAAGACAACTAACTGCTATTCAATCTATAACAGTGAAAAAAGTTTTTGGGTTTTTAAATGCACGCTACTGTGACACCAGATAAGAGTGCCACTTTGAACTGGCAAAGGTTGACAGAGTACACGTTGTAGGCCTGACACACAGACGCTTGGAGACAACTAACTGCTATTCAATCTATAACAGTGAAAAAAGTTTTTTGCTTTTAAATGCACGCTATTGTGACACCAGATATGAGTGGCACTGTGCACTGGCAGAGGTTGGCAGAGTAGTCGCTGTAGGCCTGACACACATGCTTGAAGACAACTAACTGCTATTCAATCTATAACAGTGAAAACACTTTTTTTGTTTTTAAATGCACCAGATATGAGTGGTGGCACTGGGCAAGGGGGCACAGTATCCACTGTGAGCCTGACACAGAAGCTGGCAGGCAGGCAACTGCAATTAGATTACACAGATAAAAAAAGCAGACTGATGTTCTAGCCCTAAAAAGGGCTTTTTGGGGGTGCTGATCTTACAGCAGAGATCAGATGAGTCCGTCAGGACTGTAGTGGACACTGAATACACTAGCCTAGCTATCCATTTCCCTATCAAATCAACAGCAGCTACACTTTCCCTCCTCTCACTAAGAATGCAGCTTCAGAATGAATCTAAAATGGATGCTGTCCAGTAGGTGGGAGGGTCTGCTAGGGAGGGTGTGCTGCTGATTGGCTGGAATGTGTCTGCTGACTGTGAGGCACAGGGTCAAAGTTTACTCAATAATGACGAATAGGGGGTGGATCGAACCGCGCATATGTTCGACCGCCGTGGTGAACGCAAACACGCTATGTTCGCCGGGAACTATTCGCCAGCGAACCGTTCGGTACATCACTATTGCTGAGAGTTTAGTCTGCAAACAGGTTTTTTTCCTTAAAAAAAAAAAAAAATCCTTCACTGCTTTTAAATCAAGGAGGAACCTGAATTAACCATCTGGCTTCGGCACTAAAAACAGGCTTTAATAAGTTCATGAAAGTCTTTTTGGAAGACAGCTCTATTAAGTTTTCTTTCAAAGTGTCTGGACTTCTGTAAAAAGATCCGAAGCTGTTCGGGTTGGCTGTACTGCGAAACAAAGGAATGTTCTTAGAGGAAGTTCTGTTTGCTATTTGTAAAGGACCCAGTTGCCTGTAGTGGCATTTTACCCACTGGGAAGTAAAAGTCAGATGTCTTCATCCTATAGGTCTAGTGCCATAATCTACAATCTTTTGTCTTTTCAGAGAATTTTCCTTCAGAGATTTCTTTTAGTCAGATATTTCTTTTATTCCAATGGAATTTCGCCAGAAACATTGGACTTTTACTACCAATGTTTCTGCAATCAGGGATTTGCTTTGTATTGCCGTAGCAGAGAGTTTGCATATCTGCCCTTTTCCTGGCTAATCATGGCAGCATCACTTAGCAGTCACAGGACAGGAATTAATTAGATGAATTAGACTGATAGGTATAAAGAGTCCCTCCTCCCCTTACACCGCACTCCTCTTGGAAGACTAAGCGCTTCAAGGATCGGTCCTTTCGGGACAGCAGAAGCTATAGACCAGGAAGAGAGTATTCCAGAAATTTTTCTTGGAAAATCTTCTCACATTATTGACCAATAATGCTTCCAGAGGAAGAGGAGCTAGAACCTCTGAGAAGAACTGCCCATTCGGGGACTGTGGGAGGAAGACTGAAGTTCTTTTATCCGCTGTGTAAAATATTAGGGACGTGTGGGGCAATTCCATCATAAGAGAGGGTTACAGGATAAAATTTGCCTCTTACGCAAAATCTTCTTTCTTCAAGAAATCAAAGGTGTTGGCAGGCATCAAACGAAGGGCCATGAAGGCCTGCATTTCTACTCTTCTGGAACAAAAAGTTATAGAAGTAGTTCCAAAACAGGAAAGGTTCCAAGGGGTTTACTCCACAGTGTTCTTGGCTCCAAAACCCCAGGGAAAGTGGCGTCTCATCCTGAACTTGAAAGGAGTAAACTCCATGCTCGACGTAAGAACATTTAAGATGGAATCTTTACAGACCATCTTAAAAAGTATCAAAAGAGGGGATTGGATGACATCTATAGACTTGAGGGACGCCTACTACCAAATCTCTACAAACCATGATCATATGCGGTTTCTCAGATTCTGGGCTCTAGGAAGGCATTTTCAATTCCGGGGACTGACATTTGGCCTCAGCTTGGCACCAAGAACGTTCTCAAAAGTTCTTGTCACCTTGATTGCCTTAATAAGAGTGAGAGGTATCGCAATGGACAATATCCTTATCATAGGACTATCTCAAAGGATAGTGGCTCATCATACTTGGGTTACAATGAACATTCTTTGAGACCACGGTTGGCTTCTGAACATAGAGAAAAGTTTCCTAATTCCTTCACAAAAGATCATATTCCTCAGAGCAGTAATAAACACTATCTCCGCCCATGTGTTCCTGTTTCCAGAGAGGGCTGTGAGGATCTGAGACAAAATAATAAAACTACAAGGTTTTGAGACTGGCTCAGCCAGAGAAGTCATGAGCCTCCTTGTTTCTTTGACTTCAACGATTGGGCTGGTAAAATGGGCCCAATGGAAGTTTCACACTGTTCAGAATTGCTTCCTTCTTCAATTCGACAAAGTAGAAACAGATTGGGAGCAAATAATAGGTCTGCCCCTGCCAGTAAGAAAAGGGTTGGACTGGTGGATGGGTAAGAAGAATTTGGCAAAAGGCTTCCCGTTGGAGGAACCTCCTTGGAACGCTATTACAACAAATGCCAGTTTCTCTGGATGGGGTGCCCACTTCAATTCCACAGGGGAAGTGGACCCGAGAAGAGAGTCGCCTACACTCAAATCTAAGAGAACTAAGAGCTATTTCCAAAGCCGTCTTGGTATTCCTCCCGATGATCGAAAAAATCTTGGGTACTAGTCAAAACAGACAACCAAGCAGTTGCTTCGTATGTGAACAACCAAGGAGGCACAAGAAGCAGCTTGCTCTTGAAGGAACTAGTTTCCTTGATGAAGGTGGACATGAAAAATCTCCAAGGTCTGAAGGTTTCTGTAACGGAGCTCCGTGTACTCCGACCGAGTACCCTCCATTGATGGATGCTCCTAGCGCTTACAGAGGACTCCAAGCACTGCAGACGACACCACAACCACCGCAGACTTCACAACCGCCGTAGCTTAACTGGAGCCTCGCCGTCTTCCTTCCACCCTGGATCGGATTCTGTCCTCCAGGACCGTGTGGAGAAGACCTCTCCTCCAGGAGAGCGTATCCGGAACAGGCTCTTAAAAGAGCTAAGTGATTAAGCTCAGGGGAATATGCAGAGCATAGCAATCCTTAATGTGATATAGCAGTTCCCTCCAATAACGAGACGAGGCTACGTATTGAGGGTCAGAAGAGGTCTGAGGTGCTGGAACACCCAGCCTGGTTTTTATTACAAGTGTACACATACAGGCCACACCCAGGGGGAGGCATAAAATAACCAATAGTATCATGGGTGCAACCCACACATCCCCTCCCCTTAGTGTGACACATAATCCCATTATACATACAGTTAAAATATACTTTTTACACAACTTTCATAACTCTAAAACCATACATCACATTCACATAAAAATACATATCCACAATCAATCCATTCAGGGGAACAACATATTAAAAAAATGGCATGAATCCGACCAGGGTTTCAAAAGTTACTAAAAGTATCTTTTGTCCCTTACTAGCTGCATGGCAAACCGGTTTAGACAGGTTTTACATAGGCCTCTATCCTGGAGACAAAGAGGAAAGTAATCCAATTATCCAGGGCTAGAAGCAGACTCCATTAACCACATGGTTACAGAAAGACATAAAACACTTTAAAATACAGAAAGTAACTTTTTATCCATAACACACCGACATTTCACATATCCCCAGATAGCTGGGATCTGAGCGCACAAAACTACTGAATAGCGCGCAGATCCTATTCACACAGTACAATTGCCATGGAGCTAAAGTCTTTCCCATAGTCTTTCATTATATGAATAGGCTCCATGGTATAGCTATCTGGGGTATCACATTCCCATAAAGTCTGGTCCATAGTCCAAAGGCAAGAGGCGGGCAATCAGCCCCCTCCAAGGCACACGTGGCGAGGTCGGTTTCGCCACCCCCAAATGTAAGTTTTACAGGGCAATATAGTCCAGGGCCATAGTCGCAGGGGAGGAGGCAGGCAAGCAGGCCTCTCCAGGACAAAGTGGCGAAGGGCACTTTGTCACACATCTCCCCTTTGGGGGGAAGACTAACCAGGCACCTGACCTTCTGTCGGTCAGTGCCTCCGTTAGTCGATCCACCAACCCACAATATATAGATGCCAGAGTAGCCCCCCCACAACAACAAAGTACAAGAGCAGCCCACCCACAACAAACAGTTACTGCACCTGGGTATTTTGCTGTGGTGATGGGGTAACACGCTGAGGTGACTTGAAGGGCAGAGGCCAGCGGCGCTCTGCCCTGATGCCAGCTCTTCTGCTGAGATAGCCTGCCGGACATCAGGCTCTGGACCAGGGAGAAAGGTAGGGCAGAGGCCGACTGCACTCTGCCCAGCTGCCAGCTCTTCTGCTGGGATGCTTGGAACATAGTCTGGCTTAGTAGCCAGCGGAACATGGGAGTCAGTGGGGGTTAACATCTCCTCTGTTAACCCTGGTGCCACGCTAGGAGTTAGCTGGGGAGGGGAATTTGTACTTACCCCCTCCTCCTGTTGTCCCAATGAGGGTAGTTGGGGATCTGGACAGGCTGGCCAGCATCCCTGTAGGTCAGGCACAGAGACCACGGTCCCATCTGCGCCGTCTGGGAGATTGGTGTCTCCCCTTGTTAGGTTAAGCTGCCGCTGGGGAGAGGGGGTGCTGTGCTCCTCTCCCTGAAACACAGGCTGCCGCTGGAGAGGGAGACTGCCTGTCTCCACTCCCGTAACATTGTCCTGCTGCTGGAGAGAGGGACCAACTGTCTCTGCTCTCTGTAGGACAGACTGCTGCTGGGGGGGGAAGGACGGCACCTTCGGCCCCCTGTAACTCAATCTGCCGCTGGGGAGGAAGGACGGAACCTTTAGCTCCCTGGGTTACACACTGCCGCCTCAGGGGAAGACGGCTAACCTCCTCGGATGCAGCCTCTACTCTGCTGCTGTAACACTCTTTCCGCTGAGTATACTCTCCGTCCATCCTTGATTTTCGCTTAGCCATGACCTGGTTCCAGATCCCCTGGAATATCTCCATGGATACATAACCCCCATACTGGGCCACTCGCTGCCTCACCTCGGCCAGCCCATAATCCTCAGTGTCAGAGCCTTCCAGACTTGTCTGCTCCAAGTCGCTGGATACCTCTGCTGCCAGGGGCGCTGCACGAGTGCTAACGTTGCCCTCAATTTGTAACTCCAAGGAATTGGTGTTGTCTGTAGCTGTCTTTCTGGCTGTAGGAACGATCCCACCGCTGCCACCACTGTAACGGAGCTCCGTGTACTCCGACCGAGTACCCTCCGTTGATGGATGCTCCTAGCGCTTACAGAGGACTCCAAGCACTGCAGATGACACCACAACCACCGCAGGCTCCACAACCGCCGTAGCTTAACTGGAGCCTCGCCGTCTTCCTTCCACCCTGGATCGGATTCTGTCCTCCAGGACCGTGTGGAGAAGACCTCTCCTCCAGGAGAGCATATCCGGAACAGGCTCTTAAAAGAGCTAAGTGATTAAGCTCAGGGGAATATGCAGAGCATAGCAATCCCCAGTGTGATATAGCAGTTCCCTCCAATAACGAGACGAGGCTACGTATTGAGGGTCAGAAGAGGTCTGAGGTGCTGGAACACCCAGCCTGGTTTTTATTACAAGTGTACACATACAGGCCACACCCAGGGGGAGGCATAAAATAACCAATAGTATCATGGGTGCAACCCACACATCCCCTCCCCTTAGTGTGACACATAATCCCATTATACATACAGTTAAAATATACTTTTTACACAACTTTCATAACTCTAAAACCATACATCACATTCACATAAAAATACATATCCACAATCAATCCATTCAGGGGAACAACATATTAAAAAATGGCATGAATCCGAACAGGGTTTCAAAAGTTACTAAAAGTATCTTTTGTCCCTTACTAGCCGCATGGCAAACCGGTTTAGACAGGTTTTACATAGGCCTCTATCCTGGAGACAAAGAGGAAAGTAATCCAATTATCCAGGGCTAGAAGCAGACTCCATTAACCACATGGTTACAGAAAGACATAAAACACTTTAAAATACAGAAAGTTACTTTTTATCCATAACACACAGACATTTCACATATCCCCAGATAGCTGGGATCTGAGCGCACAAAACTACCGAATAGCGCGCAGATCCTATTCACACAGTACAATTGCCATGGAGCTAAAGTCTTTCCCATAGTCTTTCATTATATGAATAGGCTCCATGGTATAGCTATCTGGGGTATCACATTCCCATAAAGTCTGGTCCATAGTCCAAAGGCAAGAGGCGGGCAATCAGCCCCCTCCAAGGACACGTGGCGAGGTCGGTTTCGCCACCCCCAAATGTAAGTTTTACAGGGCAATATAGTCCAGGGCCATAGTCGCAGGGGAGGAGGCAGGCAAGCAGGCCTCTCCAGGACAAAGTGGCGAAGATCACTTTGTCACAGTTTCTTCCTAAGGTGATTTCTCAGTTTCATCTCTCTCAAGAAGTGGTCCTTCCATCATTCTACCCCAATCCTACTTCTCAAGAGGAAGTTAGGTGGCAACGTTTGGATGTCATGAACTGAAGCTAGTTCATTCTGAATCATACAGAAAGACTGACTAACTCTTCATTTTACCTTCAGGAGTTAGGAAAGGTGAGGCGGCCTCTTTATCTACATTGAAACGTTAGATTTCGCTAATGATCAGGATAAGAACACATTCTACCAGAGCATTGTCAACTTCATGGGCTAATATATAGTAATGTGACAGCATATCACATGATACAGTGCCATAGTTGCCAACATTTGAAAAAAAATTCCAAGGACATTTTGCAGCACAGCTGTCAATTACTGTCTGTGTATAATATCCCTGGACAGTCAGTGCTCTCTGTTTAATACAGGGTTGTGTGTGTAATAAATTGGGACAGTCAGTGCTCCCTGTAACGGACACCTTCTGTTGATGGACGCTTCCTAGCTTGCGTCGAGGACCACAAGCACCGCACTGGACACCACAACCACCGCAGATTCCACAACCGCCGTAGCTTAACTGGAGCCGCGCCGTCTTCCTGTCAGGATCGGGACAGGGATCCAACACGCAGAGTACAAACAGTAGCCAGATACGTATACCGGACCTTAGAATGGCCGGACTAACGTAAGTAGTACAGTATAGAATGGTCAAAGACAAGCCGAGGTCGAGGGTAACAGAAGACAGGTAAGCGAGAGACAAGCCGAATCAAGGGTAACAGAGATAAGCAGAGTAAGGTAAACAAGCCGGGTCAAAACCAAAAGGGATAATAGAATACACAAGCACTGAGTGACTAGAACAAGCTAGAACCACGACAGGGCAATGAGCTAATGAAAGAAGCTCTGTTAAATACCCTGTTCAGAGCAGTAACCACGCCTCCGAGGCGTCCTGATTGGTCCTGCAGCAATTGACTGACAGATCGTTCCGGGGGAGTGTCCTGATGACTACTTCCTGCCTAGATGCTGTAAAAGGCAGTCACTCCCTCGCGGCCGGCCTAGCATGACCGGATAGACCGCAGGGAAGGGAGCCATCAGACCGTCTGGATGGAGGAACAGCTAAGTCTCTACCTCTTTCGGAGGTAGAGACCACAGGTACCCTGACACTTCCGTCCACCCTGGAATGAACCTCCAGCATTCAGGACCGTGTGGGGAAGACCTCTCCTCCAGGAGAGGGTATCAGGAACAAGAACTAAGTGATAAAAGCTCAAGGGAGTATGCAGAGCATAGCAATCCCCAGTGTGATATAGCAGTTCCCTCCAATAACGAGACAAGGCTACGTATTGAGGGTCAAGAAGAACTCTGGTTTAATTACACACACTCTGCTTTTATGCAATTCTCCCCTGCAAGGGAGACGCCCACATCCAATTAAACATTACCCACTCACACAATGGTTACCTCCCACAGATTCCCTCCCCTTAGCCTGAGAGGTAACCCAATTATAACGTACAATTTAAACATACATTTTTATAACTTTAAAACTATACATTCAATCTTCATAAAACAAGAGTTAGCAGGAAGTCCTTTATGACCGACCGCAAGCATATTTTCATGCCCAAAACAGTTCCACAGATTCAGGCTGTGCGGTCAGTCTATTTCTGGGGGAGATGGGGAGATGGGGGAGATGGGGGAGACTACCTGTTTCTGTGGGTCAGCCACAGTAGCTGATTGTCATGCATGTTACATTGTCACAATAAACTACATTTTTATAGTTGGTTTGTAATGTGTGAAATACAAATCCTCTAATAAAGTGTACTCCAGAGTCTATAAGCGTTAAAATAATGAGTAGCTCTTAGCATTAATTTAAGGGGAACAATGCCAATATATCAATTCGATAATGTTTATAATGTTAAGATCACCACCATATAAATATCCTCACATTGTCTAGTGGAAGGCAAGCTGGATCCCTCGTGGTTTAGTATTGTGTTCGGCACCAATATCAGATGCAGACCACTTTAACAGCTCCCAGTGCTCCATCAATGACCAAGAGTACTAGGGAGCTCTTAAGTAGCTGAAGGAGGTGCAGACCACAAATGCTCCCTCAATGAAGTGAGGGGGCTCAGCCAGGTGATGTACGCCTGGTTCAAGAAGTCAGGGAGAATGAGTTCCAGGGCCAGACAGGACCACACCAGCCCATGTCCAAACCCTAGGTGGAAGTCTTAAGGTTAATACAGTTCTGGTGGGAAGAGTAGCCGCAGTGGTCACACAAGGTATCTGCCAAACACAAACAAGATTAGATACTCCCTTTGAGTGGCAAGTCCACACGACCCACATACAATGAAGGATGAACTTTTAGTTCAAGTTCTGAACATCTAGTACCTATGAGAAGTGTGAAGCCAGAAGCCACCAATACAATAACGAAAATAAGTAGGAAGTCATTTTATTTGCTTTTAATTAAGCAGTCCTGTCAACATGCATACAAATGGGTTGTTACATTGTTTTATTATAACTGCCCCTTATATTTAAGATACAGTATTTACACTAACCAAGCCAGGTAACTTCTTTCAGCTGTACTTTGGTTTGCAAGAAGCCATTTGGACTAGGCAGACAAGCTATAGCTACAGGGTCTGCAATGTCGTAACAGGTGAGCAATAGGAGGTGCCAAGCTTGAGTTGTAAAGCCATTTGGTGAACACAAGGCATTGTAACTCAAAACATGGTGCTGCATATTCAGAAACTAGAACCTTCATCTTAGTGCAGTGATGAGAAAAAATTATACTATTATTTGATCCACCCATGCGGTGTGCAATATATGCATTGAAAGACTGCTTCAACTGGAGAGTGTCTATTAAACAGAAAGGTAAGGGAGTCATGGTAACTTGTGTGTCCAACACAGAGGTCTCTAGGAGGACATCCAGCTCAGAGCTAAGCTCCCGTGAGTTTCCCCGGGGGCATAAAGCCAGCATCACCAAGCATCTTCAGTGACACATCACCATCAGGTTTTATCACCAGCTTTGTAATACTACCATGATAGAGAGACAGTCAGGGCCAAGCTTCCGGTGGGAGTTGTAGTGCCCTGTAGATGAAGATATACATTTTGTCAGTACATGGAAGGCATAAGACACGTTTGAACAATATAGGTCTTGAGAGGTTATTTTTAATGCTGTAAAGCAGGATTCCACAAACTCTGCCCCCTCCCCCCCCCCAGATGTTGCTCAACTACAACCAGGGCCAGGCAAACTGCAAGGTGTGTGGTTTCTGCTCCCCAGCTTAATGAGACTGCGGCCGGAATACGACATCATATTCCAGCCGCGGAATCATTAAGTAGCGCGTGAGGGCGGGGAGGGAGCAGAGAAAGCACTGCTCCCCCAGTGGCCGCCATCACAGCTCCCCCTGCGGCCACCAGCACAGACGGCTGTCTGCCCTGCACAACCCCCGGTCACCCACAGGTAGTAGTAATGTGTGTCTGTCAATAGTGTTTTTTTTTATTCACTTTCCCCACGCCATGCTGGTCTCCCCTCCACTGGCCCTGCCTCTATGGCTGAGATCATCAAGCTTGATGATCTCAGCCAATCCAATGCTTTGCCATAGGATTAGCTGCAAAAAGCTACACCAACCATCATCTCCTCATAGAGAGGCATTGAATCAATGTATCTCTATGGGGAATGTTCAGTGCCTCCAGAGCGTGGAGGCCCTTAATGTAGAAACACAGGAAGCACCTCTAGTGACCGTCTGAGTGATTGTCACTTTGAAGCAATGCAAACACTGCCTTTTCTCTGAAAGGTCAGTTTTTACATTAAAAAGCCTGCAGGGACAGGCTATAGACACCATTACCACTACAATAAGCTGTGTGCACGCGCGCTTGCTAGTGAGTGAGCTTGCTTGCTTGCTTGCAAGCTTGTGTTTTTATGTCAATGAGCTTGTCTGTCTGCATGCAAGTATGCTTACTGTATAATTAAACAGTTACTCTGAAAGGACTAATATTTTATATTAGAAAATAATCTCTCGACATAACCTTACATGGCGCAATGACTTATGGAGCTGGCATAAATTTTTTCCAGGGCAGCTTTGTATCCCCAGTCCGGCCCTGACTACAAATCTTATGATTCTATGAATTAAATGGTCTGAGAATCATGGGAGTTGTAGTTCAGCAACATCTGGAGGGCTGGCGTTTCCGGAAGCCTGCTGTAAAGGCTGTCAGATTAGTACATGCCATCCAATTACCACAAGATTTGATAACATTTGGATGAAAACCTGTTTAATAAGCAGCACAATTCATTATAGTAAAAATGGTACACAATTTTACAATACTGGATTCTCATTTCAATTTTGTATAGTTGTTCTGGGTTTAGTGTACTCCATTTACTTTGTTAAATAAGGGTGTTTAAAGAAAAACTAAAAATGCAGGTTAGGAATAGAGGGCCTGGAAGATACCTGTGGTGACCACAGATGATTTAGAATGATAAGTGGAAGCAGTTTACCTTCATACAAAAGTAGCGAATCACATTATCATGGCAGACTATTATTTCATAACTTTCTTTTGTTTGTTCTGGATCTGCACGGTGGATGTACTTCCTGAATGCAGCCTCAATGCGTGGGCCATCTTTAAAATACTAAGATGGAGACAATGACCAGGGTTAAAAGCAGAAACAGAATGCACACCAGAAACGCTTTAAAAATAGAGTCACCACTAGATATAGCTTACAGAAAGATCTGGTATCCACTTGGATTCCGCAGGAACTGGTCGGATTGGAGGTCCTTCGTTAAGCAGACTGGAGCTGCACATTTTAATATCTATAAGAAGATTAAAGAAAGCCAAACCACCAACAAAACAGCTCAATAACGGTTATTCTGCAACTATTCAAAATATGCATAGGCAGCAAGAATTGGGATTTCAGAGGTCTACATGCAGCAGCCTAATCCCACATGTGCAATAGAGGGTCCAGTAAAACCTTTCCTTCCCCTGTACACATGTTTTTGTAAATCTGGTCAATGACAAATAATGCAGCTAAACTTATTCCCTTCACTTCCAAGAAGTACCAGACGCTGTCCTGTTAGGCTGGCCTGTTCACGCCCTGTAGAAAGAAAGACAGCATGGAACTAGCAAGTACCATAACCACTACAGCTGTTCTGGTGCCTAGAATGCCCCACCCCCTCCATTCCTGCAGCTTACACTCACGCTCCTTCTCTGTACATCCTTCCAGATGTTTCAAGTGTATTAGAGACATTGGTAGCATGCTGATCCCTTCTTTTAAAAGCCTGCTAGCAAATTGATCAGATACAGGTGAGGTGCAATTAGGCATAAGTGAAACTATTAAGCAAAATACAAGTTCTGGTCTGACTGTTACTTAGCAGCTGGTGCTATTGGAGCACTGGCCCACCCTGCTATCCCAGGGACCCATACTGTGGTTTGCAGGGTACCAGTAATGCATCTTGCAAACCTAACATCTCTCCCTGGGACATTTAACGCTCATACCTCAGGCTGCTGTTCAGTAAATCAGGCCGAATATATATATATATATATATATGCCATCAACTACCACACCACATTTCCTCTCACAGTAGTCAGACATTTTAGAACAGTTGAATTACCTGGGGTCCACCAGATGCTGATCCCCGTTTCCAGCAAAGAGCTGAAAGTCTGCCCATGCAGTGTTGAGCTCAGGACAGCCAACAGAAGCTTCCAGCTTTCCATCAGAAGTAGTGAAGATGGTAAACAGCACCCAGCAGACCACATGAAACAAGTCAAACCAGTCTTGTTTGACTGCTTACAAATTGAGGGCACCATAATCACTACAGCACATGCTAGTGGTTACAATGCTTGAGTGTTCCTTTAATGCAGGGGTTCCCAACCCAGTCCTCAAGTACCCCCCTACCAGTCCAGGATTACCCTATTGTGTGTAAAGGGTTTTCTAAAAAACTCCTCAGACACAACTGGGTAATCCCTAAATCCTGAACTGTTAAGGGGGTACTTGAGGACTGTTGGGAACCGCTGCTTTAATGTGAAATGGATCACAATTTGTGTCAGTCATAAACCAGGCAAACCGTCCTACGATAAAGTCTATTCGCTCCCCACCCTGGCAGTCACATCTATGATATGATCAGCTCTTGGAAACCAGAGGAACTCCCCAGCTGAGTAAGAGATATAAAAATCCTATTAATTCCTGCTGTGTTATTCAAAGCAGGTGTCTACAGCACTATACTTACCAATCCCAGTTCCAATCCCAGCGCCCAGGGATTATAGGTGGACATAGAAAACCAGAATCATCACCACTCTTTCCCACAGCCACAGAGGCAAAAACTGCAAAAGCAGAGCCACCAAAAGCAATCCCAGCTCTATGGAGAAACATGTTACCAAGAAATCAATCCCAGAATAATGCTAAAGCCACCACTGAGCCTGGAATTTATAGGTAGCGACTAGTTCAAACTTCCCACCCAGTTGTAGGCACTGTGATGTTACTGCAATTATGTAATTGTAGGGGACACATGGTGCAGATTGTTATAGCTAATAGGGGGCAGGAGATTCAAATCAATAGGAATGTGCTCTGTGTACTGTGCAAGCAGGGTAACTTGACCGTGGAATGTATCAAGAAATTATTTTTCTCAGATCTCCTAGCCTGCAAGGGAAAGTGATAAAAGGCTCAGTTTGTTTTAAAATCTCATTATTTGTAATCAAATCAAAATATCATACAGTTGTTAAAATATGTATTCTTGAAGAGATGTGTACAAATAATGTTCTTTTTCACTTCATGTATGAGTATGTATGAGCCTGTATGAGTTGCAGTGGTTCCCAACCCAGTCGTCAAGTACCCCTGAACAGTGCAGGATTTAGGGATTATCTGTTTGTGTCTAAGGTGTTTTTAGAAAGAAGAAAAAAAATACTATAGGCACAACAGGGTAGTTCCTAAATCCTGGCCTGGTAGGGTGTACGTGAGGACTGGATTGGGAACCCTTGAGTTAGAGCATTGAGAGCAAGCTTCCCCAAACTCTGACCCTCCAGATGTTGCTGAACTACAACTCCCATGATTCTATGAATGAAATAGATAGGCTGAGAATCATGGGGGTTGTAGTTCAGCAACATTTGGAGGGCCGGAGTTTGGGGAAGCCTGATTAAGAGGATCAAAACAAGCTTTGCTTAAAGGGACACTATAGGCACCCAGACCACTTCAGCTCATTTAAATGGACACTCCAGGCACCCAGACCACTTCTGCCCATTGGTGTCAAGGATCTTACCTGGAGTGGGAGTCCGGCACGCAGAGTTAAGGCACCCTTTGCAATTCGGCACAGACCGAGGGGACTCAGGACAGAAATCCCCAAGGCTGTGACACAGTGCACTGGGGCTGAAATAACCAGTGCTTCCTGGAACGCAGTACAGACAAGGGATATCCAGAAGAGTAGTCAGTAACAGAATCAGAAGTCAGGGCTGGCGGCAATCAGGCGAAAACAGTAGACGAGCAGGGGATCAAAACCAGGAGTCAGATGAACAGCAGTGAAACCAAACAGGAACAGGAAACACAATCTGACAACGAGAACCAGACTTGCGGGGTTTAAATAGGGAGTCTCAGCCAATCATCAAAGAACCAGGAACAGGTGTGCAAATCCCAGGTGCACAGGCTCAGACTACAGGATACCAAGAACAACCAGAAACAGTCAAAGATGCGTGGAGCCCAATGTAAGGATACTGACTGGGATGCAGGAAACTCAGGTTCAAACCCAAATACACAATATTGTGTAAAGCACAATGGTGATCCTGACATTACCCCCCTTCAAAGACGCCGTAGGCGAGAAGAGGAACGCAACTACGACCCAGGAGGTTACTTTTTGGATTTCTTGGTTTTGTAGTAGGAGCGGAGGTCATAGCATGTAGGGCCTTTTCAAAAACTTGCAAGTCCTCCTTCCGGACTAGAGCCCCATTAGAGGCAGAAGGGGGGTCTTCCTTGACAGGACTTGTAGTGGTTGTGGTGCTTGCCTTCTTAGAAGCAGAATCTTTAGTAGAAATAGAGATCTCAGGTTCTTTAGTAACAGATTCCTGCACAACCTCAGGTGCAACGACTGTAGAAGGCTGAGGATAGGTCAGAGTGGTCAAGCAAGGACAGGCAGCATGTTGGCAGACAGGAGAACCTGAGGCCTAGATGGACGAATGGGACAAAAAGATATTAAATGTCCCCTCTCCCCACAATAATAACACAGTCCATGCGCCATCCTTCTTGCCCTTTCTTGAGATGACTGATGGCACCTAACCAGTCCAATCTCCATGGGTTCCACCGCCTCACTGCCAGAAGTATACAAAGTTTCAGGAGACTTGGTAGCGGTAGGGTTAGCAGTAACATCAGTCCGATTGGAAGGAGTAGTGTAATCCATTTCCCATCCGGGTTGCAATATATGTGAAGCAACAGTAGGTGATCTATGTACAATGGATCTTTGTGTCTTGTTGCATTGTAAACCCAGGGACCGAATAAAGGACTCCCAGAAATCCAGGACAGGGCTTTTGGCGAGTAACAATTGGTGGGCCCAAGTCTTAAGGTGCCCCGACAACAAGGTAATCGCTGTCCTCACTTTAATGACGTCCGTGACATAGGTGTAGGGCCTCAGGGAAAACAGGACCTCGCAATCGACTTTGAAGGCATCATACTTAGACCGGATCCCAGAAAATGTTTCGGGTAGAGCAACCAGCGGTTCAGAGAGTCCAGAGTCATAGGTTACTCTCCCTTTAAGGGAAGCCAGTTCCTGCTGTAAGCCCTGCAAAGCCTGGGTGAGCTGGGAAACTTGCTGGGTCAAGGCTGCAATGGTAATCTTCAACTCTGCAGACTCCATTTGGTCAGATCGTACTGTCAAGGATCTTACCTGGAGTGGGAGTCCGGCACGCAGAGTTAAGGCACCCTTTGCAATTTGGCACAGACCGAGGGGACTCAGGACAGAAAGATGCGTGGAGCTCAATGTAAGGATACTGACTGGGATGCAGGAAATTCGGGTTCAATCCCAGCCAGACCCAAATACACAATATTGTGTAAAGCACAATGGTGATCCTGAGAATTGGAGTGGTCTGACTTCCAACTCCCACCACTACCCTTAACTTTGCAAATGTAATTATTGCAGTTTTCATAAACTGCAATATTTACCTTGAAGGGTTAAGTTCTCCTCTAGTGGCTGTCTGTGTGTTATAACTACGCTGGACGTCCTCACGCTATGTGAGGACCTCCAGTGTCGCCGAAATCCCCATAGGAAAGCTTTTTCTGTTTCCTGTACCCGGCCAGACTGAGAGCACTCCCTGTCAGTCCGGCCAGGTACAGAAAATTGAAGCTCCTGTAGGGGATATCCTCCACTCGGCAACGCTACAAGAGAGGTAGGAGGCACACCAGGAAGGGGAGTGAGACCACGAAGGGGGTGCGGGGTGCACTAAGGGACAGGGAGGGGAGGGGAGGGGGGAGAAACACCAAGGGACAGGGAAAAGAGGGGAGAGGTTCAAAGAACACTAAGGGACAGGGAAGGGAGGGGATCAATAATGGACGGGGAGAGGGGCTGGTTAAGAGGCACATAGGTGAAGATGTTATTTGGGGGGGGGGGAGCGGAAAAATACATCTTCGCCTATGTACCCAAAAATCCTTGCACCGGACCTGACTCCAAACACCTAAAAAACTGCCCAAAGTACCTGCCTTGCAAGGATTTCTCATTGAGCTGCATTGGGAAGGTTGTATTTGGACAGCAACAGAAAGTCTGGGCTTCGTAAGAAGGGTATGGCTTGCAAAAGCTGCAGACAAGAGATCTGCAGCATTTGTATGATATTTTATATATACCCCAAATGAAAAAGAAAAAAATAAATCTATGGATGTTTTCATTGGTAGTATATCTACTAAATGGGGATTTTATTTAATTATGTTTCATTCTTTTTGAATTTGGGTAGTGAAGAGTCCCTTTAAGGTAGCAGAGTTATGTACTAAAGTGAATACAGTTAGATTGTATAAAAAAAAAAAAAAAAAAGAAAACAATATGTAGATTATATTGAAGCATTAATTTTAAGAACAAATAACTATCTACCTAACCCTGTCTACTCCAATTATCCTAGCAATAGTTAAAGATACATTATAGTATTAGGAATACTATAGTGTTCCTCTGCCTCTAACAGTGTTAGGCATATAGTGTTAAGGGTGAGGATGTCCAGGTTTGTTTGATTGTATATGTATATGACGTCAGACCGGCTCCCGGCATCACTTTTTTTTTTACTGTCTTTCAGATAGATACCTTACCTGATTTTCTAAGCTCACTAAGATGCCTCTTTCCATTTTTGCTTGCCATATTACTTGTGCTATCACTTCTCGGGTGGATGGGATTTGTATATGTTTCCAATTCTGTGCTATCACTCATTTGGCTGCTGTAATGAAGTGTAAAATTAACATTGAATCTTTTATCTTCATTTTTGACTCAATTAAATTTAATAAAATTAGTCCAGGATCCATTTGTGACGAAACACCTTTTGTCACTGGATTTTTAAGTAACAAGCTGCCCTTTCCCCCTGGCTGTTGGAGGAGTCTGATTGCCAGCCTCCTTCCGCATGACTATGGCCCCTGGGAGATTTGGCCCTTTACAAACATTATTTGGGTTAATGGATTTATATTGTGCTGCTGCTGGTCCTTTAAGAACTGCATTGTGGCTTATGGACTTGTATTGGACCATGCTGGCCTTTTAAGAACCATCTGGGGACAAATTGAGACTTTGTGTGACAATGCCCCTTTAAGACGGTGTCCGCAGTGCCCCCAGACTTAGTTAAAATATTTTGTTCCTGGCTTTCTCCCACTTGGTTCAGAAAATGGGGCTTACTGAACCAAGTACCACACAGGCGGACCACCCAGAAGTGGAAGTGTGCAGGCAATTTACCTCCCAGGCTGTGAGGTTACTGCAGGTTAATTGCCGAACGCTGGGTGGCCGCAGTTCGTGCAAACGAACACGTGGCGGCGGCCATCTTTGTTCATTCGAACGAGGTCAGCGGTATGTGTAGCCAAATCCATGGAACTAAAATCGGTTACACATTTCCGCGAACACCGCTGAGCCTTACCTTCTCCTACACTGAACTTTCAGCTGCAGAGACTAAGTCCCGTTCGAAGATTCGAATGCACGTTCGAATGGGACTTTTTCTGCATAAAATTGACCGACCGCACAGCCAAAATCTATGGAACTGTTTTGGGCAGGAAAATGTGCTTGCGGTCGGTCATAAAGGACTTCCGTCTAACTTTTTATGTACTGGGGGGATTTGTATGATTTTTGGTTATGTTTATATTTAAAGTATGCTGATTCTGAATATGTATGTATATTTATGTGAATATGATGCATATTTTTAAAGTTACAGTGTATGTATAAAAAGTGTATTTTTCCTGGCTGTGATAAATTACATTAACCCATTGTGTTCAGTAATTATATCACAGGCAGAGGGGAAGGATTGCATGTTTGTGACGGTGTGTTTTACGGTTTGCCTGTAAAGGATTGGTTGTACTGTGTCCCACCCTGTGGGATGTCCAAAGTACCTGCCCACTGGAAGACGGCCTGGAGGACCTTAATAACCGATCCCGCAGACAAAACATCCGCGGTCTGCCGGAGTCAGTCCAGCCAGACGCCATACTCCCCACAATCAGGGCGATCTTTCAGTCCCTCCTGCCTAACTCTACAGAACAAGACCTATACACAGAATGGGCACATAGGGCCCTGCGCCCTCCGACCTACAACTCAAACACACCGAGGGACGTGATAACGAAGCTCCTACACTTCCCGGTCAAGGAACAGCTAATGTAAGAGACAAGACGCCATCCGCCCATGTACCAGGGGCAGCAGATTCAATTCTTTCAAGACCTGGCACCGTCCACGCTGAGGAAACGCAGGGAGCTGAAACCTAATTGAAAATGGCTGGCGCTATATGTGGGGGCACCCCTTCAAATTAACGGCGAAGAAGGGGGAACAATCCTACACCCTCCACCAGGTCTCCGACATGAAGGACTTCGCCGACCATCTAGGGATCCTGTGGTGGAATCTCGGTAAAAATAAATGTAGTAGGCCGAGATTTCCACGTGGTATGTGCACGTGCATATACTGATGTATCGGTCGGTTGGTTGCACGTGGCAACGATACAATCAGTAGTGTACGGAGCATGTGCAGGAATAGAGGATATAGAGAATTCCCCTCCTCCATTGTGCTGGGCAAGCCATGTGGTCAAACAGGAAGTTAGTCTTTGTTCTGTTGATTGGGTAAGAGTACGTGTGAGTGGAGCTGATTATGGGAGGAGCTATATACCTATATAAGGGACCTACACTGTATGATCATGGCTCAGACTTTGCTGTTTTTGGTGACATTAGTCCCTCTGAGTCCCGGTCGGTGAATCAAATAAAAATCTCTTCCTTCCTGAAGAAACCTGTGTCCATCTCTCTGTGCTCGGCTTCCGTCAGTTTCTCCGGTATCATTTGGTGCATTGGCCGGGAAGCTCATCGTTCAACGGTAGCTGAGAAGCAGAGGCATGAGACGGTCTATCTTTGCCCACGCTCCCTACGGCTGCACCCCTGAACTTTTGCGTTGACCTCCTTTCGTCTCGGCGCCACTGGTCTGTTGTCCAGGAGATCATCGGCCTCTACGTAGTAAGTGCTGGGGTGTCCCCGTCGATGAATGTGAACTCAGGTTCAGGAATGAGGAGGTAAGACGACTACTGTTTTAGACGGTGGACCCACTAAGGGTATTGGATACCGATTGTGCGGTAGGCCCATAAGGGGTTTGTATTGTGTATGGAATTCGCCCCCACCAGTGGAGGGAAGGAGCGAAGGCGCACCGCTCGTAATTAAACGCCCTGTAGTCAGCCCGTTTAATTTTGGTTTGGAGTCAGGTTGGGTCCTGTGTAAATAGCCCAAGACGGACACCGGTGTCTTGTCTAGACTAGCGTATCTAGGGTGTATATTTTGTTCGCTAGGTCGGAGGGACCGGGAGACTAAGCGGCGCCTGGTGTAAATTCAGTCCGCTAGATCTCAACCTATCTTGGCTAAGTGGGAAGGCGTGTACATTTGGAACTGAAAGAATATTAGATAGTTAATTTCTCTTATTTCATTTTATAAGATTTATTATCATTATTGCTGACTGAAAGGATATGAAACAGTTAAACTACTTTTTGCTTTGTATGCTTTAAATTTAATGTACGTCATAGAAATGCTGACTGTGAAAGACTTGAACAATGACATGCTTCCTTCTATAGGATATGATAATATGTTGACTGTGACAGACTTATACAATTCTATAGGAAATACGACATTTCAGGATGTCTTGCCCAGGATATTCATTCCAGACATATTCAAAAAAGTCTTATCTTTCCATTGTCAGTATAACATGTGATATTTAAGGAAGTAATCAATCTTATACTCTGTATGGCATATCTCATGACTCAAGTAACTTAATTTGTATAAATATTCAATACACAGTAAAGAAATTGAGAACTTGTCAAGCACCTTTTCGTGTCTGTCTGTTATTTGCTGAGCAAGTTTCTCCCGTCAATTGATGTGGTGAACAGAGGATCGAGAATTGAGGGAAATTGAGTCCAGGACAGCATTAACCCTTTCAGGAACCCACTAGACTATTGATAAAGTAGATAGACTAAGAGGGTTTTGTTGTAAATTCCACCCTCTAGTTCGCTATATGTGGTGCTTGGGCAGCGACGGCTAACCAAAATGGATGTAAATAGTTTTAGGTAGTCCATCGAGGTACTGGCCAATAGATTAGTTGGGAAATTGTAAATGTGTTAAAGATTATTGTAGTAGAGTGTATATCTTGCTAGATAGCGTGAGCTCTGCCGTCTAGCGAGAGTGTGAATAGTGTGTAACTGTATCATAGCGCACGGTACCATAACCATGTATTATAATTACTGATACTGTAAATAACTACTAATAACTGTCGTTTATGTTGTATGTTAACACCATAACCACTACTAATTGAACTGTGACTTTCAAATTGTACTCTAACCATTGCTAACCGTACTATAACTACTGTTTGTAAAGACAATGTTACTAGGGTGTGTTATCGACGGGTAATTTAAATATTGAGAATTATAACGTGGGTGATTGTATAGTTTCGCCAAAAGGTACAGTATTAGTTATTTAGTGACTGGTGTAACAGCTGTGTGTGTACGGGAATTCCCTGTATGTTTTGTTGTGTGCGTTTGGCCTAGTAACTGTACCACGTGGTGCTGTTGCCAAGGGGAACGAGTGTGACTGTTGGAAGTGTGTTTGTTTGCTTCTGTTGGAGACGATGCTCCATTGTTAAGTATGGGTGCGTCGGATTCAAAGATTATTGATCCCTTAGAATGTATGTTAAAAAACTTTAAGAAGGGATATAATGTATACGATTTTGGAGTAAAGATGTCTCCAACACGCCTGACTACTTTATGTAGTAGGGAATGGCCCTCTTTGGTGGCTGCATGGCCACCACGTGGTAGCTTTGATCCTAATCTGGTGCAGCATGTACACATGGCTGTATCGGGTAGGCCTGAACTTTACGGCCAGTTTCCGTATATTGATTGTTGGAAGCGGGCCATAAATGACTTGCCAAAATGGATCAGGGTATGCCACGAGGAGCAATGTCGCCTCATGGTGGCCAGAACTCGGTTGTCCACTCTGGCCGTGATTACTCCCAATTCGGACACGCCCCCTGAGTCAGAGATCCCCATGCCGCCCCCTTACTCCTCATCTACAGGAAGAGGAAGAGGAGGTGCCCCATTGTCTCCACCTACCCCCTCCTCTAGCTCAGAGTCTAGCCCACTTGTTTTAAATCCTTCCCTTCCGGTACCTACCCCTATTAACCCCACCTATCCAGATTTGGCGTCATTTCTAGTTCATGGTCAGGCTCCTCCCAGCCCGGCCCGGAATATTCTACTTACTGATCTTCCCTTCAGTAAAGAAAAAGTGTCCCCTTCCCCTCGTCTTACTACCCCTCGACCGGAACCCATAACTGACATCCCTTAACGAAGCCCCATACTAACCCGACAACTGACCGGTACCCTCCAACCCCGACATTATCAAATGCCTCTCCGACTGACACCGGGCCCGACACATATTAACGGTGAGGGCCAGTTACAACATGCTGATCCCGTCTTTGTTTACGTTCCCTTTACCACAACTGATTTATTCAACTGGAAGACCCATAACTCCTCCTACACCGATAAACCTCAAGCCATGACAGATTTGATTACCTCCATAATCCAGACACATAATCCCACTTGGGCTGATTGCCAGCAATTGCTTATGACATTGTTCAATAACGAGGAAAGAACACGGATAAATCAGGCAGCAATTAAAGCGCTTGAAGAAGTGGCCCGTACTCAAAATCAGGCCAACCCGGCAGCATGGGCCGCAGCCCATTATCCAAATGCAGATCCGAATTGGAATGTCAATGGCGCAGACATGGCCCATTTAAAAGCTTACAGGGACGCCATTATTGCTGGCATGAAAGCCGGAGGGAAAAAGGCGATCAATATGTCAAAGATGGCTGAGGTATTGCAGAAATGTGATGAGTCGCCCAGTGCCTTTTATGATCGATTATTGGAGGCATACCGGTTGTATACCCCCTTTAATCCAGAGGCTCCTGAGAATTCCCGGATGGTTAACTCTGCCTTTGTCAGCCAGGCCTACGGAGATATAAAGAGAAAGTTACAAAAGTTAGAAGGGTTTGTAGGGATGTCTATAACTCAATTAATGGAGATAGCGAATAAGGTATATATGAATAGGGAGACAGAGACGAAAAAGGAAGAAGAGCGAAAGATGAGAAGGAAAGCAGATGTGTTAGCAGTAGCTATCGCGGGTGTAGATAGAAGGGAAAAGGAAGTATATAGGGGAACTGAGAAAAGTGAGAATAAGTGGAATAGGGAGCCTTTAAGTAGGAACCAATACGCGTATTGTAGGGAAGAAGGGCATTGGAGAAGTGAGTGTCCACAGAGGGAACAACATGAGAGAGAGATAGAACAAGGGCAGGATATAGCAATAATTATAGAGGCAGAGCGAGAGGAAGAGGAGGCCCTGGAGGAAATGGTGGGAATAATAGAGGAAGCATTAATGGGGATAGGTATTACCCAGCAGCGCAGAAACCCAGAGAGAGAGAAGATAGGGACTTTGTGGGTTTGGCTGACACTGTCATGGAGGACTATTGATACCGACCGGGCTCCATCCCCCTTGGCCGAGCGGATCCTATGGTCGATGTAGCAATAGGGGGAAAAAGGAGTTCTTTCATGATCGACACTGGTGCTGAACATTCTGTGGTGACTGACCTAGTCGCTCCTCCTTCAGGAAGAACTATCACCGTAATAGGAGCAACTGGAAAGAGTGCTGCTAAACCGGTTCTTAAAAGTCGACTCTGTACACTGGGAGGCCACGTAGTAAAACAGCAGTTCCTTTACATGCCTGAATGTCCAGTCCAACTGCTAGGGCGAGATTTGTTATCGGAATTACAAGCACAGATAACATTTCTGCCTAACGGAACGACATCCTTGAAGTTTAATGGACCCTCAGGTATAATGACAATATCAGTACCAAAGGAAGAAGAGTGGCGACTTTATACAGTGTTGACCAGCCAAAACCCTAAGAGTGATGAATCCTTGTTTAATGTACCAGGAGTGTGGGCAGAGAGTAACCCACCAGCACTTGCTCGCAATATCCCACCTATACGGATTGAACTAAAGCTTGGGGTTTATCCAGTGAGCCTAAGACAATACCATATTCCACAAAAGGCAAAGAAGAACATACAGTCTTATTTGGATAAGTTCATAAGGTATGCTATCCTACAATTCTGTACTTCCTCCTGGAACACCCCATTGTTGCCTGTTCAAAAGCCCGAGACAGATGAGTATCGCCCTGTGCAGGACTTGAGAGCAGTCAATGATGCGGTAGTAAGTATACATCCAGTTGTGCCCAATCCCTATAACCTGCTTGCTTTAATTCCGGGCGGGGCTACTTACTTCACAGTTTTGGACCTCAAAGATGCCTTCTTTTGCCTACGAATTGCTACAGAAAGCCAGTGTATCTTTGCATTCCAATGGGAAAATGCTGTAACGGGCTTGAAACGCCAGATGACTTGGACAAGACCAAGGGTTTAAGAATTCACCTACCCTATTTGGATCAGCATTAAGTCAGGACTTACTAGATTTCAAGTCCATCCCAGGAGAATGTGTACTACTACAATACGTAGATGATTTGTTGATAGCGGCAGTTACAAGAGAGATATGTCAGCAAGCAACATATGATTTACTGCACATTCTTTGGAAGGCAGGATACAAGGTGTCCAGGAAGAAAGCCCAGTTGTGTCAGCCAACTGTCAAGTATCTGGGATTCCATATCTCTGAAAGTCAAAGGATAATGGGGCCAGAGAGAAAAGAAGCTGTATGCCAAATACCAACACCTAAGAATAGAAGACAAGTGCGAGAATTCTTGGGGGCAGCAGGCTTCTGCAGGATATGGATTCCCAGTTATGCGATATTGGCGAAACCCCTTTATGCAGCTATAAAAGGCACAGAACACGATCCCTTCCTGTGGACTATCGAACAGCAGACGGCATTTGAGCATGTTAAGAAGGCATTGATGAGCGCCCCAGCATTAGGTCTACCTGATCATACACGTCCATTCTACTTATATGTACACGAGCAAAGAAGGATGGCTGTGGGAGTACTGACACAGTACTTGGGATCATGGCAACGACCTGTTGCATATATGTCCAAACAACTGGATGCAGTGGCCAGTGGCCTTCCACCTTGTCTAAGAGCCGTAGCTGCCGCTGCCCTGCTGGTAGCTGAAGCTGATAAGCTCACTCTGGGTCAGGAACTCTACGTGCGAGTCCCGCACGCAGTACAGACGTTGCTAGACTATAAAGGCAATCATTGGTTTAGTAATAGCCGTATGACTAAGTATCAAGCTATGTTATGTGAGAACCCGAGAGTGTATCTTGAGACTGTCAATACCTTGAATCCAGCTACCCTTTTGCCACAACCTACTGAGAGTCAACATGATTGCCTGGAGGTGATGGATGAAGTGTTCTCAAGCAGACCGGACCTTCGTGATTTTCCCATCCAGAACCCCGATGTCCAGTACTATACGGACGGCAGTAGTTACGTGAAAGAAGGGATTCGCTACGCAGGATATGCAGTGACAACCATAGACAAGGTGATAGAAGCTCGGCCATTGTCAAAAGGAACATCGGCACAGAAGGCAGAATTAATCGCACTCACACGAGCGTTACAATTGGCTGAAGGATTTAGGGTGAACATCTATACGGACTCAAAGTATGCGTTTTTAACCACTCATGCCCATGGAGCTTTGTATAAAGAAAGAGGACTACTGAACTCAGAGGGTAAAGAAATCAAGTACGCAGCTGAGATATTACAACTCTTGGAAGCCGTGTGGGAACCGAAAGAAGTTGGTATCATACATTGTCGAGCACATTTGAAAGGTGATGGTGATGTAGAGTTATTAAAACCCTGTATTAAACCTGTGTTGAATTTTTGCACTAACTCCATTTTAATCTCATTACCTGACAGATCTTCCATTTTGACTACATTACATGACAGAATTTCCTAACAGCATTTAGTATAATGAATAGAGACTGTATTTTCTAGAAAGACATGACTAACACCGGAATTATTGAGCTCCTGTAACATGCAACAAAGTATAGCCAAGGCCATGAGAAAGCTGCCCTAATGAAATGTTCTATTCATAAAAAGGACCCTGAATCTGACCACGAGTTTGACATCAGTAACTACCCAAAATGACGCCCAAGCCCCCCTTCCCACCGAGTAAGCCTCGTGCTGGGTAAGACGGCGCATGAGCCATCTGTCCACACCCGTGTCCAGAATAACGCCACCTCCCGGTGGGAGGACACCTAGCTAACCACTTAGTTCTTGAGCCAATTAATAATATTGATGGGTGGACATTGACATAACCACTTAACACTTAATCCAATTAATGATGTTTATTTACTGTAATCTTGATATTCAATGATGATGTAATTCTGCTCTTATAAGGGTCTGCGAGCCCGCTTTTAATCAGATGCCATTAAATTTTCTCGAAGTGCTTTTAACCTGAACTCCGTGTGTCAGTGTGAACTTACTTCTGCGTATACGCAATTTAATCATCTCAGATTTGGACAGGAACAGATAGACATTTAAACATATTTGTTTATTTCTAAATTAATCTACATCAATTTGGCGCCCAGAACGTGGGGCACCGGGCTATGGCCTCTGGCCGGTAAGCCGTCCTAAGGAAGACGCTGTTGGACGGAGGAATCCGGGGGGAAGGAAAGGAGACTGATCACCTCCCTGTACACGGTAGAGACTACTGCAGAGCCTATCCGGTATGTTCCAGCCCCTTTGATTGACCCGTCCAAGTGTCTGTGACTGCTACCGGGAGGACATCAAAGACAGGTAATATCTTGCCCGGTGTCTTGTTGTTACCCACTTGTTTACCTGCATTTAGTCTATCTGTTGCCTGGGTGTGTTTGTATTGGCCTGTCTCTAGCTTAAGTGCCCGGGTAGAGTGTTTATCTGTGTACCCCTTTTGGGATAAAGGGGGGTGGACCTGTGGGTGTGTGCCTGGGGTCCTCTGTTGCCTGTTTACTCCTTTTAGGAGCCACGTGGCTGTGGCTGTAGGGAAAAAGGGGGGTGGACCTGTGGAAGTTTTCCTGGGGGTCTTCTTTGCCTGTTTACCTCTTTTAGGTGCTGAGTAGCTGCAGCAGTAAGGAAAAAGAGGGGGGGGGAATCTGTGGAGGGGTGTAGACTCATTGCTTCCTGGGGATTCCCCATGGTGTCACTTTGATAGCCTAGCTAGCCTCATTGTGCACATAGCTCTGCTTGCAGAGAGGTGGTACCCTCCAGCTTCGAGCGCTGAGGCTGGTGGCATTCCAATTTTTATTTGTGGTGCGTGGATTCGGGCAGGCATTGCTGTCTCCATCACCACGGGGTAGTGAGACTTATGGGTGGGTCCATAGGGGCGCTACGAGGGTGAGGATAGTGGTGGCCACACTTAGTGGACTGCTGTAACGAGGGAGGCATATGGATTTCGGGCCGGTGTTAGCTGTTATCCTTGGCCGCTGGTAGTGAGACTTGAGGAAGTCATTCTCCGAGCGGAGACACTACGAGGTTGAGGGAGGTGGCTTTGGCCACATGAGTAAAGGAAAGGGATTACTGTTGAATTTATTTGAACTGTGATGCATGCACTGTATTTCAATTGAATTGTTGTTCTTATTAGGAGTCATTCAAACTCCTGTGTCTGTCTCTACTTTCACTTTACTTTTACTTTTTACTCTACTTCCTGTGTTATTTACACTATACACTCCTATTTCTCTTGTGAGAGAAGTGATTGGTCACACACTTCTCACCTCGCTCCTGGGCGGAATTAGTGACTAGTCTACATTTTGGGAAGATGCACTTGGGGGGACCCACCCTTCCGAGTGGCCGTCGAGCATTGTAGACACTCTGTTTCATCTTCCTTTCCCTATATCTGGGACGCCTTTTATAGGGGGATATGGGACAGGGATTGGGTAAGCCCAGTAAGGGCTGGTTGGCGTGTGATCTAGTTGAAGATAGAGAGGGTGAAGAGATGGTTAAGGGAGTTGAAAAGATTGCTAAAGTGTGTAAAATTGCTGTGCCTTCATGTGGTAGATTGCAGCCAGAAAGCTGGCGTAGATTACTGACAGAAAAGAAAGGCAAGCTTACAGATAATGATTTATTATGTACTGCTGAAGCATGGTACAGAGTAGCGAAGGCTATTCAGCAGGAAGGTTGGGTTGAGGAAGAAATAGATCACAAAGGTGTAAAATTGTTTGTGTATCATAATAATTGTGTTGCTGGGGCATTCCCTCAGCCAGCGCCCCAAAATGGCGCCCAGGGGATGTCCATTCCCAAGGTTCAGTCAGCAATAAGTGACAACCAGCTGACCATGTTCCCCACTCCCAATCCTCCCAACACCCATCCCGTCATTTCCCCTGTTTGTCCGGTCCTGAATTCTGATGGATCATTATTTTCCCCATCATCATCCCTAACATTCCCATCGTCCTCATCCATCCCTGCACTACCTTCTCTGTCTAATCCTAACATTTCATCCGCCATTCCTTCCCTGCGCTCTCTCTCCGTCAATAATCCTACCCTCCCACTTGCATCCACCCAGCTCTCTAACCCCGCCTCACATGCTACTGCCAATCCCACTACACCCACTCCGGTCCCTCCTACTACTCCTGCCTCTGCTAATCTCTCTCCGTTCTCTCTCCTTCCCACTCCTCCCACAGCCCAAGTTCCCACCCCTTCAGCTTCATTTCCGTACCCCGGATGCCCCACCTCCTTCCCTAATCCCTGCCCAACTAACCCGCCCTCCCCAGGTTCCGCCCAAACCCCTACCCAGTTGTCTTGGCCCTACCCCTTCCCTTACCCCTTGGCCCTGCCCTATCCAAACCAAGCCTACTTCCTTTCCCAAGCCAATCCCCAGACCCCGGTCACGCCCAATCCGGCACAGTCTGCCCCGGATGTGCCCACATCCAACATGGCCGCTACTTCCTCCCTTAACCCTAACGCAGCTTCCTTTCACGCCTCCAATATGGCGGCCCCCAGTCATCCAGCACCCCTAATGCCGGTACTTCCCGGTGACTACTCACCCCAAGCTCATAATCCACTGGCCACCCCAGCATCTGGGATTCCCTCATTTCCCCCGGTTCTGACACCTCAAATGGCCCCATTACTTAGAGGGGTCCAGGTCACAGATGAAGATGAGTATGAGGAGGGATCCCAGGGCTCACAGGATGCCACGGGGCCCCCGCCCCGCCGTTCCCTCGATGATCCTTTCGGACATACGGGCCGGGGGGATTGGGCCCCTCCTAAATATGTAGCTTTTAATCCTACCCAGGCTCGTGCCCTGATGAAATCACTCCCTGACCCAGAAAAGCAACCTATGCCTTTTTACCGAGGGATAGTTCAGATTCAAAAGACTTATTCCGCAGCATGGCGTGATTTACTGAGCATTTGTGCTATTAAAGCTGGAGATGCATACTGGCCCAGCATGGCCCGCCACCTCAGTACAGATCTACTTATAAGTGACATTGATTACCCCTCCGGAGTAACTTTTTGCAACCAACTAAAAGAGTGGGCTAAGGACAAACTTGCAGATCAGGCTGCTGGCCTTACTGATATTGTACAAGACAAAGGCGAATCAGTGGAAAGGTTTCATGCAAGACTGTTTCAATTGTTTACAGATTTGGGATTTGATCTCACAGACAAGATCCATTCTCAAATGCTGTATGGTGCTTTTGTCCAAGGTGTTAAAGACTCCATATGCAAGGGAATCATTGCTGCACGCCCTGAATATAAGGTAGTCCCTCTGTATACCTTACTCTTAGTTGCTAGGGGTCTGGAATCTGCCCAGACTCCTAGAAGGCCCACTTCAGCTCCTCTCATGGTGTCCCGCACCGGACCTGTCCCTAAAGGCACCAAACCCGAGGATGGATATTGCTTCAATTGCAAAGCTAAAGGACATTGCTTCAATGGATATTGGATGGATATTGCTTCAATTGAAATCAAAAATGATTGCCCTGAACCCAAGAAGATGTCCAAGCCTGCCCCTGGCCCCAAGGCCGCAAAGACAGTTCCAATAGTTGAAGAACCTGATGAATAGGAAATTGGCAAGCCTGTGTCATTAACCCCTGTCATGGCAGTGTCTTCAGGGGATAAGGGGGGGCCACTTGTCACTGTGACTCTACCAATTGAAGGACAACCTACTACATTTCTTGTTGACACAGGTGCAGCCCGAAGTGTTCTACGAGAACAAGACCTGCCAGACCCATCATTTCTATCAAATATTGATGTCTCTTGTGTAGGAGTGGATGGCCAACCAAGACACAACCCCTTAACAACTCCATTACGAGTTGGCAACTATCCTAGCTTGCTTGCTCGTTTTGTAGTATCCTCTACATGCCCAATTAACCTGTTAGATGCCTGCAGGCGTTAGAGGACATCTGCGCCTATCACCTTCACTCCAGACGGACAAGTAGAACTATCCACCCCTCTATCTGTATCAGACACCTCAGCCTTGTGCTCCCTGCCTTTGATGCTCCATTTAGAAGAACCCCATGGTGAAGCAAAGGAACCGAGGTCCAATTTTCCTGATTCACTGAAGACACAAGTTCCTGCAAAACTGTGGTCCTCAGGCCCAGAGGATATAGGTCACCTAAAGGTTCCACCTGTGGTGGTAAAACTCATTCCTGGAGCAAAACTACCAAGGAAAACACAATATCCTTTAAAACCAGCTCAAGCTGCAGCTATTTCAATTCAAATCAAAGCACTCTTGGAGAAGGGTGCTCTTGTGAAATGTGAATCAAAATGCAACACCCCATTATTTCCTGTGAAGAAGAAAACTCCAAAAGGTGAACCAGAGAAGTACAGAATGGTTCAGGATCTTCGTGCAGTGAATGAAGCAACAGTCCTGGACACCCCTATTGTGCCAAACCCACACACTCTGCTCTCTGGGGTCCCACCCTCTGCAAAATACTTCACAGTCATTGATCTGGCCAATGCCTTCTTCAGTGTACCCCTGGATCCAATCTGCCAATACCTGTTCGCTTTCACACATGAAATGCAACAGTATACATGGACTGTCATGCCCCAAGGGGCACAAAACTCTCCAAGTCAATTTGCAAAGGCCATGTGCTCCATCCTTGATCCATGGCAAGCAGACCATCCAAAAGTTGTCCTTCTCCAGTATGTGGATGACTTGCTGCTCTGTGGAGATGACATACCCACAACTGAAGAATGTTCAATTAGTCTCCTTTGCTATTTAGCAGAACAGGGATGCAAAGCTTCACTTCTCAAGCTGCAATTCTGTCAACCTACAGTAATTTTCCTTGGACATTGTCTTTCTCAGGGTACCAGACATCTCACTCGTGACCGAGTTAGAGCAGTACTGGATATTCCACCTCCAAGGACTTCAAAATCTCTACATGCCTTCTTAGGCCTCATTTCCTACTGCCGAGCATGGATCCCAGAAGCCTCTCTGCTCATGCAACCACTCTATGATGCACTCAAGTCAGACCCATTCTGCCTGACCAATGAAGCATATGACAACTTCAGCACACTAAAACGTGCCATTGCATCTGCTCCTGCTCTAGGCCTACCAGACTATACCAAACCCTTAAAGTTGTTTGTCTCTGAAAGACAAGGCCACGCTACAGGAGTCCTTACCCAAACAAATGACTTAAGAGGCCGTCAAAGGCCTATTGAATTTTTCTCCTGCCAGCTGGATATCGTGGCCAGAGGGACCCCTTCTTGCCTTCGGGCTGTTTTTGCAGCAAGGGAACTAATTGAAAGAACTGCAGACCTGGTCCTTGGCCACCCTCTAGTTGTCTTGGCACCTCATGACATTTCTGCCATCATCAACCAAGTTCAACTCAAGCATGTGTCTCCCGCAAGACACCTACGTCTACAGTGTCATCTCCTGCTACCTGACAACATTACCATACAAAGATGTCAAGTTCTCAATCCGTCCACTCTTCTCCCACTACCTGAGGGGGGTATCCACTATGGATTTATCATGGATGAAACCTACATCTACCTTCTTGCTGGGACCATCAAGAGAATGCATCCTGATTTATCCTTTCATGATGAACAAACTCCTCTCTGCGAGGGACCAGGATATGCCTTCTGTACCATGTGGTATAAGCCAAACATCACTCCTGAACCTTGCTACGAAGATGAGCTTTATCACCTGGTGGAGGTGAAACTCACTGCACAAGACTTCTACTGTGACTCTGAAGGTAACAGCATGGCCTTGATTCAACTACCTTCAGAACTCAAATACTTGTACCGTCATTGGGATACTGCTATTCCACATGTCCCTGTCACCAAGTTGAAAACAAAATCATGGAATGATCTTGGGCCCATGGCAAAATTATGGGCCACCATGGATGAATCACAGCTACAGGAAAATGGCATTGTCAAATACCCAACAACTGACCATCTAGAAGCATGGCCACGCCACTTCCTGGAAAATGAATTTCAAGATCTGGTCATAGTGAATGATTATGACCCAGAGACACCTCATGACTGTTTTGAACAGATGAAAATGGAGACAATACATCTACCTACTGTACATGAGAATCCATTAACAGATCCTGATCTCACTCTGTTTGTGGATGGTTCAAGGTATGCTGATGAAGAAGGAAAATACCACACAGGATATGCCGTAACCACAACAGATGAAGTTATCAAATCATCATCTTTACCACCAGCAATGTCTGCACAAGAAGCTGAATTGCAAGCCCTGACTTCAGCATGCAAGATCTCCGAAGGAAAACGTGCCAACATCTACACAGATTCAAGATATGCTCTGGGTGTGGCACATGACTTCGGACTAATTTGGAAAACAAGAGGATTTCTTACCACTGCCGGTACACCAGTCAAGCACAGCTCTGCAATCAAGGAACTAATGGATGCCCTCCTACTCCCTGAAGAAGTGGCCATCTTGAAAGTAAAGGCACATGGGAAGTTGGATACAGATGAAGCAAAGGGCAACCACTTAGCTGATCAAACTGCTAAGCAAGCAGCAAGAAATTTGCAGGAAGTGGATGAAGAAGTGTCCGGACACGAAGAAATTCCAATTTTCACCTTGCAGACTCTTCCTACTGACTTAAGAATCCTACGGGAACAGCAAGCAACAACTGCCCCCGAAGAAATACAGAAATGGAAGAAGAAAGGAGCAGTCCTAAAGGATGGAGTATATTACAACAACTTTAGATTCTGCCTTCCTAAGAATTTATATCCAGCAGTTGTCCAATGGGCACATGGACCTGCACATCTGTCAAAAGACTTAATGGCCGCCCTCATACAAAAGTATTATGAAGCACCTGGAATCACAACATTGATCAACAGCTTTTGTAGGGCCTGTGTCATTTGCGCAAAATGCAACCCAGGAAAGCCAACCAAAGTGCCTTTGAAACACCTGGCTAAGCCCATGTACCCATTCCAGAGAATTCAGATTGACCACATACAAATGCCCAAGAGTGGGCCTCATGAATATGCACTAGTAATAGTGGACATGTTTTCAGGCTGGCCAGAAGCCTATCTAGTAACCAATATTACTGCCAAAACAACAGCAAGACGTCTACTCACAGATATTGTATGTAGATTTGGACTACCAGAAGTTATTGAAAGTGACCAGGGCCCAGCCTTTACAGCAACAGTGACTAAAGAAATTTGGAATGCTCTGGGAGTGACTCTAGCTTTTCACACCCCTTACCACCCACAAAGTAGTGGCAAAGTAGAACGCATGAATGGCACCCTAAAAGCCAGAATGTTAAAAATGTCACAAGAAACAAAGATGCCCTGGCCAGAAAGCCTGTCAATAGCTTTATTTAGCGTTAGGCACACACCTAGAGGGAAGCACTTACTATCCCCATATGAGATTCTATTTGGGACTGCACCCAGACTAGGTTGTTATTACCCGCAACAGTTGCAGCTTCAAACTGATGTTTTAGTAGACTATGTAACTGAACTTACAAGTGCCTTGAACAAAATACATGCCCAAGTTTTCTCTTCAATTCCAGATCCTGAATCTGATACAGGTACCCACAACCTGCTTCCCGGAGATTGGGTTCTGGTCAAGAAATTTGTGCGGAAACACACCCTGGAACCAAGATTTGACGGACCATTCCAAGTTCTCTTGATCACTTCAACCTCCGTCAAGTTGGCTGGCAGGCCACATTGGATCCACGCTTCCCATTGCAAGAAGACTCCTGCCCCAGAGGAAGCAGATACCGCACAACCATGTACCTCTGGTACATCATCTCCTTAATTAGCCTAATTAAGGCCCAACAAGTAGCCATCACCAAAGATGCCAGTGGGTATACCTTCTGGTACAATTCTTCATGTACCCGTGTGGCTACATACACTTTTGATTACTGTGACATTGTAGATTGCCCATTCCCTACGTCACAAATTCAAAATATCTATAGAGATATCCCTCATGTAAAGGACCCCTATGTTTGTGTAGTTGACAAACAATGGGGGCATAACTGTAACCATTGGGGGGCTGCAGGGTGGAATGCTGGGCCCGCCTGGGGTTACAAACCCAAAAGTGCCTTATCTAAGGTAGATGACCATGGTAGATCCCTCCTCCAAAGAATGACCCTAAGGAAGCCTGGAGGAGGTACACCCATGAAATTAATCCTAAATATTGAGCATCCGAGCCCAACAGATGCAGACCAGTATGTAATGGGAATGTATTGGAAGAAAGGTTCCTATAACAAATTAGGGCACTTCTAACTGAAAGATATGTGCCACTCCCCAGAGTGGCAAGGGGCCACCCATATGGTCCCAAATTCATTAAAACCACACATCCAGTCCTTTAAAGACATGATGGCCATTGCTAACCCCACCTTTGAAGATACCATGGCCGCTGAGACAGGTTTTAATGATGTTAATTTATGGTTAGAATGGATGAAATATAATGCCAACAAACATAACAGAACTGCATGCTATGTGTGTGGTGGTGCCCGGCCTCACCTCGGCACCGTACCTTTAACCTTACCAGTAGATATAGAAGAATGTGTTTTGAGTCTTTTTGCCTACCATTACAACTATAATAGGTCCCTCTGCGAAGCATGGACAGTGGAGTACCCTCTCCTAACCAAGGATGTCAAACCCCCAGAAAGTGTTACAGTTTATAAAGGTAATTAAGTGTTCTTGCATAGCAAGACCACTTAATGTTATCTCACATATATATTATTAAGTGTTCTTGCATAGCAAGACCACTTAATGTTATCTCACATAAATATTATTATTAAGTGTTCTTGCATAGCAAGACCACTTAATGTTATCTCACATGTATATTATTAAGTGTTCTTGCATAGCAAGACCACTTAATGTTATCTCACATATATATTATTAAGTGTTCTTGCATAGCAAGACCACTTAATGTTATCTCACATATATATTATTAAGTGTTCTTGCATAGCAAAATGTAGGTCTGGGTCTTGTGATTCTCACAATATAAAGCTCTTCACTGTAGGATTTATAGTTTTTAAAATACGACCGTTTGAAGATGGCAACCGCAAAAATACTCTGACCTGTGCAAGGCTGCAGCAGCAAGTGATGTCATAGACAGGGCCATTTGCACCTGCTAATGTTTTTATAACTGTATGTTTTAATGTAACTGTGCAACAACGTTGCAATTAAATGTGCTATATAAATAAATAATAACAGTTACTCCGCCCACTCCAGTTGTATACTACTGGTGGAGGCAAGAACACTTCACAATTTCCCCAGAAATTGTAGCTTTTCTAGTTATTCTTATTCTTATTATAGCCAAATTTGCCACCCTAACTCCTCCCACAGTTTTTACACTACATAGCCGAAAATTTACCAAAACTTGCAGATTGTTCCCAATCGGATTGCTATTACTTTGTGGAACGTTTCGCCGAATGGTTCACGGAATATCGTCGTTCTTGTGGCGAAATTTGTCCCATAGGAATGAATGGCAAAGCTAGAGTGGGAGCTGGCAAAAGCTGAAAAATCAGGATGTGATTTCTAAACTGCCACCACTCCCTCATTTTCAGGCCCACCTACACAAATCTTATATCAAAACGTTCAGCTATCCCTGCTGCCACTAAAAATGTCCACGGCTAAGCCATAGTCCTGATAGTTTTCACAATATGACCATTTGTTTGCAACTCACGCAGTCCATTGACATTCATTGAAACTCCACTCTGCAAAGCTCACATTTGAAGGGCAATTTCTAAACTGCGACTGTGCCTTCATTGTTAATATCTCAGAGACATACTATACATCAAAATGTAGGTCTGGGTCTTGTGATTCTCACAATATAAAGCTCTTCACTGTAGGATTTATAGTTTTTAAAATACGACCGTTTGAAGATGGCAACTGCAAAAATACTCTGACCTGTGCAAGGCTGCAGCAGCAAGTGATGTCATAGACAGGGCCATTTGCACCTGCTAATGTTTTTATAACTGTATGTTTTAATGTTACTGTGAAGCACTTTGGGCAACAACGTTGCAATTTAATGTGCTATATAAATAAATAATAACAGTTACTCCGCCCACTCCAGTTGTAGACTACTGGTGGAGGCAAGAACACTTCACACAATTTCCCCAGAAATTTTAGCTTTTCTAGTTATTATTATTAAGTGTTCTTGCATAGCAAGACCACTTAATGTTATCTCACATATATATTATTATTATTATTCTTATTATAGCCAAATTTGCCACCCTAACTCCTCCCACAGTTTTTACACTACATAGACAAAAATATACCAAAACGTGCAGATTGTTCCCGATCGGATTGCTATTACTTTGTGGAACGTTTCGTCGAATGTTTCACGGAATATCGTCGTTCTTGTGGCGAAATTTGTCCCATAGGAATGAATGGCAAAGCTAGAGTGGGAGCTGGCAAAAGCTGAAAAATCAGGACATGATTTCTAAACTGCCACCACTCCCTCATTTTCAGGCCCACTTACACAAATCTTATATCAAAACGTTCAGCTATCCCTGCTGCCACTAGAAATGTCCACGGCTAAGCCATAGTCCTGATAGTTTTCACAATATGACCATTTGTTTGCAACTCACGCCTTCCATTGACATTCATTGAAACTCCACTCTGCAAAGCTCACATTTGAAGGGCAATTTCTAAACTGCGACTGTGCCTTCATTGTTAATATCTCAGAGACATACTATACATCAAAATGTAGGTCTGGGTCTTGTGATTCTCACAATATAAAGCTCTTCACTGTAGGAATTATAGTTTTTAAAATACGACCGTTTGAAGATGGCAACCGCCAAAATACTCTGACCTGTGCAAGGCTGCAGCAGCAAGTGATGTCATAGACAAAGCCTTTTACACCTGCTAATTTTTTATAACTGTATGTTTTAATGTAACTGTGAAGCACTTTGGGCAACAACATTGCAATTAAATGTGCTATATAAATAAATACTAACAGTTACTCCGCCCACTCTAGTTGTAGACTACTGATGGAGGCAAGAACACTTCACACAATTTCCCCAGAAATTGTAGCTTTTCTAGTTATTATTATTATTATTATTATTATTATAGCCAAATTTGCCACCCTAACTCCTCCCACAGTTTTTACACTACATAGACAAAAATATACCAAAACGTGCAGATTGTTCCCGATCGGATTGCTATTACTTTGTGGAACGTTTCGCCGAATGGTTCTCAGAATATCGTCGTTCTTGTGGCAAAATTTGTCCCATAGGAATGAATGGCAAAGCTAGAGTGGGAGCTGGCAAAAGTTGAAAAATCAGGACATGATTTCTAAACTGCCACCACTCCCTCATTTTCAGACCCACCTACACAAATTTTATATCAAAACGTTCAGCTATCCCTGCTGCCACTAAAAATGTCCACAGCTAAGCCATAGTCCTTATAGTTTTCACAATATGACCATTTGTTTGCAACTCACGCAGTCCATTGACATTCATTGAAACTCCACTCTGCAAAGCTCACATTTGAAGGGAAATTTCTAAACTGCGACTGTGCCTTCATTGTTAATATTGCAGAGACATACTATACATCAAAATGTAGGGCTGGGTCTTGTGATTCTCACAATATAAAGCTCTTCACTGTAGGATTTATAGTTTTTAAAATACGACCGTTTGAAGATGGCAACTGCAGAATACTCTTACCTGTGCAAGGCTGCAGCAGCAAGTGATGTCATAGACAAAGCCTTTTTCACACCTGCTAATATTTTTTATAAATGTATGTTTTAATGTAACTGTGCAACAACGTTGCAATTAAATGTGCTATATAAATGATAACAGTTACTCCGCCCACTCCAGTTGTAGACTACTGGTGGAGGCAAGAACACTTCACACAATTTCCCCAGAAATTGTAGCTTTTCTAGTTATTATTATTATTAAGTGTTCTTGCATAGCAAGACCACTTAATGTTATCTCACATATATATTATTATTATTATTATTATTATTCTTATTATAGCCAAATTTGCCACCCTAACTCCTCCCACAGTTTTTACACTACATAGACAAAAATTCACCAAAACGTGCAGATTGTTCCCGATCGCGTTGCTATTACTTTGTGGAACGTTTCGCTGAATGGTTCTCGGAATATCGTCGTTGTTGTGGCGAAATTTGTCCCATAGGAATGAATGGCAAAGCTAGAGTGGGAGCTGGCAAAAGCTGAAAAATCAGGACATGATTTCTAAACTGCCACTACTCCCTCATTTTCAAGCCCACCTACACAAATCTTATATCAAAACGTTCAGCTATCCCTGCTGCCACTAAAAATGTCCACGGCTAAGCCATAGTCCTGATTGTTTTCGCAATATGACCATTTGTTTGCAACTCACGCAGTCCATTGACATTCATAGAAACGCCACTCTGCAAAGCTCACATTTGAAGGGCAATTTCTAAACTGCGACTGTGCCTTCCTTGTTAATATCTCAGAGACATACTATACATCAAAATGTAGGTCTGGGTCTTGTGATTCTCACAATATAAAGCTCTTCATTGTAGGATTTATAGTTTTTAAAATACGACCGTTTGAAGATGGCAACCACAAAAATACTCTGACCTGTGCAAGTCTGCAGCAGCAAGTGATGTCATAGACAGGGCCATTTGCACCTGCTAATGTTTTTATAACTGTATGTTTTAATGTAACTGTGCAACAACGTTGCAATTAAATGTGCTATATAAATAAATAATAACAGTTACTCCGCCCACTCCAGTTGTATACTACTGGTGGAGGCAAGAACACTTCACAATTTCCCCAGAAATTGTAGCTTTTCTAGTTATTATTCTTATTCTTATTATAGCCAAATTTGCCACCCTAACTCCTCCCACAGTTTTTACACTACATAGACAAAAATTTACCAAAACGTGCAGATTGTTCCCGATCGGATTGCTCTTACTTTGTGGAACGTTTCGCTGAATGGTTCTCGGAATATCGTCGTTCTTGCGGCTAAATTTGTCCCTTAGGAATGAAGGGCAAAGCTAGAGTGGGAGCTGGCAAAAGCTGAAAAATCAGGACATGATTTCTAAACTGCCACTACTCCCTCATTTTCAAGCCCACCTACACAAATCTTATATCAAAACGTTCAGCTATCCCTGCTGCCACTAAAAATGTCCACGGCTAAGCCATAGTCCTGATAGTTTTCACAATATGACCATTTGTTTGCAACTCACGCAGTCCATTGACATTCATTGAAACTCCACTCTGCAAAGCTCACATTTGAAGGGCAATTTCTAAACTGCGACTGTGCCTTCATTGTTAATATCTCAGAGACATACTATACATCAAAATGTAGGTCTGGGTCTTGTTATTCTCACAATATAAAGCTCTGCACTGTAGGATTTATAGTTTTTAAAATATGACCGTTTGAAGATGGCAACTGCCAAAATACTCTGACTTGTGCCAGGCTGGAGCAGCAAGTGATGTCATAGACAAAGCCTTTTACACCTGCTAATGTTTTTATAACTGTATGTTTTAATGTAACTGTGAAGCACTTTGGGCAACAACATTGCAATTAAATGTGCTATATAAATAAATAATAAGTTACTCCGCCCACTCCAGTTGTAGACTACTGGTGGAGGCAAGAACACTTCACAATTTCCCCAGAAATTGTAGCTTTTCTAGTTATTATTATTATTCTTATTATAGCCAAATTTGCCACCCTAACTCCTCCCACAGTTTTTACACTACATAGACAAAAATATACCAAAACGTGCAGATTGTTCCCGATCAGATTGCTATTACTTTGTGGAACGTTTCGCCGAATGGTTCACGGAATATCGTCGTTCTTGTGGCGAAATTTGTCCCATAGGAATGAATGGCAAAGCTAGAGTGGGAGCTGGCAAAAGCTGAAAAATCAGGACATGATTTCTAAACTGCCACTACTCCCTCATTTTCAAGCCCACCTACACAAATCTTATATCAAAACGTTCAGCTATCCCTGCTGCCACTAAAAATGTCCACGGCTAAGCCATAGTCCTGATTGTTTTCGCAATATGACCATTTGTTTGCAACTCACGCAGTCCATTGACATTCATAGAAACGCCACTCTGCAAAGCTCACATTTGAAGGGCAATTTCTAAACTGCGACTGTGCCTTCCTTGTTAATATCTCAGAGACATACTATACATCAAAATGTAGGTCTGGGTCTTGTGATTCTCACAATATAAAGCTCTTCACTGTAGGATTTATAGTTTTTAAAATACGACCGTTTGAAGATGGCAACTGCAAAAATACTCTGACCTGTGCAAGGCTGCAGCAGCAAGTGATGTCATAGACAGGGCCATTTGCACCTGCTAATGTTTTTATAACTGTATGTTTTAATGTTACTGTGAAGCACTTTGGGCAACAACGTTGCAATTTAATGTGCTATATAAATAAATAATAACAGTTACTCCGCCCACTCCAGTTGTAGACTACTGGTGGAGGCAAGAACACTTCACACAATTTCCCCAGAAATTTTAGCTTTTCTAGTTATTATTATTAAGTGTTCTTGCATAGCAAGACCACTTAATGTTATCTCACATATATATTATTATTATTATTCTTATTATAGCCAAATTTGCCACCCTAACTCCTCCCACAGTTTTTACACTACATAGACAAAAATATACCAAAACGTGCAGATTGTTCCCGATCGGATTGCTATTACTTTGTGGAACGTTTCGTCGAATGTTTCACGGAATATCGTCGTTCTTGTGGCGAAATTTGTCCCATAGGAATGAATGGCAAAGCTAGAGTGGGAGCTGGCAAAAGCTGAAAAATCAGGACATGATTTCTAAACTGCCACCACTCCCTCATTTTCAGGCCCACTTACACAAATCTTATATCAAAACGTTCAGCTATCCCTGCTGCCACTAGAAATGTCCACGGCTAAGCCATAGTCCTGATAGTTTTCACAATATGACCATTTGTTTGCAACTCACGCAGTCCATTGACATTCATTGAAACTCCACTCTGCAAAGCTCACATTTGAAGGGCAATTTCTAAACTGCGACTGTGCCTTCATTGTTAATATCTCAGAGACATACTATACATCAAAATGTAGGTCTGGGTCTTGTGATTCTCACAATATAAAGCTCTTCACTGTAGGATTTATAGTTTTTAAAATACGACCGTTTGAAGATGGCAACTGCAAAAATACTCTGACCTGTGCAAGGCTGCAGCAGCAAATGATGTCATAGACAGGGCCATTTGCACCTGCTAATGTTTTTATAACTGTATGTTTTAATGTTACTGTGAAGCACTTTGGGCAACAACGTTGCAATTTAATGTGCTATATAAATAAATAATAACAGTTACTCCGCCCACTCCAGTTGTAGACTACTGGTGGAGGCAAGAACACTTCACACAATTTCCCCAGAAATTTTAGCTTTTCTAGTTATTATTATTAAGTGTTCTTGCATAGCAAGACCACTTAATGTTATCTCACATATATATTATTATTATTATTCTTATTATTCTTATTATAGCCAAATTTGCCACCCTAACTCCTCCCACAGTTTTTACACTACATAGACAAAAATATACCAAAACGTGCAGATTGTTCCCGATCGGATTGCTATTACTTTGTGGAACGTTTCGCCGAATGTTTCACGGAATATCGTCGTTCTTGTGGCGAAATTTGTCCCATAGGAATGAATGGCAAAGCTAGAGTGGGAGCTGGCAAAAGCTGAAAAATCAGGACATGATTTCTAAACTGCCACTACTCCCTCATTTTCAAGCCCACCTACACAAATCTTATATCAAAACGTTCAGCTATCCCTGCTGCCACTAAAAATGTCCACGGCTAAGCCATAGTCCTGATTGTTTTCGCAATATGACCATTTGTTTGCAACTCACGCAGTCCATTGACATTCATAGAAACGCCACTCTGCAAAGCTCACATTTGAAGGGCAATTTCTAAACTGCGACTGTGCCTTCCTTGTTAATATCTCAGAGACATACTATACATCAAAATGTAGGTCTGGGTCTTGTGATTCTCACAATATAAAGCTCTTCACTGTAGGATTTATAGTTTTTAAAATACGACCGTTTGAAGATGGCAACCACAAAAATACTCTGACCTGTGCAAGTCTGCAGCAGCAAGTGATGTCATAGACAGGGCCATTTGCACCTGCTAATGTTTTTATAACTGTATGTTTTAATGTAACTGTGCAACAACGTTGCAATTAAATGTGCTATATAAATAAATAATAACAGTTACTCCGCCCACTCCAGTTGTATACTACTGGTGGAGGCAAGAACACTTCACAATTTCCCCAGAAATTGTAGCTTTTCTAGTTATTCTTATTCTTATTATAGCCAAATTTGCCACCCTAACTCCTCCCACAGTTTTTACACTACATAGCCGAAAATTTACCAAAACTTGCAGATTGTTCCCAATCGGATTGCTATTACTTTGTGGAACGTTTCGCCGAATGGTTCACGGAATATCGTCGTTCTTGTGGCGAAATTTGTCCCATAGGAATGAATGGCAAAGCTAGAGTGGGAGCTGGCAAAAGCTGAAAAATCAGGATGTGATTTCTAAACTGCCACCACTCCCTCATTTTCAGGCCCACCTACACAAATCTTATATCAAAACGTTCAGCTATCCCTGCTGCCACTAAAAATGTCCACGGCTAAGCCATAGTCCTGATAGTTTTCACAATATGACCATTTGTTTGCAACTCACGCAGTCCATTGACATTCATTGAAACTCCACTCTGCAAAGCTCACATTTGAAGGGCAATTTCTAAACTGCGACTGTGCCTTCATTGTTAATATCTCAGAGACATACTATACATCAAAATGTAGGTCTGGGTCTTGTTATTCTCACAATATAAAGCTCTTCACTGTAGGATTTATAGTTTTTAAAATACGACCGTTTGAAGATGGCAACTGCAAAAATACTCTGACCTGTGCAAGGCTGCAGCAGCAAGTGATGTCATAGACAGGGCCATTTGCACCTGCTAATGTTTTTATAACTGTATGTTTTAATGTTACTGTGAAGCACTTTGGGCAACAACGTTGCAATTTAATGTGCTATATAAATAAATAATAACAGTTACTCCGCCCACTCCAGTTGTAGACTACTGGTGGAGGCAAGAACACTTCACACAATTTCCCCAGAAATTTTAGCTTTTCTAGTTATTATTATTAAGTGTTCTTGCATAGCAAGACCACTTAATGTTATCTCACATATATATTATTCTTATTATTCTTATTATTCTTATTATAGCCAAATTTGCCACCCTAACTCCTCCCACAGTTTTTACACTACATAGACAAAAATATACCAAAACGTGCAGATTGTTCCCGATCGGATTGCTATTACTTTGTGGAACGTTTCGCCGAATGTTTCACGGAATATCGTCGTTCTTGTGGCGAAATTTGTCCCATAGGAATGAATGGCAAAGCTAGAGTGGGAGCTGGCAAAAGCTGAAAAATCAGGACATGATTTCTAAACTGCCACTACTCCCTCATTTTCAAGCCCACCTACACAAATCTTATATCAAAACGTTCAGCTATCCCTGCTGCCACTAAAAATGTCCACGGCTAAGCCATAGTCCTGATTGTTTTCGCAATATGACCATTTGTTTGCAACTCACGCAGTCCATTGACATTCATAGAAACGCCACTCTGCAAAGCTCACATTTGAAGGGCAATTTCTAAACTGCGACTGTGCCTTCCTTGTTAATATCTCAGAGACATACTATACATCAAAATGTAGGTCTGGGTCTTGTGATTCTCACAATATAAAGCTCTTCACTGTAGGATTTATAGTTTTTAAAATACGACCGTTTGAAGATGGCAACCACAAAAATACTCTGACCTGTGCAAGTCTGCAGCAGCAAGTGATGTCATAGACAGGGCCATTTGCACCTGCTAATGTTTTTATAACTGTATGTTTTAATGTAACTGTGCAACAACGTTGCAATTAAATGTGCTATATAAATAAATAATAACAGTTACTCCGCCCACTCCAGTTGTATACTACTGGTGGAGGCAAGAACACTTCACAATTTCCCCAGAAATTGTAGCTTTTCTAGTTATTATTCTTATTCTTATTATAGCCAAATTTGCCACCCTAACTCCTCCCACAGTTTTTACACTACATAGACAAAAATTTACCAAAACGTGCAGATTGTTCCCGATCGGATTGCTATTACTTTGTGGAACGTTTCGCTGAATGGTTCTCGGAATATCGTCGTTCTTGCGGCTAAATTTGTCCCTTAGGAATGAAGGGCAAAGCTAGAGTGGGAGCTGGCAAAAGCTGAAAAATCAGGACATGATTTCTAAACTGCCACTACTCCCTCATTTTCAAGCCCACCTACACAAATCTTATATCAAAACGTTCAGCTATCCCTGCTGCCACTAAAAATGTCCACGGCTAAGCCATAGTCCTGATAGTTTTCACAATATGACCATTTGTTTGCAACTCACGCCGTCCATTGACATTCATTGAAACGCCACTCTGCAAAGCTCACATTTGAAGGGCAATTTCTAAACTGCGACTGTGCCTTCCTTGTTAATATCTCAGAGACATACTATTCAACAAAATGTAGGTCTGGGTCTTGTTATTCTCACAATATAAAGCTCTGCACTGTAGGATTTATAGTTTTTAAAATATGACCGTTTGAAGATGGCAACTGCCAAAATACTCTGACTTGTGCCAGGCTGGAGCAGCAAGTGATGTCATAGACAAAGCCTTTTACACCTGCTAATGTTTTTATAACTGTATGTTTTAATGTAACTGTGAAGCACTTTGGGCAACAACATTGCAATTAAATGTGCTATATAAATAAATAATAAGTTACTCCGCCCACTCCAGTTGTAGACTACTGGTGGAGGCAAGAACACTTCACAATTTCCCCAGAAATTGTAGCTTTTCTAGTTATTATTATTATTCTTATTATAGCCAAATTTGCCACCCTAACTCCTCCCACAGTTTTTACACTACATAGACAAAAATATACCAAAACGTGCAGATTGTTCCCGATCAGATTGCTATTACTTTGTGGAACGTTTCGCCGAATGGTTCACGGAATATCGTCGTTCTTGTGGCGAAATTTGTCCCATAGGAATGAATGGCAAAGCTAGAGTGGGAGCTGGCAAAAGCTGAAAAATCAGGACATGATTTCTAAACTGCCACTACTCCCTCATTTTCAAGCCCACCTACACAAATCTTATATCAAAACGTTCAGCTATCCCTGCTGCCACTAAAAATGTCCACGGCTAAGCCATAGTCCTGATTGTTTTCGCAATATGACCATTTGTTTGCAACTCACGCAGTCCATTGACATTCATAGAAACGCCACTCTGCAAAGCTCACATTTGAAGGGCAATTTCTAAGCTGCGACTGTGCCTTCCTTGTTAATATCTCAGAGACATACTATACATCAAAATGTAGGTCTGGGTCTTGTGATTCTCACAATATAAAGCTCTTCACTGTAGGATTTATAGTTTTTAAAATACGACCGTTTGAAGATGGCAACCACAAAAATACTCTGACCTGTGCAAGTCTGCAGCAGCAAGTGATGTCATAGACAGGGCCATTTGCACCTGCTAATGTTTTTATAACTGTATGTTTTAATGTAACTGTGCAACAACGTTGCAATTAAATGTGCTATATAAATAAATAATAACAGTTACTCCGCCCACTCCAGTTGTATACTACTGGTGGAGGCAAGAACACTTCACAATTTCCCCAGAAATTGTAGCTTTTCTAGTTATTCTTATTCTTATTATAGCCAAATTTGCCACCCTAACTCCTCCCACAGTTTTTACACTACATAGCCGAAAATTTACCAAAACTTGCAGATTGTTCCCAATCGGATTGCTATTACTTTGTGGAACGTTTCGCCGAATGGTTCACGGAATATCGTCGTTCTTGTGGCGAAATTTGTCCCATAGGAATGAATGGCAAAGCTAGAGTGGGAGCTGGCAAAAGCTGAAAAATCAGGATGTGATTTCTAAACTGCCACCACTCCCTCATTTTCAGGCCCACCTACACAAATCTTATATCAAAACGTTCAGCTATCCCTGCTGCCACTAAAAATGTCCACGGCTAAGCCATAGTCCTGATTGTTTTCGCAATATGACCATTTGTTTGCAACTCACGCAGTCCATTGACATTCATTGAAACTCCACTCTGCAAAGCTCACATTTGAAGGGCAATTTCTAAACTGCGACTGTGCCTTCATTGTTAATATCTCAGAGACATACTATACATCAAAATGTAGGTCTGGGTCTTGTGATTCTCACAATATAAAGCTCTTCACTGTAGGATTTATAGTTTTTAAAATACGACCGTTTGAAGATGGCAACTGCAAAAATACTCTGACCTGTGCAAGGCTGCAGCAGCAAGTGATGTCATAGACAGGGCCATTTGCACCTGCTAATGTTTTTATAACTGTATGTTTTAATGTTACTGTGAAGCACTTTGGGCAACAACGTTGCAATTTAATGTGCTATATAAATAAATAATAACAGTTACTCCGCCCACTCCAGTTGTAGACTACTGGTGGAGGCAAGAACACTTCACACAATTTCCCCAGAAATTTTAGCTTTTCTAGTTATTATTATTAAGTGTTCTTGCATAGCAAGACCACTTAATGTTATCTCACATATATATTATTATTATTATTCTTATTATTCTTATTATAGCCAAATTTGCCACCCTAACTCCTCCCACAGTTTTTACACTACATAGACAAAAATATACCAAAACGTGCAGATTGTTCCCGATCGGATTGCTATTACTTTGTGGAACGTTTCGCCGAATGTTTCACGGAATATCGTCGTTCTTGTGGCGAAATTTGTCCCATAGGAATGAATGGCAAAGCTAGAGTGGGAGCTGGCAAAAGCTGAAAAATCAGGACATGATTTCTAAACTGCCACTACTCCCTCATTTTCAAGCCCACCTACACAAATCTTATATCAAAACGTTCAGCTATCCCTGCTGCCACTAAAAATGTCCACGGCTAAGCCATAGTCCTGATTGTTTTCGCAATATGACCATTTGTTTGCAACTCACGCAGTCCATTGACATTCATAGAAACGCCACTCTGCAAAGCTCACATTTGAAGGGCAATTTCTAAACTGCGACTGTGCCTTCCTTGTTAATATCTCAGAGACATACTATACATCAAAATGTAGGTCTGGGTCTTGTGATTCTCACAATATAAAGCTCTTCACTGTAGGATTTATAGTTTTTAAAATACGACCGTTTGAAGATGGCAACCACAAAAATACTCTGACCTGTGCAAGTCTGCAGCAGCAAGTGATGTCATAGACAGGGCCATTTGCACCTGCTAATGTTTTTATAACTGTATGTTTTAATGTAACTGTGCAACAACGTTGCAATTAAATGTGCTATATAAATAAATAATAACAGTTACTCCGCCCACTCCAGTTGTATACTACTGGTGGAGGCAAGAACACTTCACAATTTCCCCAGAAATTGTAGCTTTTCTAGTTATTCTTATTCTTATTATAGCCAAATTTGCCACCCTAACTCCTCCCACAGTTTTTACACTACATAGCCGAAAATTTACCAAAACTTGCAGATTGTTCCCAATCGGATTGCTATTACTTTGTGGAACGTTTCGCCGAATGGTTCACGGAATATCGTCGTTCTTGTGGCGAAATTTGTCCCATAGGAATGAATGGCAAAGCTAGAGTGGGAGCTGGCAAAAGCTGAAAAATCAGGATGTGATTTCTAAACTGCCACCACTCCCTCATTTTCAGGCCCACCTACACAAATCTTATATCAAAACGTTCAGCTATCCCTGCTGCCACTAAAAATGTCCACGGCTAAGCCATAGTCCTGATAGTTTTCACAATATGACCATTTGTTTGCAACTCACGCAGTCCATTGACATTCATTGAAACTCCACTCTGCAAAGCTCACATTTGAAGGGCAATTTCTAAACTGCGACTGTGCCTTCATTGTTAATATCTCAGAGACATACTATACATCAAAATGTAGGTCTGGGTCTTGTGATTCTCACAATATAAAGCTCTTCACTGTAGGATTTATAGTTTTTAAAATACGACCGTTTGAAGATGGCAACTGCAAAAATACTCTGACCTGTGCAAGGCTGCAGCAGCAAGTGATGTCATAGACAGGGCCATTTGCACCTGCTAATGTTTTTATAACTGTATGTTTTAATGTTACTGTGAAGCACTTTGGGCAACAACGTTGCAATTTAATGTGCTATATAAATAAATAATAACAGTTACTCCGCCCACTCCAGTTGTAGACTACTGGTGGAGGCAAGAACACTTCACACAATTTCCCCAGAAATTTTAGCTTTTCTAGTTATTATTATTAAGTGTTCTTGCATAGCAAGACCACTTAATGTTATCTCACATATATATTATTCTTATTATTCTTATTATTCTTATTATAGCCAAATTTGCCACCCTAACTCCTCCCACAGTTTTTACACTACATAGACAAAAATATACCAAAACGTGCAGATTGTTCCCGATCGGATTGCTATTACTTTGTGGAACGTTTCGCCGAATGTTTCACGGAATATCGTCGTTCTTGTGGCGAAATTTGTCCCATAGGAATGAATGGCAAAGCTAGAGTGGGAGCTGGCAAAAGCTGAAAAATCAGGACATGATTTCTAAACTGCCACTACTCCCTCATTTTCAAGCCCACCTACACAAATCTTATATCAAAACGTTCAGCTATCCCTGCTGCCACTAAAAATGTCCACGGCTAAGCTATAGTCCTGATAGTTTTCACAATATGACCATTTGTTTGCAACTCACGCCGTCCATTGACATTCATTGAAACGCCACTCTGCAAAGCTCACATTTGAAGGGCAATTTCTAAACTGCGACTGTGCCTTCCTTGTTAATATCTCAGAGACATACTATACAACAAAATGTAGGTCTGGGTCTTGTTATTCTCACAATATAAAGCTCTGCACTGTAGGATTTATAGTTTTTAAAATATGACCGTTTGAAGATGGCAACTGCCAAAATACTCTGACTTGTGCCAGGCTGGAGCAGCAAGTGATGTCATAGACAAAGCCTTTTACACCTGCTAATGTTTTTATAACTGTATGTTTTAATGTAACTGTGAAGCACTTTGGGCAACAACATTGCAATTAAATGTGCTATATAAATAAATAATAAGTTACTCCGCCCACTCCAGTTGTAGACTACTGGTGGAGGCAAGAACACTTCACAATTTCCCCAGAAATTGTAGCTTTTCTAGTTATTATTATTATTCTTATTATAGCCAAATTTGCCACCCTAACTCCTCCCACAGTTTTTACACTACATAGACAAAAATATACCAAAACGTGCAGATTGTTCCCGATCAGATTGCTATTACTTTGTGGAACGTTTCGCCGAATGGTTCACGGAATATCGTCGTTCTTGTGGCGAAATTTGTCCCATAGGAATGAATGGCAAAGCTAGAGTGGGAGCTGGCAAAAGCTGAAAAATCAGGACATGATTTCTAAACTGCCACTACTCCCTCATTTTCAAGCCCACCTACACAAATCTTATATCAAAACGTTCAGCTATCCCTGCTGCCACTAAAAATGTCCACGGCTAAGCCATAGTCCTGATTGTTTTCGCAATATGACCATTTGTTTGCAACTCACGCAGTCCATTGACATTCATAGAAACGCCACTCTGCAAAGCTCACATTTGAAGGGCAATTTCTAAACTGCGACTGTGCCTTCCTTGTTAATATCTCAGAGACATACTATACATCAAAATGTAGGTCTGGGTCTTGTGATTCTCACAATATAAAGCTCTTCACTGTAGGATTTATAGTTTTTAAAATACGACCGTTTGAAGATGGCAACCACAAAAATACTCTGACCTGTGCAAGTCTGCAGCAGCAAGTGATGTCATAGACAGGGCCATTTGCACCTGCTAATGTTTTTATAACTGTATGTTTTAATGTAACTGTGCAACAACGTTGCAATTAAATGTGCTATATAAATAAATAATAACAGTTACTCCGCCCACTCCAGTTGTATACTACTGGTGGAGGCAAGAACACTTCACAATTTCCCCAGAAATTGTAGCTTTTCTAGTTATTCTTATTCTTATTATAGCCAAATTTGCCACCCTAACTCCTCCCACAGTTTTTACACTACATAGCCGAAAATTTACCAAAACTTGCAGATTGTTCCCAATCGGATTGCTATTACTTTGTGGAACGTTTCGCCGAATGGTTCACGGAATATCGTCGTTCTTGTGGCGAAATTTGTCCCATAGGAATGAATGGCAAAGCTAGAGTGGGAGCTGGCAAAAGCTGAAAAATCAGGATGTGATTTCTAAACTGCCACCACTCCCTCATTTTCAGGCCCACCTACACAAATCTTATATCAAAACGTTCAGCTATCCCTGCTGCCACTAAAAATGTCCACGGCTAAGCCATAGTCCTGATAGTTTTCACAATATGACCATTTGTTTGCAACTCACGCAGTCCATTGACATTCATTGAAACTCCACTCTGCAAAGCTCACATTTGAAGGGCAATTTCTAAACTGCGACTGTGCCTTCATTGTTAATATCTCAGAGACATACTATACATCAAAATGTAGGTCTGGGTCTTGTTATTCTCACAATATAAAGCTCTTCACTGTAGGATTTATAGTTTTTAAAATACGACCGTTTGAAGATGGCAACTGCAAAAATACTCTGACCTGTGCAAGGCTGCAGCAGCAAGTGATGTCATAGACAGGGCCATTTGCACCTGCTAATGTTTTTATAACTGTATGTTTTAATGTTACTGTGAAGCACTTTGGGCAACAACGTTGCAATTTAATGTGCTATATAAATAAATAATAACAGTTACTCCGCCCACTCCAGTTGTAGACTACTGGTGGAGGCAAGAACACTTCACACAATTTCCCCAGAAATTTTAGCTTTTCTAGTTATTATTATTAAGTGTTCTTGCATAGCAAGACCACTTAATGTTATCTCACATATATATTATTCTTATTATTCTTATTATTCTTATTATAGCCAAATTTGCCACCCTAACTCCTCCCACAGTTTTTACACTACATAGACAAAAATATACCAAAACGTGCAGATTGTTCCCGATCGGATTGCTATTACTTTGTGGAACGTTTCGCCGAATGTTTCACGGAATATCGTCGTTCTTGTGGCGAAATTTGTCCCATAGGAATGAATGGCAAAGCTAGAGTGGGAGCTGGCAAAAGCTGAAAAATCAGGACATGATTTCTAAACTGCCACTACTCCCTCATTTTCAAGCCCACCTACACAAATCTTATATCAAAACGTTCAGCTATCCCTGCTGCCACTAAAAATGTCCACGGCTAAGCCATAGTCCTGATTGTTTTCGCAATATGACCATTTGTTTGCAACTCACGCAGTCCATTGACATTCATAGAAACGCCACTCTGCAAAGCTCACATTTGAAGGGCAATTTCTAAACTGCGACTGTGCCTTCCTTGTTAATATCTCAGAGACATACTATACATCAAAATGTAGGTCTGGGTCTTGTGATTCTCACAATATAAAGCTCTTCACTGTAGGATTTATAGTTTTTAAAATACGACCGTTTGAAGATGGCAACCACAAAAATACTCTGACCTGTGCAAGTCTGCAGCAGCAAGTGATGTCATAGACAGGGCCATTTGCACCTGCTAATGTTTTTATAACTGTATGTTTTAATGTAACTGTGCAACAACGTTGCAATTAAATGTGCTATATAAATAAATAATAACAGTTACTCCGCCCACTCCAGTTGTATACTACTGGTGGAGGCAAGAACACTTCACAATTTCCCCAGAAATTGTAGCTTTTCTAGTTATTATTCTTATTCTTATTATAGCCAAATTTGCCACCCTAACTCCTCCCACAGTTTTTACACTACATAGACAAAAATTTACCAAAACGTGCAGATTGTTCCCGATCGGATTGCTATTACTTTGTGGAACGTTTCGCTGAATGGTTCTCGGAATATCGTCGTTCTTGCGGCTAAATTTGTCCCTTAGGAATGAAGGGCAAAGCTAGAGTGGGAGCTGGCAAAAGCTGAAAAATCAGGACATGATTTCTAAACTGCCACTACTCCCTCATTTTCAAGCCCACCTACACAAATCTTATATCAAAACGTTCAGCTATCCCTGCTGCCACTAAAAATGTCCACGGCTAAGCCATAGTCCTGATAGTTTTCACAATATGACCATTTGTTTGCAACTCACGCCGTCCATTGACATTCATTGAAACGCCACTCTGCAAAGCTCACATTTGAAGGGCAATTTCTAAACTGCGACTGTGCCTTCCTTGTTAATATCTCAGAGACATACTATTCAACAAAATGTAGGTCTGGGTCTTGTTATTCTCACAATATAAAGCTCTGCACTGTAGGATTTATAGTTTTTAAAATATGACCGTTTGAAGATGGCAACTGCCAAAATACTCTGACTTGTGCCAGGCTGGAGCAGCAAGTGATGTCATAGACAAAGCCTTTTACACCTGCTAATGTTTTTATAACTGTATGTTTTAATGTAACTGTGAAGCACTTTGGGCAACAACATTGCAATTAAATGTGCTATATAAATAAATAATAAGTTACTCCGCCCACTCCAGTTGTAGACTACTGGTGGAGGCAAGAACACTTCACAATTTCCCCAGAAATTGTAGCTTTTCTAGTTATTATTATTATTCTTATTATAGCCAAATTTGCCACCCTAACTCCTCCCACAGTTTTTACACTACATAGACAAAAATATACCAAAACGTGCAGATTGTTCCCGATCAGATTGCTATTACTTTGTGGAACGTTTCGCCGAATGGTTCACGGAATATCGTCGTTCTTGTGGCGAAATTTGTCCCATAGGAATGAATGGCAAAGCTAGAGTGGGAGCTGGCAAAAGCTGAAAAATCAGGACATGATTTCTAAACTGCCACTACTCCCTCATTTTCAAGCCCACCTACACAAATCTTATATCAAAACGTTCAGCTATCCCTGCTGCCACTAAAAATGTCCACGGCTAAGCCATAGTCCTGATTGTTTTCGCAATATGACCATTTGTTTGCAACTCACGCAGTCCATTGACATTCATAGAAACGCCACTCTGCAAAGCTCACATTTGAAGGGCAATTTCTAAGCTGCGACTGTGCCTTCCTTGTTAATATCTCAGAGACATACTATACATCAAAATGTAGGTCTGGGTCTTGTGATTCTCACAATATAAAGCTCTTCACTGTAGGATTTATAGTTTTTAAAATACGACCGTTTGAAGATGGCAACCACAAAAATACTCTGACCTGTGCAAGTCTGCAGCAGCAAGTGATGTCATAGACAGGGCCATTTGCACCTGCTAATGTTTTTATAACTGTATGTTTTAATGTAACTGTGCAACAACGTTGCAATTAAATGTGCTATATAAATAAATAATAACAGTTACTCCGCCCACTCCAGTTGTATACTACTGGTGGAGGCAAGAACACTTCACAATTTCCCCAGAAATTGTAGCTTTTCTAGTTATTCTTATTCTTATTATAGCCAAATTTGCCACCCTAACTCCTCCCACAGTTTTTACACTACATAGCCGAAAATTTACCAAAACTTGCAGATTGTTCCCAATCGGATTGCTATTACTTTGTGGAACGTTTCGCCGAATGGTTCACGGAATATCGTCGTTCTTGTGGCGAAATTTGTCCCATAGGAATGAATGGCAAAGCTAGAGTGGGAGCTGGCAAAAGCTGAAAAATCAGGATGTGATTTCTAAACTGCCACCACTCCCTCATTTTCAGGCCCACCTACACAAATCTTATATCAAAACGTTCAGCTATCCCTGCTGCCACTAAAAATGTCCACGGCTAAGCCATAGTCCTGATTGTTTTCGCAATATGACCATTTGTTTGCAACTCACGCAGTCCATTGACATTCATTGAAACTCCACTCTGCAAAGCTCACATTTGAAGGGCAATTTCTAAACTGCGACTGTGCCTTCATTGTTAATATCTCAGAGACATACTATACATCAAAATGTAGGTCTGGGTCTTGTGATTCTCACAATATAAAGCTCTTCACTGTAGGATTTATAGTTTTTAAAATACGACCGTTTGAAGATGGCAACTGCAAAAATACTCTGACCTGTGCAAGGCTGCAGCAGCAAGTGATGTCATAGACAGGGCCATTTGCACCTGCTAATGTTTTTATAACTGTATGTTTTAATGTTACTGTGAAGCACTTTGGGCAACAACGTTGCAATTTAATGTGCTATATAAATAAATAATAACAGTTACTCCGCCCACTCCAGTTGTAGACTACTGGTGGAGGCAAGAACACTTCACACAATTTCCCCAGAAATTTTAGCTTTTCTAGTTATTATTATTAAGTGTTCTTGCATAGCAAGACCACTTAATGTTATCTCACATATATATTATTATTATTATTCTTATTATTCTTATTATAGCCAAATTTGCCACCCTAACTCCTCCCACAGTTTTTACACTACATAGACAAAAATATACCAAAACGTGCAGATTGTTCCCGATCGGATTGCTATTACTTTGTGGAACGTTTCGCCGAATGTTTCACGGAATATCGTCGTTCTTGTGGCGAAATTTGTCCCATAGGAATGAATGGCAAAGCTAGAGTGGGAGCTGGCAAAAGCTGAAAAATCAGGACATGATTTCTAAACTGCCACTACTCCCTCATTTTCAAGCCCACCTACACAAATCTTATATCAAAACGTTCAGCTATCCCTGCTGCCACTAAAAATGTCCACGGCTAAGCCATAGTCCTGATTGTTTTCGCAATATGACCATTTGTTTGCAACTCACGCAGTCCATTGACATTCATAGAAACGCCACTCTGCAAAGCTCACATTTGAAGGGCAATTTCTAAACTGCGACTGTGCCTTCCTTGTTAATATCTCAGAGACATACTATACATCAAAATGTAGGTCTGGGTCTTGTGATTCTCACAATATAAAGCTCTTCACTGTAGGATTTATAGTTTTTAAAATACGACCGTTTGAAGATGGCAACCACAAAAATACTCTGACCTGTGCAAGTCTGCAGCAGCAAGTGATGTCATAGACAGGGCCATTTGCACCTGCTAATGTTTTTATAACTGTATGTTTTAATGTAACTGTGCAACAACGTTGCAATTAAATGTGCTATATAAATAAATAATAACAGTTACTCCGCCCACTCCAGTTGTATACTACTGGTGGAGGCAAGAACACTTCACAATTTCCCCAGAAATTGTAGCTTTTCTAGTTATTCTTATTCTTATTATAGCCAAATTTGCCACCCTAACTCCTCCCACAGTTTTTACACTACATAGCCGAAAATTTACCAAAACTTGCAGATTGTTCCCAATCGGATTGCTATTACTTTGTGGAACGTTTCGCCGAATGGTTCACGGAATATCGTCGTTCTTGTGGCGAAATTTGTCCCATAGGAATGAATGGCAAAGCTAGAGTGGGAGCTGGCAAAAGCTGAAAAATCAGGATGTGATTTCTAAACTGCCACCACTCCCTCATTTTCAGGCCCACCTACACAAATCTTATATCAAAACGTTCAGCTATCCCTGCTGCCACTAAAAATGTCCACGGCTAAGCCATAGTCCTGATAGTTTTCACAATATGACCATTTGTTTGCAACTCACGCAGTCCATTGACATTCATTGAAACTCCACTCTGCAAAGCTCACATTTGAAGGGCAATTTCTAAACTGCGACTGTGCCTTCATTGTTAATATCTCAGAGACATACTATACATCAAAATGTAGGTCTGGGTCTTGTGATTCTCACAATATAAAGCTCTTCACTGTAGGATTTATAGTTTTTAAAATACGACCGTTTGAAGATGGCAACTGCAAAAATACTCTGACCTGTGCAAGGCTGCAGCAGCAAGTGATGTCATAGACAGGGCCATTTGCACCTGCTAATGTTTTTATAACTGTATGTTTTAATGTTACTGTGAAGCACTTTGGGCAACAACGTTGCAATTTAATGTGCTATATAAATAAATAATAACAGTTACTCCGCCCACTCCAGTTGTAGACTACTGGTGGAGGCAAGAACACTTCACACAATTTCCCCAGAAATTTTAGCTTTTCTAGTTATTATTATTAAGTGTTCTTGCATAGCAAGACCACTTAATGTTATCTCACATATATATTATTCTTATTATTCTTATTATTCTTATTATAGCCAAATTTGCCACCCTAACTCCTCCCACAGTTTTTACACTACATAGACAAAAATATACCAAAACGTGCAGATTGTTCCCGATCGGATTGCTATTACTTTGTGGAACGTTTCGCCGAATGTTTCACGGAATATCGTCGTTCTTGTGGCGAAATTTGTCCCATAGGAATGAATGGCAAAGCTAGAGTGGGAGCTGGCAAAAGCTGAAAAATCAGGACATGATTTCTAAACTGCCACTACTCCCTCATTTTCAAGCCCACCTACACAAATCTTATATCAAAACGTTCAGCTATCCCTGCTGCCACTAAAAATGTCCACGGCTAAGCTATAGTCCTGATAGTTTTCACAATATGACCATTTGTTTGCAACTCACGCCGTCCATTGACATTCATTGAAACGCCACTCTGCAAAGCTCACATTTGAAGGGCAATTTCTAAACTGCGACTGTGCCTTCCTTGTTAATATCTCAGAGACATACTATACAACAAAATGTAGGTCTGGGTCTTGTTATTCTCACAATATAAAGCTCTGCACTGTAGGATTTATAGTTTTTAAAATATGACCGTTTGAAGATGGCAACTGCCAAAATACTCTGACTTGTGCCAGGCTGGAGCAGCAAGTGATGTCATAGACAAAGCCTTTTACACCTGCTAATGTTTTTATAACTGTATGTTTTAATGTAACTGTGAAGCACTTTGGGCAACAACATTGCAATTAAATGTGCTATATAAATAAATAATAAGTTACTCCGCCCACTCCAGTTGTAGACTACTGGTGGAGGCAAGAACACTTCACAATTTCCCCAGAAATTGTAGCTTTTCTAGTTATTATTATTATTCTTATTATAGCCAAATTTGCCACCCTAACTCCTCCCACAGTTTTTACACTACATAGACAAAAATATACCAAAACGTGCAGATTGTTCCCGATCAGATTGCTATTACTTTGTGGAACGTTTCGCCGAATGGTTCACGGAATATCGTCGTTCTTGTGGCGAAATTTGTCCCATAGGAATGAATGGCAAAGCTAGAGTGGGAGCTGGCAAAAGCTGAAAAATCAGGACATGATTTCTAAACTGCCACTACTCCCTCATTTTCAAGCCCACCTACACAAATCTTATATCAAAACGTTCAGCTATCCCTGCTGCCACTAAAAATGTCCACGGCTAAGCCATAGTCCTGATTGTTTTCGCAATATGACCATTTGTTTGCAACTCACGCAGTCCATTGACATTCATAGAAACGCCACTCTGCAAAGCTCACATTTGAAGGGCAATTTCTAAACTGCGACTGTGCCTTCCTTGTTAATATCTCAGAGACATACTATACATCAAAATGTAGGTCTGGGTCTTGTGATTCTCACAATATAAAGCTCTTCACTGTAGGATTTATAGTTTTTAAAATACGACCGTTTGAAGATGGCAACCACAAAAATACTCTGACCTGTGCAAGTCTGCAGCAGCAAGTGATGTCATAGACAGGGCCATTTGCACCTGCTAATGTTTTTATAACTGTATGTTTTAATGTAACTGTGCAACAACGTTGCAATTAAATGTGCTATATAAATAAATAATAACAGTTACTCCGCCCACTCCAGTTGTATACTACTGGTGGAGGCAAGAACACTTCACAATTTCCCCAGAAATTGTAGCTTTTCTAGTTATTCTTATTCTTATTATAGCCAAATTTGCCACCCTAACTCCTCCCACAGTTTTTACACTACATAGCCGAAAATTTACCAAAACTTGCAGATTGTTCCCAATCGGATTGCTATTACTTTGTGGAACGTTTCGCCGAATGGTTCACGGAATATCGTCGTTCTTGTGGCGAAATTTGTCCCATAGGAATGAATGGCAAAGCTAGAGTGGGAGCTGGCAAAAGCTGAAAAATCAGGACATGATTTCTAAACTGCCACCACTCCCTCATTTTCAGGCCCACTTACACAAATCTTATATCAAAACGTTCAGCTATCCCTGCTGCCACTAGAAATGTCCACGGCTAAGCCATAGTCCTGATAGTTTTCACAATATGACCATTTGTTTGCAACTCACGCCTTCCATTGACATTCATTGAAACTCCACTCTGCAAAGCTCACATTTGAAGGGCAATTTCTAAACTGCGACTGTGCCTTCATTGTTAATATCTCAGAGACATACTATACATCAAAATGTAGGTCTGGGTCTTGTGATTCTCACAATATAAAGCTCTTCACTGTAGGAATTATAGTTTTTAAAATACGACCGTTTGAAGATGGCAACCGCCAAAATACTCTGACCTGTGCAAGGCTGCAGCAGCAAGTGATGTCATAGACAAAGCCTTTTACACCTGCTAATTTTTTATAACTGTATGTTTTAATGTAACTGTGAAGCACTTTGGGCAACAACATTGCAATTAAATGTGCTATATAAATAAATACTAACAGTTACTCCGCCCACTCTAGTTGTAGACTACTGATGGAGGCAAGAACACTTCACACAATTTCCCCAGAAATTGTAGCTTTTCTAGTTATTATTATTATTATTATTATTATAGCCAAATTTGCCACCCTAACTCCTCCCACAGTTTTTACACTACATAGACAAAAATATACCAAAACGTGCAGATTGTTCCCGATCGGATTGCTATTACTTTGTGGAACGTTTCGCCGAATGGTTCTCAGAATATCGTCGTTCTTGTGGCAAAATTTGTCCCATAGGAATGAATGGCAAAGCTAGAGTGGGAGCTGGCAAAAGTTGAAAAATCAGGACATGATTTCTAAACTGCCACCACTCCCTCATTTTCAGACCCACCTACACAAATTTTATATCAAAACGTTCAGCTATCCCTGCTGCCACTAAAAATGTCCACAGCTAAGCCATAGTCCTTATAGTTTTCACAATATGACCATTTGTTTGCAACTCACGCAGTCCATTGACATTCATTGAAACTCCACTCTGCAAAGCTCACATTTGAAGGGAAATTTCTAAACTGCGACTGTGCCTTCATTGTTAATATTGCAGAGACATACTATACATCAAAATGTAGGGCTGGGTCTTGTGATTCTCACAATATAAAGCTCTTCACTGTAGGATTTATAGTTTTTAAAATACGACCGTTTGAAGATGGCAACTGCAGAATACTCTTACCTGTGCAAGGCTGCAGCAGCAAGTGATGTCATAGACAAAGCCTTTTTCACACCTGCTAATATTTTTTATAAATGTATGTTTTAATGTAACTGTGCAACAACGTTGCAATTAAATGTGCTATATAAATGATAACAGTTACTCCGCCCACTCCAGTTGTAGACTACTGGTGGAGGCAAGAACACTTCACACAATTTCCCCAGAAATTGTAGCTTTTCTAGTTATTATTATTATTAAGTGTTCTTGCATAGCAAGACCACTTAATGTTATCTCACATATATATTATTATTATTATTATTAAGTGTTCTTGCATAGCAAGACCACTTAATGTTATCTCACATATATATTATTATTATTATTCTTATTATTCTTATTATAGCCAAATTTGCCACCCTAACTCCTCCCACAGTTTTTACACTACATAGACAAAAATATACCAAAACGTGCAGATTGTTCCCGATCGGATTGCTATTACTTTGTGGAACGTTTCGCCGAATGGTTCACGGAATATCGTCGTTCTTCTGGCGAAATTTGTCCCATAGGAATGAATGGCAAAGCTAGAGTGGGAGCTGTCAAAAGCTGAAAAATCAGGACATAATTTCTAAACTGCCACCACTCCCTCATTTTCAGGCCCACCTACACAAATCTTATATCAAAACGTTCAGCTATCCCTGCTGCCACTAAAAATGTCCACAGCTAAGCCATAGTCCTGATAGTTTTCACAATATGACCATTTGTTTGCAACTCACGCCTTCCATTGACATTCATTGAAACTCCACTCTGCAAAGCTCACATTTGAAGGGCAATTTCTAAACTGCGACTGTGCCTTCATTGTTAATATCTCAGAGACATACTATACATCAAAATGTAGGTCTGGGTCTTGTGATTCTCACAATATAAAGCTCTTCACTATAGGATTTATAGTTTTTAAAATACATCCGTTTGAAGATGGCAACCGCCAAAATACTCTGACCTGTGCAAGGCTGCAGCAGCAAGTGATGTCATAGACAAAGCCTTTTACACCTGCTAATTTTTTATAACTGTATGGTTTAATGTAACTGTGCAACAAAGATGCAATTAAATGTGCTATATAAATGATAACAGTTACTGCGCCCATTCCAGTTGTAGACTACTGGTGGAGGCAAGAACACTTCACACAATTTCCCCAGAAATTGTACCTTTTCTAGTTATTATTATTATTCTTATTATAGCCAAATTTGCCACCCTAACTCCTCCCACAGTTTTTACACTACATAGACAAAAATTCACCAAAACGTGCAGATTGTTCCCGATCGCGTTGCTATTACTTTGTGGAACGTTTCGCTGAATGGTTCTCGGAATATCGTCGTTGTTGTGGCGAAATTTGTCCCATAGGAATGAATGGCAAAGCTAGAGTGGGAGCTGGCAAAAGCTGAAAAATCAGGACATGATTTCTAAACTGCCACTACTCCCTCATTTTCAAGCCCACCTACACAAATCTTATATCAAAACGTTCAGCTATCCCTGCTGCCACTAAAAATGTCCACGGCTAAGCCATAGTCCTGATTGTTTTCGCAATATGACCATTTGTTTGCAACTCACGCAGTCCATTGACATTCATAGAAACGCCACTCTGCAAAGCTCACATTTGAAGGGCAATTTCTAAACTGCGACTGTGCCTTCCTTGTTAATATCTCAGAGACATACTATACATCAAAATGTAGGTCTGGGTCTTGTGATTCTCACAATATAAAGCTCTTCACTGTAGGATTTATAGTTTTTAAAATACGACCGTTTGAAGATGGCAACCACAAAAATACTCTGACCTGTGCAAGTCTGCAGCAGCAAGTGATGTCATAGACAGGGCCATTTGCACCTGCTAATGTTTTTATAACTGTATGTTTTAATGTAACTGTGCAACAACGTTGCAATTAAATGTGCTATATAAATAAATAATAACAGTTACTCCGCCCACTCCAGTTGTATACTACTGGTGGAGGCAAGAACACTTCACAATTTCCCCAGAAATTGTAGCTTTTCTAGTTATTATTCTTATTCTTATTATAGCCAAATTTGCCACCCTAACTCCTCCCACAGTTTTTACACTACATAGACAAAAATTTACCAAAACGTGCAGATTGTTCCCGATCGGATTGCTATTACTTTGTGGAACGTTTCGCTGAATGGTTCTCGGAATATCGTCGTTCTTGCGGCTAAATTTGTCCCTTAGGAATGAAGGGCAAAGCTAGAGTGGGAGCTGGCAAAAGCTGAAAAATCAGGACATGATTTCTAAACTGCCACTACTCCCTCATTTTCAAGCCCACCTACACAAATCTTATATCAAAACGTTCAGCTATCCCTGCTGCCACTAAAAATGTCCACGGCTAAGCCATAGTCCTGATTGTTTTCGCAATATGACCATTTGTTTGCAACTCACGCAGTCCATTGACATTCATAGAAACGCCACTCTGCAAAGCTCACATTTGAAGGGCAATTTCTAAACTGCGACTGTGCCTTCCTTGTTAATATCTCAGAGACATACTATACATCAAAATGTAGGTCTGGGTCTTGTTATTCTCACAATATAAAGCTCTGCACTGTAGGATTTATAGTTTTTAAAATATGACCGTTTGAAGATGGCAACTGCCAAAATACTCTGACTTGTGCCAGGCTGGAGCAGCAAGTGATGTCATAGACAAAGCCTTTTACACCTGCTAATGTTTTTTATAAATGTATGTTTTAATGTAACTGTGCAACAACGTTGCAATTAAATGTGCTATATAAATGATAACAGTTACTCCGCCCACTCCAGTTGTAGACTACTGGTGGAGGCAAGAACACTTCACAATTTCCCCAGAAATTGTAGCTTTTCTAGTTATTATTCTTATTCTTATTATAGCCAAATTTGCCACCCTAACTCCTCCCACAGTTTTTACACTACATAGACAAAAATTTACCAAAACGTGCAGATTGTTCCCGATCGGATTGCTATTACTTTGTGGAACGTTTCGCTGAATGGTTCTCGGAATATCGTCGTTCTTGCGGCTAAATTTGTCCCTTAGGAATGAAGGGCAAAGCTAGAGTGGGAGCTGGCAAAAGCTGAAAAATCAGGACATGATTTCTAAACTGCCACTACTCCCTCATTTTCAAGCCCACCTACACAAATCTTATATCAAAACGTTCAGCTATCCCTGCTGCCACTAAAAATGTCCACGGCTAAGCCATAGTCCTGATAGTTTTCACAATATGACCATTTGTTTGCAACTCACGCCGTCCATTGACATTCATTGAAACGCCACTCTGCAAAGCTCACATTTGAAGGGCAATTTCTAAACTGCGACTGTGCCTTCCTTGTTAATATCTCAGAGACATACTATACAACAAAATGTAGGTCTGGGTCTTGTTATTCTCACAATATAAAGCTCTGCACTGTAGGATTTATAGTTTTTAAAATATGACCGTTTGAAGATGGCAACTGCCAAAATACTCTGACTTGTGCCAGGCTGGAGCAGCAAGTGATGTCATAGACAAAGCCTTTTACACCTGCTAATGTTTTTATAACTGTATGTTTTAATGTAACTGTGAAGCACTTTGGGCAACAACATTGCAATTAAATGTGCTATATAAATAAATAATAAGTTACTCCGCCCACTCCAGTTGTAGACTACTGGTGGAGGCAAGAACACTTCACAATTTCCCCAGAAATTGTAGCTTTTCTAGTTATTATTATTATTCTTATTATAGCCAAATTTGCCACCCTAACTCCTCCCACAGTTTTTACACTACATAGACAAAAATATACCAAAACGTGCAGATTGTTCCCGATCAGATTGCTATTACTTTGTGGAACGTTTCGCCGAATGGTTCACGGAATATCGTCGTTCTTGTGGCGAAATTTGTCCCATAGGAATGAATGGCAAAGCTAGAGTGGGAGCTGGCAAAAGCTGAAAAATCAGGACATGATTTCTAAACTGCCACTACTCCCTCATTTTCAAGCCCACCTACACAAATCTTATATCAAAACGTTCAGCTATCCCTGCTGCCACTAAAAATGTCCACGGCTAAGCCATAGTCCTGATTGTTTTCGCAATATGACCATTTGTTTGCAACTCACGCAGTCCATTGACATTCATAGAAACGCCACTCTGCAAAGCTCACATTTGAAGGGCAATTTCTAAACTGCGACTGTGCCTTCCTTGTTAATATCTCAGAGACATACTATACATCAAAATGTAGGTCTGGGTCTTGTTATTCTCACAATATAAAGCTCTGCACTGTAGGATTTATAGTTTTTAAAATATGACCGTTTGAAGATGGCAACTGCCAAAATACTCTGACTTGTGCCAGGCTGGAGCAGCAAGTGATGTCATAGACAAAGCCTTTTACACCTGCTAATGTTTTTTATAAATGTATGTTTTAATGTAACTGTGCAACAACGTTGCAATTAAATGTGCTATATAAATGATAACAGTTACTCCGCCCACTCCAGTTGTAGACTACTGGTGGAGGCAAGAACACTTCACAATTTCCCCAGAAATTGTAGCTTTTCTAGTTATTATTCTTATTCTTATTATAGCCAAATTTGCCACCCTAACTCCTCCCACAGTTTTTACACTACATAGACAAAAATTTACCAAAACGTGCAGATTGTTCCCGATCGGATTGCTATTACTTTGTGGAACGTTTCGCTGAATGGTTCTCGGAATATCGTCGTTCTTGCGGCTAAATTTGTCCCTTAGGAATGAAGGGCAAAGCTAGAGTGGGAGCTGGCAAAAGCTGAAAAATCAGGACATGATTTCTAAACTGCCACTACTCCCTCATTTTCAAGCCCACCTACACAAATCTTATATCAAAACGTTCAGCTATCCCTGCTGCCACTAAAAATGTCCACGGCTAAGCCATAGTCCTGATAGTTTTCACAATATGACCATTTGTTTGCAACTCACGCCGTCCATTGACATTCATTGAAACGCCACTCTGCAAAGCTCACATTTGAAGGGCAATTTCTAAACTGCGACTGTGCCTTCCTTGTTAATATCTCAGAGACATACTATACAACAAAATGTAGGTCTGGGTCTTGTTATTCTCACAATATAAAGCTCTGCACTGTAGGATTTATAGTTTTTAAAATATGACCGTTTGAAGATGGCAACTGCCAAAATACTCTGACTTGTGCCAGGCTGGAGCAGCAAGTGATGTCATAGACAAAGCCTTTTACACCTGCTAATGTTTTTATAACTGTATGTTTTAATGTAACTGTGAAGCACTTTGGGCAACAACATTGCAATTAAATGTGCTATATAAATAAATAATAAGTTACTCCGCCCACTCCAGTTGTAGACTACTGGTGGAGGCAAGAACACTTCACAATTTCCCCAAAAATTGTAGCTTTTCTAGTTATTATTATTATTCTTATTATAGCCAAATTTGCCACCCTAACTCCTCCCACAGTTTTTACACTACATAGACAAAAATATACCAAAACGTGCAGATTGTTCCCGATCAGATTGCTATTACTTTGTGGAACGTTTCGCCGAATGGTTCACGGAATATCGTCGTTCTTGTGGCGAAATTTGTCCCATAGGAATGAATGGCAAAGCTAGAGTGGGAGCTGGCAAAAGCTGAAAAATCAGGACATGATTTCTAAACTGCCACTACTCCCTCATTTTCAAGCCCACCTACACAAATCTTATATCAAAACGTTCAGCTATCCCTGCTGCCACTAAAAATGTCCACGGCTAAGCCATAGTCCTGATTGTTTTCGCAATATGACCATTTGTTTGCAACTCACGCAGTCCATTGACATTCATAGAAACGCCACTCTGCAAAGCTCACATTTGAAGGGCAATTTCTAAACTGCGACTGTGCCTTCCTTGTTAATATCTCAGAGACATACTATACATCAAAATGTAGGTCTGGGTCTTGTTATTCTCACAATATAAAGCTCTGCACTGTAGGATTTATAGTTTTTAAAATATGACCGTTTGAAGATGGCAACTGCCAAAATACTCTGACTTGTGCCAGGCTGGAGCAGCAAGTGATGTCATAGACAAAGCCTTTTACACCTGCTAATGTTTTTTATAAATGTATGTTTTAATGTAACTGTGCAACAACGTTGCAATTAAATGTGCTATATAAATGATAACAGTTACTCCGCCCACTCCAGTTGTAGACTACTGGTGGAGGCAAGAACACTTCACAATTTCCCCAGAAATTGTAGCTTTTCTAGTTATTATTCTTATTCTTATTATAGCCAAATTTGCCACCCTAACTCCTCCCACAGTTTTTACACTACATAGACAAAAATTTACCAAAACGTGCAGATTGTTCCCGATCGGATTGCTATTACTTTGTGGAACGTTTCGCTGAATGGTTCTCGGAATATCGTCGTTCTTGCGGCTAAATTTGTCCCTTAGGAATGAAGGGCAAAGCTAGAGTGGGAGCTGGCAAAAGCTGAAAAATCAGGACATGATTTCTAAACTGCCACTACTCCCTCATTTTCAAGCCCACCTACACAAATCTTATATCAAAACGTTCAGCTATCCCTGCTGCCACTAAAAATGTCCACGGCTAAGCCATAGTCCTGATAGTTTTCACAATATGACCATTTGTTTGCAACTCACGCCGTCCATTGACATTCATTGAAACGCCACTCTGCAAAGCTCACATTTGAAGGGCAATTTCTAAACTGCGACTGTGCCTTCCTTGTTAATATCTCAGAGACATACTATACAACAAAATGTAGGTCTGGGTCTTGTTATTCTCACAATATAAAGCTCTGCACTGTAGGATTTATAGTTTTTAAAATATGACCGTTTGAAGATGGCAACTGCCAAAATACTCTGACTTGTGCCAGGCTGGAGCAGCAAGTGATGTCATAGACAAAGCCTTTTACACCTGCTAATGTTTTTATAACTGTATGTTTTAATGTAACTGTGAAGCACTTTGGGCAACAACATTGCAATTAAATGTGCTATATAAATAAATAATAAGTTACTCCGCCCACTCCAGTTGTAGACTACTGGTGGAGGCAAGAACACTTCACAATTTCCCCAGAAATTGTAGCTTTTCTAGTTATTATTATTATTCTTATTATAGCCAAATTTGCCACCCTAACTCCTCCCACAGTTTTTACACTACATAGACAAAAATATACCAAAACGTGCAGATTGTTCCCGATCAGATTGCTATTACTTTGTGGAACGTTTCGCCGAATGGTTCACGGAATATCGTCGTTCTTGTGGCGAAATTTGTCTCATAGGAATGAATGGCAAAGCTAGAGTGGGAGCTGGCAAAAGCTGAAAAATCAGGACATGATTTCTAAACTGCCACTACTCCCTCATTTTCAAGCCCACCTACACAAATCTTATATCAAAACGTTCAGCTATCCCTGCTGCCACTAAAAATGTCCACGGCTAAGCCATAGTCCTGATTGTTTTCGCAATATGACCATTTGTTTGCAACTCACGCAGTCCATTGACATTCATAGAAACGCCACTCTGCAAAGCTCACATTTGAAGGGCAATTTCTAAACTGCGACTGTGCCTTCCTTGTTAATATCTCAGAGACATACTATACATCAAAATGTAGGTCTGGGTCTTGTGATTCTCACAATATAAAGCTCTTCACTGTAGGATTTATAGTTTTTAAAATACGACCGTTTGAAGATGGCAACCACAAAAATACTCTGACCTGTGCAAGTCTGCAGCAGCAAGTGATGTCATAGACAGGGCCATTTGCACCTGCTAATGTTTTTATAACTGTATGTTTTAATGTAACTGTGCAACAACGTTGCAATTAAATGTGCTATATAAATAAATAATAACAGTTACTCCGCCCACTCCAGTTGTATACTACTGGTGGAGGCAAGAACACTTCACAATTTCCCCAGAAATTGTAGCTTTTCTAGTTATTATTCTTATTCTTATTATAGCCAAATTTGCCACCCTAACTCCTCCCACAGTTTTTACACTACATAGACAAAAATTTACCAAAACGTGCAGATTGTTCCCGATCGGATTGCTATTACTTTGTGGAACGTTTCGCTGAATGGTTCTCGGAATATCGTCGTTCTTGCGGCTAAATTTGTCCCTTAGGAATGAAGGGCAAAGCTAGAGTGGGAGCTGGCAAAAGCTGAAAAATCAGGACATGATTTCTAAACTGCCACTACTCCCTCATTTTCAAGCCCACCTACACAAATCTTATATCAAAACGTTCAGCTATCCCTGCTGCCACTAAAAATGTCCACGGCTAAGCCATAGTCCTGATTGTTTTCGCAATATGACCATTTGTTTGCAACTCACGCAGTCCATTGACATTCATAGAAACGCCACTCTGCAAAGCTCACATTTGAAGGGCAATTTCTAAACTGCGACTGTGCCTTCCTTGTTAATATCTCAGAGACATACTATACATCAAAATGTAGGTCTGGGTCTTGTTATTCTCACAATATAAAGCTCTGCACTGTAGGATTTATAGTTTTTAAAATATGACCGTTTGAAGATGGCAACTGCCAAAATACTCTGACTTGTGCCAGGCTGGAGCAGCAAGTGATGTCATAGACAAAGCCTTTTACACCTGCTAATGTTTTTTATAAATGTATGTTTTAATGTAACTGTGCAACAACGTTGCAATTAAATGTGCTATATAAATGATAACAGTTACTCCGCCCACTCCAGTTGTAGACTACTGGTGGAGGCAAGAACACTTCACAATTTCCCCAGAAATTGTAGCTTTTCTAGTTATTATTCTTATTCTTATTATAGCCAAATTTGCCACCCTAACTCCTCCCACAGTTTTTACACTACATAGACAAAAATTTACCAAAACGTGCAGATTGTTCCCGATCGGATTGCTATTACTTTGTGGAACGTTTCGCTGAATGGTTCTCGGAATATCGTCGTTCTTGCGGCTAAATTTGTCCCTTAGGAATGAAGGGCAAAGCTAGAGTGGGAGCTGGCAAAAGCTGAAAAATCAGGACATGATTTCTAAACTGCCACTACTCCCTCATTTTCAAGCCCACCTACACAAATCTTATATCAAAACGTTCAGCTATCCCTGCTGCCACTAAAAATGTCCACGGCTAAGCCATAGTCCTGATAGTTTTCACAATATGACCATTTGTTTGCAACTCACGCCGTCCATTGACATTCATTGAAACGCCACTCTGCAAAGCTCACATTTGAAGGGCAATTTCTAAACTGCGACTGTGCCTTCCTTGTTAATATCTCAGAGACATACTATACAACAAAATGTAGGTCTGGGTCTTGTTATTCTCACAATATAAAGCTCTGCACTGTAGGATTTATAGTTTTTAAAATATGACCGTTTGAAGATGGCAACTGCCAAAATACTCTGACTTGTGCCAGGCTGGAGCAGCAAGTGATGTCATAGACAAAGCCTTTTACACCTGCTAATGTTTTTATAACTGTATGTTTTAATGTAACTGTGAAGCACTTTGGGCAACAACATTGCAATTAAATGTGCTATATAAATAAATAATAAGTTACTCCGCCCACTCCAGTTGTAGACTACTGGTGGAGGCAAGAACACTTCACAATTTCCCCAGAAATTGTAGCTTTTCTAGTTATTATTATTATTCTTATTATAGCCAAATTTGCCACCCTAACTCCTCCCACAGTTTTTACACTACATAGACAAAAATATACCAAAACGTGCAGATTGTTCCCGATCAGATTGCTATTACTTTGTGGAACGTTTCGCCGAATGGTTCACGGAATATCGTCGTTCTTGTGGCGAAATTTGTCCCATAGGAATGAATGGCAAAGCTAGAGTGGGAGCTGGCAAAAGCTGAAAAATCAGGACATGATTTCTAAACTGCCACTACTCCCTCATTTTCAAGCCCACCTACACAAATCTTATATCAAAACGTTCAGCTATCCCTGCTGCCACTAAAAATGTCCACGGCTAAGCCATAGTCCTGATTGTTTTCGCAATATGACCATTTGTTTGCAACTCACGCAGTCCATTGACATTCATAGAAACGCCACTCTGCAAAGCTCACATTTGAAGGGCAATTTCTAAACTGCGACTGTGCCTTCCTTGTTAATATCTCAGAGACATACTATACATCAAAATGTAGGTCTGGGTCTTGTTATTCTCACAATATAAAGCTCTGCACTGTAGGATTTATAGTTTTTAAAATATGACCGTTTGAAGATGGCAACTGCCAAAATACTCTGACTTGTGCCAGGCTGGAGCAGCAAGTGATGTCATAGACAAAGCCTTTTACACCTGCTAATGTTTTTTATAAATGTATGTTTTAATGTAACTGTGCAACAACGTTGCAATTAAATGTGCTATATAAATGATAACAGTTACTCCGCCCACTCCAGTTGTAGACTACTGGTGGAGGCAAGAACACTTCACAATTTCCCCAGAAATTGTAGCTTTTCTAGTTATTATTCTTATTCTTATTATAGCCAAATTTGCCACCCTAACTCCTCCCACAGTTTTTACACTACATAGACAAAAATTTACCAAAACGTGCAGATTGTTCCCGATCGGATTGCTATTACTTTGTGGAACGTTTCGCTGAATGGTTCTCGGAATATCGTCGTTCTTGCGGCTAAATTTGTCCCTTAGGAATGAAGGGCAAAGCTAGAGTGGGAGCTGGCAAAAGCTGAAAAATCAGGACATGATTTCTAAACTGCCACTACTCCCTCATTTTCAAGCCCACCTACACAAATCTTATATCAAAACGTTCAGCTATCCCTGCTGCCACTAAAAATGTCCACGGCTAAGCCATAGTCCTGATAGTTTTCACAATATGACCATTTGTTTGCAACTCACGCCGTCCATTGACATTCATTGAAACGCCACTCTGCAAAGCTCACATTTGAAGGGCAATTTCTAAACTGCGACTGTGCCTTCCTTGTTAATATCTCAGAGACATACTATACAACAAAATGTAGGTCTGGGTCTTGTTATTCTCACAATATAAAGCTCTGCACTGTAGGATTTATAGTTTTTAAAATATGACCGTTTGAAGATGGCAACTGCCAAAATACTCTGACTTGTGCCAGGCTGGAGCAGCAAGTGATGTCATAGACAAAGCCTTTTACACCTGCTAATGTTTTTATAACTGTATGTTTTAATGTAACTGTGAAGCACTTTGGGCAACAACATTGCAATTAAATGTGCTATATAAATAAATAATAAGTTACTCCGCCCACTCCAGTTGTAGACTACTGGTGGAGGCAAGAACACTTCACAATTTCCCCAAAAATTGTAGCTTTTCTAGTTATTATTATTATTCTTATTATAGCCAAATTTGCCACCCTAACTCCTCCCACAGTTTTTACACTACATAGACAAAAATATACCAAAACGTGCAGATTGTTCCCGATCAGATTGCTATTACTTTGTGGAACGTTTCGCCGAATGGTTCACGGAATATCGTCGTTCTTGTGGCGAAATTTGTCCCATAGGAATGAATGGCAAAGCTAGAGTGGGAGCTGGCAAAAGCTGAAAAATCAGGACATGATTTCTAAACTGCCACTACTCCCTCATTTTCAAGCCCACCTACACAAATCTTATATCAAAACGTTCAGCTATCCCTGCTGCCACTAAAAATGTCCACGGCTAAGCCATAGTCCTGATTGTTTTCGCAATATGACCATTTGTTTGCAACTCACGCAGTCCATTGACATTCATAGAAACGCCACTCTGCAAAGCTCACATTTGAAGGGCAATTTCTAAACTGCGACTGTGCCTTCCTTGTTAATATCTCAGAGACATACTATACATCAAAATGTAGGTCTGGGTCTTGTTATTCTCACAATATAAAGCTCTGCACTGTAGGATTTATAGTTTTTAAAATATGACCGTTTGAAGATGGCAACTGCCAAAATACTCTGACTTGTGCCAGGCTGGAGCAGCAAGTGATGTCATAGACAAAGCCTTTTACACCTGCTAATGTTTTTTATAAATGTATGTTTTAATGTAACTGTGCAACAACGTTGCAATTAAATGTGCTATATAAATGATAACAGTTACTCCGCCCACTCCAGTTGTAGACTACTGGTGGAGGCAAGAACACTTCACAATTTCCCCAGAAATTGTAGCTTTTCTAGTTATTATTCTTATTCTTATTATAGCCAAATTTGCCACCCTAACTCCTCCCACAGTTTTTACACTACATAGACAAAAATTTACCAAAACGTGCAGATTGTTCCCGATCGGATTGCTATTACTTTGTGGAACGTTTCGCTGAATGGTTCTCGGAATATCGTCGTTCTTGCGGCTAAATTTGTCCCTTAGGAATGAAGGGCAAAGCTAGAGTGGGAGCTGGCAAAAGCTGAAAAATCAGGACATGATTTCTAAACTGCCACTACTCCCTCATTTTCAAGCCCACCTACACAAATCTTATATCAAAACGTTCAGCTATCCCTGCTGCCACTAAAAATGTCCACGGCTAAGCCATAGTCCTGATAGTTTTCACAATATGACCATTTGTTTGCAACTCACGCCGTCCATTGACATTCATTGAAACGCCACTCTGCAAAGCTCACATTTGAAGGGCAATTTCTAAACTGCGACTGTGCCTTCCTTGTTAATATCTCAGAGACATACTATACAACAAAATGTAGGTCTGGGTCTTGTTATTCTCACAATATAAAGCTCTGCACTGTAGGATTTATAGTTTTTAAAATATGACCGTTTGAAGATGGCAACTGCCAAAATACTCTGACTTGTGCCAGGCTGGAGCAGCAAGTGATGTCATAGACAAAGCCTTTTACACCTGCTAATGTTTTTATAACTGTATGTTTTAATGTAACTGTGAAGCACTTTGGGCAACAACATTGCAATTAAATGTGCTATATAAATAAATAATAAGTTACTCCGCCCACTCCAGTTGTAGACTACTGGTGGAGGCAAGAACACTTCACAATTTCCCCAGAAATTGTAGCTTTTCTAGTTATTATTATTATTCTTATTATAGCCAAATTTGCCACCCTAACTCCTCCCACAGTTTTTACACTACATAGACAAAAATATACCAAAACGTGCAGATTGTTCCCGATCAGATTGCTATTACTTTGTGGAACGTTTCGCCGAATGGTTCACGGAATATCGTCGTTCTTGTGGCGAAATTTGTCTCATAGGAATGAATGGCAAAGCTAGAGTGGGAGCTGGCAAAAGCTGAAAAATCAGGACATGATTTCTAAACTGCCACTACTCCCTCATTTTCAAGCCCACCTACACAAATCTTATATCAAAACGTTCAGCTATCCCTGCTGCCACTAAAAATGTCCACGGCTAAGCCATAGTCCTGATTGTTTTCGCAATATGACCATTTGTTTGCAACTCACGCAGTCCATTGACATTCATAGAAACGCCACTCTGCAAAGCTCACATTTGAAGGGCAATTTCTAAACTGCGACTGTGCCTTCCTTGTTAATATCTCAGAGACATACTATACATCAAAATGTAGGTCTGGGTCTTGTGATTCTCACAATATAAAGCTCTTCACTGTAGGATTTATAGTTTTTAAAATACGACCGTTTGAAGATGGCAACCACAAAAATACTCTGACCTGTGCAAGTCTGCAGCAGCAAGTGATGTCATAGACAGGGCCATTTGCACCTGCTAATGTTTTTATAACTGTATGTTTTAATGTAACTGTGCAACAACGTTGCAATTTAATGTGCTATATAAATAAATAATAACAGTTACTCCGCCCACTCCAGTTGTATACTACTGGTGGAGGCAAGACCACTTCACAATTTCCCCAGAAATTGTAGCTTTTCTAGTTATTATTCTTATTCTTATTATAGCCAAATTTGCCACCCTAACTCCTCCCACAGTTTTTACACTACATAGACAAAAATATACCAAAACGTGCAGATTGTTCCCGATCAGATTGCTATTACTTTGTGGAACGTTTCGCCGAATGGTTCACGGAATATCGTCGTTCTTGTGGCGAAATTTGTCCCATAGGAATGAATGGCAAAGCTAGAGTGGGAGCTGGCAAAAGCTGAAAAATCAGGACATGATTTCTAAACTGCCACTACTCCCTCATTTTCAGGCCCACCTACACAAATCTTATATCAAAACGTTCAGCTATCCCTGCTGCCACTAGAAATGTCCACGGCTAAGCCATAGTCCTGATAGTTTTCACAATATGACCATTTGTTTGCAACTCACGCCTTCCATTGACATTCATTGAAACTCCACTCTGCAAAGCTCACATTTGAAGGGCAATTTCGAAACTGCGACTGTGCCTTCATTGTTAATATCTCAGAGACATACTATACATCAAAATGTAGGTCTGGGTCTTGTGATTCTCACAATATAAAGCTCTTCACTGTAGGATTTATAGTTTTTAAAATACGACCGTTTGAAGATGGCAACCGCCAAAATACTCTTACCTGTGCAAGGCTGCAGCAGCAAGTGATGTCATAGACAAAGCCTTTTACACCTGCTAATTTTTTATAACTGTATGTTTTAATGTAACTGTGAAGCACTTTGGGCAACAACATTGCAATTAAATGTGCTATATAAATAAATACTAACAGTTACTCCGCCCACTCTAGTTGTAGACTACTGATGGAGGCAAGAACACTTCACACAATTTCCCCAGAAATTGTAGCTTTTCTAGTTACACCTGTGATGCTAATTATGATGGAATTGGTAAATTCTTGGGTAACTTCTCTAAAGGGTATTGTGCCACCTACAGAACTGTTCCTATGTACCTGTTACAGTTTCATACTAGGTCATTGGGGGATATTTACTGGTTGTGTGTGGATTTACAATTAAGATCCAGGATTTACAAAGAATGGTGGGGGGAGTGTACTCTGGCTAAAGCCATCATGCCCATACATATCATCTCTGACAAACACCCTGACACACATGAGTCCACACACACACCAACCAGTGTTAAGCGTGAAGCCCCAGTAAAAGGCAGTTTTGACCCTCACATTTACATTGATGCCATTGGGGTGCCTAGGGGGGTACCCAATGAATTTAAAGCAAGAGATGAAGTTGCAGCAGGATTTGAATCACTTTTTACCATAGTTACTGCAAACAAGAATTTAAATTGGATAAATTACATTTATTACAACCAACAACGCTTTGTTAACTACACCAGGGATGCCCTCCAGGGTTTAGCCGAACAGCTGCAGGCTACGTCCCAAATGTCCTTCCAGAATAGAATGGCCTTAGACATGATTCTAGCTGAAAAAGGGGGTGTATGTAAAATTTTGCCCGACACCATGACATGTTGTACTTACATCCCAGAAAACACAGGCCCTAATGGTAAAGTCACCTTAGCCATAGAAAAATTAAATGAGCTCTCTGAAGAGTTAACCCCTTAAGGACACATGACATGTGTGACATGTCATTATTCCATTTTATTCCAGAAGTTTGGTCCTTAAGGGGTTAAAAAGGAATTCTGGGATAAAAGATCCCTGGGAAAGATGGTTTGGTTGGATGACGGGATGGCAAAAAGCTTTAATGCATATTGGTATGGCAATACTAATTTCTCTTTTTATTTTTGCTCTTCTCGTTTGTTGTGTCCTCCCTTGTCTGAGAAAATTCCTATTGAAGACTGTAGACCAAGCGGCACCCACTTTCGCACATCTAACAGTTGATGACCAAGATTTCCAAGATCTCAACTCACCCTGTATACCGCTGCAAACTATCCCCTATACTGATAAAGTGCAAGAGTTCTAGGTAGGGACCAGCTTAGGGACAGCATCCGTCAGTATAGGTAAAAGTCTACCGTGTGGAGAAGTGGTGGGCTAGCCACCGTGGGATACCCATGGGAATGAAGCGTTCGAGAGCCATACTGACGGATGAGATAGCCTACTAGGGTCAGCTTGAGGGACAGGATTGCACTTTGCAATAACACTTAGCTAGCGGCCACGGGGTTTCTGTGCCTTTGGGCTAACACGTCTTCTGGTATTAACACAATAAAGTTTATCTTTTTTAGAATCTAACATTTCATAGGGGGGACTGATGTAGAGTTATTAAAACTTTGTATTAAACCTGTGTTGAATTTTTGCACTAACTCCATTTTAATCTCATTACCTGACAGATCTTCCATTTTGACTACATTACATGACAGAATTTCCTAACAGCATTTAGTATAATGAATAGAGACTGTATTTTCTAGAAAGACATGACTAACACCGGAATTATTGAGCTCCTGTAACATGCAACAAAGTATAGCCAAGGCCATGAGAAAGCTGCCCTAATGAAATGTTCTATTCATAAAAAGGACCCTGAATCTGACCACGAGTCTGACATCACTAACTACCCAAAATGACGCCCAAGCCCCCCTTCCCACCGAGTAAGCCTCGTGCTGGGTAAGACGGCGCATGAGCCATCTGTCCACACCCGTGTCCAGAATAACGCCACATCCCGGTGGGAGGACACCTAGCTAACCACTTAGTTCTTGAGCCAATTAATAATATTGATGGGTGGACATTGACATAACCACTTAACACTTAATCCAATTAATGATGTTTATTTACTGTAAAACTGAAAATACAGTTTTTATACATGTGCTATAACTTTAAAACCCTACATCGTCATAACAATTACATATTTGGAATCAGCACACTTTAAACATAAACCCTTCCAAAAATCAGCCAAATCCCTCAAATGGATCAAAAGTTAGCTGGAGGTCCCTTTATGACCGACCGTGTAACAGAACTTCACCATCACCAAAGCCCTGTGGAATAAAACAGTGAAATGCCGGATAAAGCATCTGTTCGGTAATTTAATTTGTTACTTTTTGGCAGATTTCTACCGAACACCGGACTGATTTGATATATTACAAAGCATGTTTTACCTTTCCAGCCTGTTTCCAGCCGTTCGCATCATTTCGCACGAACTCCGTGTATAACATATAGGTGGCCGCCATTTCGGGACTTTTGCACGTGTTCGCGGCCATCTTGCGTGCGAACAGCGGTGTTTGCCTGTGAACGCATGGAACTAAAAACGGATACACAAACAGGCGAACACCGCTGAGACCTCCATGCGCCCAGAAATTCGTGCTGGAACTACCGAACGACGGGCCATTCGGTAGTTACACTTAATCAGCTATGGGGAATCCAGCGAACTCGGAGATAGTTGTGGATGATAAGAATTTCGTATAGTTTTAACAGGCGAACGGAGACCGACTGCAGGGCCAAAACTTGTGGAACTCTTTTCGGCTAGAAAATCCGTGCAGTCGGTCAAAACTTCAAACATCCATAACTCCCGAACCCCACAACCGAATGGGCTGAAATTTGGACAGATTGTTCCCCTAACCAAGACCTTTCAAGCGGTGCTGGACTTAAAGGTGTACCCCCTGTTTTTGGGGTACATCCAGAACTGGGGTAAAATATTGTACGTTATAATTGTGTTATGTGTTTATCTGAGGGGAGGAGACGTGGGGGTGTTACCCTGTGTATAATTGGTTGTTTTCATCCTCCCCCTGGGAGTGTCCTGTGTGTGCCTTTTATTAATAAAAAGCAGGCTGGGTGTTCCAGTCCTTAGTTCATCTTGACCCTTCAAAACGTAGCCTCGTCTCGTTCTTGGAAGGGGATTATTTGGGGATGTTATTCTGCTCCTGTTACAGCTGAACCTGACTCTCGCTCTGGATATCGTGGATGGGATTACATCAGCTTACTTCTCCACAGCAGCTTGCAGGGAAAAAGGACGTCTTCAACGGCAGATACCCTCTCTCTACCTGGGTAGCCGTTACAGACCGCAAGCACAATTTCCTGCCCAAAACAGTTCCATAGATTTGGGCTGTGCGGTCAGTCAATTTCATGCCGAAAAACGACTAAGTCCCATTTCAAAAGGGACTTAGTCTCTGGAGCTGCAAGTTCAGAATGGAAGAAGGTAAGGGTCAGCGGTGTTCGGTAAAATGTGTAGCCGATTTCAGTTCCACAGAATCTTTAGCATACACCGCTGACCGTGTCCGACTGAACAAAGATGGCCGCCGCCACGTGCAATTAACCTGCAGTAACCTCACAGCCCGGGAGGTAAATTGCCTGCACACTTTAACTTCTGGGTGGTCTGCCTGTGTGGTACTTGGTTCAGTAAGCCCTATTTACTGAACCAAGAGGGGGAAGGCCAGGGGCAAGTTATTTTACAGGTCTGGGGACATAGTCTTAAAGGGACATTGTTCACCAAAGTTACAAGATGTCCCCAGACGGTTCTTAAAGGGCCATACACACCGAATAAAAGTCCATACGTTTTCAGGGGCCATAGTCTTAAAGGGTATTGTTACCCAAAGTCTCAATATGTCCCCAGACAGTTCTTAAAGGGCCAGCAGCAGTACAATAAAATACCATTCACTGTGCTTAAAGGGCCAGCAGTCGCACAATAAAATACAATATGCCCCAAATAACCCAGGGGCCATAGTCAGCAGGTAGGAGGCGGGCAAACAGGCTTCTCCAGGGCCCAGTGGCGAGGTTGGTTTTGCCACACTGTGGCAACCCAGACTCATCAGGTCTTCCATTCCTTCTATGAGGAGATGAGTGTGGAAAATAAGATCCCCCATAACGCGAAGAACTTATTTATTGATTTAGCCAAGTGTATTGTTGGTAGTCTTAATGTAACCAACTGCTATGTGTGTGGAGGTACTAATATGGGAGACCAATGGCCATGGGAAGCAAAGGAGGTAATGTATTCCGGTTCTGAGACAGTTGAACAGTTAATATCTTCTCAAACTGATTATCAAATGAGTGTTAGAGGTAAATCTGAGTGGCGATTAAAGACCTCCATTATAGGTTATGTTTGCATAGCAAGGAAAGGAATAATGTTTAATACATCTGTAGGAGAATTGACTTGTCTAGGGCAAAAAGCTTATAATGATGATACAAAAGATACAACTTGGTGGTCAGCTTCAAATGTCTCCAAACCACCTAATCCGTTTGCAATTTATACCAATTTAAAGGATGTGTGGTTTGACTTATCTGCTACATCTAGTTGGAAAGCTCCAGCAAATTTGTACTGGATCTGTGGTAAGAAAGCCTATTCAGAGTTACCACAGGACTGGGAAGGGGCATGTGTATTAGGTATGCTCAAACCATCCTTCTTCTTGTTGCCAATTGAAACAGGAGAGACTTTGGGAGTTAAAGTATATGATGTGAATCATAGAAAGAAAAGGGGACCCCTAGAGATAGGTACCTGGGAAGATAATGAGTGGCCTCCCCAGCGTATTATAGATTATTATGGGTCAGCTACGTGGGCAGAAGATGGTACTTTTGGATATAGAACCCCAATATACATGCTCAACCGTATCATAAGGTTACAGGCAGTGGTTGAGATAATTACCAATGAAACATCGCAAGCGCTTAATCTCCTAGCAAAGCATAACACTAGGATGAGGACAGCCGTCTACCAAAATAGATTACCTATTGGCAGTAGAGGGAGGTGTATGGGGGAAGTTTAATCTAAGCAATTGTTGTCTTCAAATAGATGATGAAGGGCAAGCAATAGCTGAGCTTACTAGCCATATGGTTAAACTAGCACATAATCCTACTCAAGTATGGAAAGGGTATAATCCGAGTAGTTGGTTTGGTAATTGGTATGAGCAGCTTGGAGGACTCAAGGCATTGGTAGGTGGAGTCATGCTAATCTTGATGTTGTGCCTTCTCCTGCCATGTCTGATTCCTTTGGTAGTTAGGTCTGTGCAGAGCATTATAGAGAATATAGCAGAGAGAAAGGCCGCTGCACAGATAATGGCTGTTTATAGGTATGAGGCTCTAAATCAAGGAGAACATGTACAGGAAGAGGAATGCTGAGGGATTCGTATCTTTAGAGAGGCGCAAAGTCTAGTCTGGTTTATGGCAACTTGAGGTGTAAGCAAACTCTGATTAAGTGATGCATCTGGAATTATGAAATATCAGAAGCATCAAAGGGGGAATGTGGTGGAATCTCGGTAAAAATAAATTTAGTAGGCCGAGATTGCCACGTGGTATGTGCACGTGCATATACTGATGTATCGGTCGGTTGGTTGCACGTGGCAACGATACAATCAGTAGTGTACGGAGAATGTGCAGGAATACAGGATATAGAGAATTCCCCTCCTCCATTGTGTTGGGCAAGCCATGTGGTCAAACAGGAAGTTAGACTTTGTTCTGTTGATTGGGTAAGAGTACGTGTGGGTGGAGCTGATTATGGGAGGAGCTATATACCTATATAAGGGACCTACACTGTATGATCAGGGCTCAGACTTTGCTGTTTTTGGTGACATTAGTCCCTCTGAGTCCCGGTCGGTGAATTGAATATAGATCTCTTCCTTCCTGAAGAAACCTGTGTCCATCTCTCTGTGCTCGGCTTCCGTCAGTTTCTCCGGTATCAATCCCTCTACACCACCTGCCACTGGACTCGATCCCCACCCCGACGGAGAACATCCTGTAGCGGTACTTACCCTCTCCAGGGGCCGGCCGGGGTCCTCTCTTCTCGCCGCGCGCAGTCCTGCTCCTGCACGAGCCGCGCGCGGCTCAGCCTACAATAAGATCAGTCAGGCGGGCAGTGACCGCGAGAAGCGGTCACGTGTCCCGCCCGACACTAAGAGCGCGCCGCGCGTCTCGGGCGCGCTCTTAAAGGGACAGTGGGAGACTAAATTAGAATCAGTCTCCCATTGGCCCCTGTCAGGCCACATTCCCCATACACTCACGTTCTTCCAGCTGCATTCTCCTTACAGGGCATGCCAGCTCTGGACGAACATTTGGCTAGTCTACGTAATACTTGGGAGCAGGTTCAGTGTTCAGTGTTCTTTGGTGGCCTCAGCTGCTCGCCAGAAGGTTCAGGCAGACAAGCATCGCAGGGCGGCTCCTTCCTATGCTGTGGGAGACCGGGTTTGGCTTTCTACTCGCAATATTCATCTTCGCGTGCCTTCTATGAAGTTGGCCCCTCGTTTTATTGGTCCTTTTCGTATCTTGCATGTGGTTAATCCTGTCTCGTATGCACTGGATCTTCCTAAAAATTTACGCATTCCTAACGTGTTTCATACCTCCTTGTTAAAACCCCTCCTGTGCAACCGTTATACTCGGCATGTCCCTCCTCCTCCTCCGGTTTCTGTGGAGGGCCATGAGGAGTTTGAAGTGGCGGCTGTAATTGACTCTCGTTTGCTTCGGGGTCGCCTCCAATATCTGGTACATTGGAAGGGCTATGGGTCTGAGGAACGCAGTTGGATTTCCGCTGACGCTGTTCACGCTCCTCGCCTTGTGCGTTCTTTCCACGCTCGTTTTCCTGCCAGGCCTGCTCCTCCCCGCCCGGTGGGCGTGTCTTCAGGGGGGGGTACTGTAGCGGTACTTACCCTCTCCAGGGGCCGGCCGGGGTCCTCTCTTCTCGCCGCGCGCGGTCCTGCTCCTGCACGAGCCGCGCGCGGCTCAGCCTACAATAAGATCAGTCAGGCGGGCAGTGACCGCGAGAAGCGGTCACGTGTCCCGCCCGACACTAAGAGCGCGCCGCGCGTCTCGGGCGCGCTCTTAAAGGGACAGTGGGAGACTAAATTAGAATCAGTCTCCCATTGGCCCCTGTCAGGCCACATTCCCCATACACTCACGTTTTGGGGGCGTGGATATGACAGGGGCCAATCAAAGTGAACCTTAGGGTATTTATACTCACCTGTTTCCCTTACTCATTGCCCTATCGTGGTTTCTGTCCAGTTTCCCTTTAGTGCTTGTATCGTTCAGTTGGTTTTTTGGTGCTTGACCTTGGCTTTGTTCCTGACTCCGCTCTCTCTTTATCCTTGCTCGCTTATCCGCTGTTTTGTCCTCTGTGTACCAGTCCTCGGCTTGTTCTACGTTTCGCTGTCTCTCTGTTCCCTTGACCTCGGCTTGTTCTAGACTCTGTCTTGCTTATTCTCGTCAAGTCCGGCCATTCTAAGGTCCGGTAAGACGAACCCTGGTTTCTTGTCTCCTGACTATCTGTACTATTCCTGCGTGTTGGGGTATATTACCGTGACACATCCACCGCAAAGGACGTACCCGATCGCTCCCTGCGCGTCCACAGCCCAAGCGGAGGCCCTCACCCTCACCACGGGGCGTGGAGCAGCCAGACACCTGAAACGCCATGCCGGTGCCACCCCAGAGCTTATACGGGGCGCCAGCCTCCCACCCAAGGTCGCTGACAACGGACAATGATTACCTGGTAGTATAATCTACGTTACACCACAGTTGAAAATTGTTTAGTTACACCTGTTAAATTTGTTCACAAAATTATTTAATTGTACGGGCGGTAGAGCCCAGGGCACCGGTCGCCCCGGGCGCGCAGAGGGGGTCATACAGAGAGGACCTATAGATAGGGGCCGAAGACCCCTCTGTGCACGCCGGGGGATCAGAATGTAGCCTCACGAGGCCTCACTGCAGTTAGTTGAAAATTAGCATAAGCCACTGCCCTCCCGACAGGACCATTCGGCCCGGGGCCCCAGCCGCCCCAGCCGCCCCGAAAAGCAGGAAGTCCAATATCAATAGACCATGGCTGAATACCACAAAACAGAAATGTAGAGGACAGATCATAGCTCACAGTCAGGCCCGGACTGGCCATCGGGCATACCGGGCAAATGCCCGGTGGGCCGTGATGGCCGTGGGGCCGAGGCCGGCAGGGGAGATCACAGGATCTCCCCTGCCAGCCCCGGCAGGGCCAGCGCTATCCGAGCGCCGGCCCTGCTGTGTGTCTCCATGGGCCGGTGGGGAGATCAAAGATCTCCCTCACCGGCCCACAGGGACTGAGATGCGGCCGCCGGCAGGGGAGGAAGGGAGGCAGGAGACAGACCGGCGGAGCTCTATCCAGCAGCTCCGCCGGGTCCTCTCGCGAGGTCTGAGCGTTGCCGCGGTTACCGGTTACCGCGGCAACGCTCAGATCTCGCGAGAGTGAACTCTAGCCGGCAGGTTATAGTTCACTCTCACCACTGGACCACCAGGGAAGGATTGCAGCACCCTCCATGGCAGCATGGCACCCCACCCACAGGCAGAATGGATCCCCCCCTCCCCTCCCAGGATAAAGGTAAGAAGGGAGGGGGGGATATAACTTTTTTTTTTTTTAATTATTAATAAAAAAACTATTGAAATTTAAATAAAAAATCACACTAACAGCCCCCTCACACACACACACACACACACACACACACACACACACACACACATCACCCCCAGACACACACAGCACCCCCAGACACACACAGCACCCAGACACACACAGCACCCAGACACACACAGCACCCTGACACACACAGCACCCTGACACACACAGCACCCTGACACACACACAGCACCCTGACACACACAGCACCCAGACACACACAGCGCCCCGAGACACACACAGCGCGCCGAGACACACACAGCACCCAGACACACACAGCACCCAGACACACACAGCACCCAGACACACACAGCACCCCCAGACACACATCACCCCCAGACACACACAGCACCCTGACACACACAGCACCCTGACACACACAGCGCCCCCAGACACACACAGCGCCCCCAGACACACACAGCGCCCCCAGACACACACAGCGCCCCCAGACACACACAGCACCCCCAGACACACATCACCCCCAGACACACACAGCACTCCCAGACACACACAGCACCCCCAGACACACACAGCACTCCCAGACACACACAGCACCCCCAGACACACACAGCACCCAAACACTCACAGCGCCCCCAGACACACACAGGGCCCCGAGACACACACAGCACCCAGACACACACAGCACCCCCAGACACACATCACCCCCAGACACACATCACACACAGCACTCCCAGACACACACAGCACCCAAACACTCACAGTGCCCCCAGACACACACAGCGCCCCGAGACACACACAGCACCCAGACACACACAGCACCCCCAGACACACATCACCCCCAGACACACATCACACACAGCACCCCCAGACACACACAGCACCCCCAGACACACACAGCACCCAAACACTCACAGCGCACCCAAACACTCACAGCGCACCCAGACACACAGCGCACACAGCGCACCCAGACACACAGCGCACCCAGACACACAGCGCACCCAGACACACAGCGCACCCAGACACACAGCGCACCCAGACACACAGCGCACCCTCAGACACACAGCGCACCCAGACACACACAGCACCCTCAGACACACAGCACCCTCAGACACACAGCACCCTCACTCACACAGCACCCTCACTCACACACAGCACCCTCAGACAGACAGCACCCTCGCTCACACACACACACACACACATATATATATACATATATATATATATATATAAAATATATAAAATAACCCTCAGTGAGTTAACAGACAAAGAAAATTAGAAACCTAGAATGTGACGGCAGATAAAAACACCCTCACACACAGCACCCCTCTTACATACACACACACTGCGCCCAGGGGTGTATTAGCCGCGAGGCAAACAAGGCATTTGCCTTGGGCGGCATTTTCCAGGGGGCGGCAAAAAAAGCCGCCCCCAAATGCCCAAGGCAAATGCCTTGTTAGCCTTGCGGCTAACAGACATGCCGGCGGGCTGCTGGGCGATCGGGCGGCACTGCCTGGCGGGCGGCCGGCGAGGGAGCACTTCCCCTGAGCTGTCTGCTCAGCTCCCTCGCCAGCCGCAGAGTGAGGCTGGGAGGCGGAGCCGGAATATGACGTCATATTCCGGCTCCCAGCCTCACTCTGAGGCGCGCGAGGGAGCTGAGCAGACAGCTCAGGGGAAGTGCTCCCTCGCCGGCCGCCCGCCAGGCAGTGCCGCCCGATCGCCCAGCAGCCACTGGACCACCAGGGAGGAAGAGACACCCCCCTCCCCAGCATTCCCAAAGGTAAGGAGGCTGGGGGGGGGGGGGGGTGTTAAATAAAAAAAAAATGTGTGAAAAATAAATTGTAAAAAAATGTGTGAAAAATAAATTTAAAAAAAAAATGTGTGAAAAATAAATTTAAAAAAAGTGTGAAAAATAAATAAAAAAAAAACGTGTTAAAAAAAATGTGTTAAAAAAAATAAAAAAAATGTGTTAAAAAAATAAAAAAAATGTGTTAAAAATACATTTAAAAAAAATGTGTTAATGTGGGTGGGTGAGTGTGTGTCTGTGTCTGTTAGTGTGTGTGTCTGTTAGTGTGTGTCTGTGTCTGTTAGTGTGTGTGTGTGTGTCAGTGTTTGTGTCTGTTAGTGTGTGTCTGTGTGTGTGTGTGTCTGTTAGTGTGTGTGTGCCAGTGTGTGTGTCTGTTAGTGTGTGTGTGTCTGTTAGTGTGTGTCAGTGTGTGTGTCTGTTAGTGTGTGTCAGTGTGTGTGTGTCTGTTAGTGTCAGTGTGTGTGTCTGTTAGTGTGTGTCTGTGTCTGTTAGTGTGTGTGTGTGTCAGTGTTTGTGTCTGTTAGTGTGTGTCTGTGTGTGTGTGTGTCTGTTAGTGTGTGTGTGTCAGTGTGTGTGTCTGTTAGTGTGTGTGTGTCTGTTAGTGTGTGTCAGTGTGTGTGTGTCTGTTAGTGTCAGTGTGTGTGTCTGTTAGTGTGTGTCAGTGTGTGTGTCTGTTAGTGTTTGTGTCTGTGTCTGTTAGTGTGTGTGTCTGTGTCTGTTAGTGTGTGTGTGTCAGTGTGTGTGTCTGTTAGTGTGTTTGTGTGTGTGTGTTTCTGTTAGTGTGTGTGCGTGTGTCTGTTAGTGTGTGTGTGTCTGTGTCTGTTAGTGTGTGTGTGTCTGTTAGTGTGTGTTTGCCTGTGAGTGTGTGTGTGTCAGTGAGTGTGTGTCTGCTAGTTTGTGTCTGCTAGTGAGTGTGTGTCTGTTAGTGAGTGTGAGTGTGTCTGTTAGTGTGTGTGTGTTTCTGTTAGCGAGTGTGTGTGTGTGTATTTAGAATGCGGGGCGGGGGGAAAGGTTGGGTGGGGGTAGCGCGGGGGGAGAGGGGGGCGCCTGAGTTTTGTCCTGCCTAGGGCAGCACAAAACCAGGATACACCACTGACTGCGCCCCTCACACATACAATACGTCCAAACATATATATATATATATACATATATATATATACACACACACACACACACTACAGCACCCCTCACACTGCACCACTACACACATTACGCTCCAGATACACGCTAGATCCCTTACCCTATATGCACTCTTAATCCTCTATACACACACACACACACAATCTCCTATACACACTAGATCTCCTACACACCCGCTCTACAACCCCTACACACACTACGTCACCTATACACACACACTACAGCCAGTAGGCACACACTCGCTACATCCCCTATAACACTATGCCCCCTATACACACACTCTCTACAGCCCCTAGCCACACATATTACATCACAATCACAAATTAAATTGACCTATTTACACAATACCACACCACACTCTACACACACGCAATCCCACAAGCAGGCTCCAAACACATGCACCATACACTTTCCTGGCCCTTTTGTCCTCTGGTATCCCACTTGTGGAGACACCAGAGACAATTTAAAAGCAAACACAGCGCAAGCATGTTATTACATTTTCTTGCGCTGCGCAGAACAAATACAGGGCCTTTTTCTAATGCCAGAGCTCTTCAGCGGGGCTCTGCGCATTGAACCAACTTGCTCACTTTGAGAGGGGGCGTGCTTGTCATTAGTGATGACAAAACACACCCTCTCTGGCCCCGCCCCCTTCTTAGGGGGCCGCTCTGATTGAAAAATGCCCGGGCCTAATTTTGTTCCCAGTCCGGCCCTGCTCACAGTCCTCCCACGGCTCAGCCAAGCCCTGATACGCCCATTATAACCGGTATACCTACCGACAGGGACCGTAACGTCCTGGTTTCTAGGCCCCTAGAGAGCAGAGTGCTTAAGACATAAGGACAGCAACCATAAGAGGCTAGGCAAGCACCGGAGGAAGTGACCCTATCCCCACACTACCACACAACCCCTCGTAATCAGAGACCAACCGCTAAAGCGCTTAGTACGGGTCAGCTGAAACCTGGCCCGCAAGCACAATAGGCACCCAGACCTAGCCACTAAGGGACCAAGACCAGAAGCCGCACCCCCAAATACAAGGAGGACAGGTGACATGGCAACACCATAACTCGTAGCACCCAAAGGCAGGCGGGCTACACCACCTGTCTATGCTGCAAAAGATATAAACATGCCCATCCCGAGCACAGGGAGAACAGATGGTATTGCAAGGTCCCACACTATGTACCCACAGGCCAACCACACCTGTTACCCCGGTCATCAAAGTTGCAAACGCAGGCCTAGAGGTCAGAACCACTTTCTCCGATTAAACACCTACCCTGCATATAGGGAGGACAGATAGCATAGCATGGCTATATGACAAATTTAGATGCGGCAGTTAAACTGGTTGTTTATGCTACCACTGTTATAACCGTATACTCCCAGGTCAGAACCGCATTCCAGCACTCAAAACCTACCCTAAACATAGGGAGAACTGGGAGCATAACACAGGTTTCTAGCAGACCCAGGCACGCTGGCTAAATCTGAGATCCATGTACCAAATGTGACAAATGTGATAAATGTATGAAATAAATGTATGTCTCCAGGTTAACACCGCATATTCCAGGTCAACGCCTCCCCTACGCACAGAGAACATATATCATACTGACAGCGGCACAAATAGACAGGGGACTGACGGTAACACCTCACCATACGATACCTAACCACAGCCAAAGGGCACAGGTCACAAAAACAGGCCCTCCGGTTGGATATGCAAAGCCCTGACTCACAACCACCCCAAGTACAGGTACCCGAATCACCACAGCCGAATCTGGCCCAGATACACAGCCTGACCCCTAAACCACCCCTTAACCGGGGATACAACAAAACAAGGACAACGGCCACCAGCCGCGAGTCCCACAAACGAGGGACCAACAGCACCTCAACAACTAGCTACAGTCAAGCACAGTTAATTCACGAGGGTGACATACACACCCCCTAAGAATCAGCAGGACCAGGCCCACCCACTCCCCCGGAACCGGGAGTAATTACACCGCTCACAGCGGTCCAGAGCCGCGCAAAAAGGGGAAGAAAAACAAACCCCACCGCCCGCCACCAAGGCCACTATGGGAACAGGGCGACAGGGCAGGAGTAGAGGGGCAAGGACTCGAAACCCCATACACACATAGAGAAATACAGCCCCAGACCAACCCATATCAGGAAAACATCAGCCCAGCCCACCCACCAATACACCGCAGTAAGAGGGGACACGGTAACCCCTAGCACAGCACTCAACGAAGATGGGCACATCACACAAACACCCAAAAACAGAAAGGGGGATTCCACCCCGCAACAGGGACACGAGCTACGACCCCAAACAGCTCACACTCCCTAACACAACTCAATATCGACACAAAAAGGTCACAACATCAGGACCGCAGCAGCTTACACCCCAAACATCAGACTTGAGTCACATAACATTATAAGACAACAACCCAAGCGAAGGCATAACCACAAGAACAAAAAGTGGACTCGCCCACACCCATTGAACAACCAGATGGTTACACCCCCGCCCATCCATACAACAACCCAATCATCCACCCAGGTAACGGCGCTACCACGACGCCACACCCCGCAGAGTCGCACCCACACAAAAAACCCCGGGGTGGAGAGCGACTGGCATGTAGATAGTCCACTCTCCACCTCACACACGTACAAACAACCACAACCACCACATCTGACCCAACTTCAGAGAACGATCCAATCTAAAGCCTCAAACCGCCCAAACATCGCCTGGCAAGAGACACATAAGACCAGGATTTCCCCCACCTACACCCCCCCATACCCACCTCATCTCAATCCCCCCCTAAGGTACACTGCACATACCTTCTCCGCTCCACCAACGCCACGAAATGCACGTGACCACATAGACACCGCACTGACCGGCATGCCGGCCACTCTGACCTGCCTATCGATAAACTGCAAGGGCCTGAACAACCCAGCCAAAAGGCACCAGTTCATGCGATGGGCCAATAGATCAAAAGCGGACATCCTCCTCCTCCAGGAAACACACTATACCCAAGCCAAACAATTCCCTCTCCTAAGCCGACATTACCGAGTCAACCACTTCGCCAGCTCCCCCCAGGACAAACAGAATGGAGTAGCCATCATCATTCGGAAATCGTGCCCCCTATCCATCCACCGAACGATAGCTGACCCACAAGGCCGATACCTCACGGTATCCGGCAAAATAGGCACGCACTCCTACGCAATCACATCAATCTACGCGCCGAACACCCCTTCTAGGGCATTCTGGCACACGATACAAGCACACCTAGCTCTCTTCCCCTCACACCACTCAATTCTAGGCGGGGACTTCAACGCGGCCCCATCACCAGCGGTGGATAGACACCGCACACAATCGCACCCACGAGCACGACGCCACCAACCAATGGCCAAAACGGACAAAAGTCTTGCAGCCTTCATTTCAAGAACCCAAATGATCGACGCCTGGAGATCCCAACACCCCACCACGCTAGACTACACCTTCTTCTCACACCCACACCAGTCACACTCCTGCATAGATCTATTTCTGATATCCCTGACGCTGGTGCCCATGGTCAACAGCACCACTATAGGACCCATTACGTGGTCAGACCATGCGGATGTCACATTGACACTAAACCTACCAGGCACAACACGGCCCTGGACCTGGCGCTTAAACCCCAACCTATTTCACAACCCGCTAATTCGACAAAACGTGGCCCACGCTATCACCGAATATTTCACACTAAATAAGGATACGGTCACCTCCAAAGGTTTCCTATGGGCTGCCCAAAAGGCAGTATTACGGGGAGTCCTGATTAACCAAGCAACGATACACAAAAAAAAACAGACGGCCCACCTAGAACAAACACTAACGACTCTCAGGACTCTAGAGGCTAAGTGCAAACTCAATCCAACACCAGACATAAATGACCAAATTAAAAAATGCCAAACGGACATTAAAGACTACATGGCGAAGGACTCGACCAAAGCATTACTATGGACGAAACAACTCTTCTATGACAAGGCGAATAAAGCGGACACACTGCTCGTGCGCAAACTCAAACAAAGAACAGAACGCAAACAGATCAACAAAATATCCACACCAGAAGGAACCATCACAGAGAACCCACTTGAGATAGCCAGCGTCTTCCAAAACTATTTCAAAGCACTGTACGATCACTCACCCGCAATCCGACAAACCGCTCATAGAACATTACCTACACCAGGTCCCCCTACCCTCTCTCCCCACAGAAGCAGCACAAACACTGTCCAGACCTATCACGCCGGAAGAACTGGCAGGGACAATAAAAACATTGAAACCCAACAAAAGCCCTGGCCCGGACGGGTTCACAGGCCTTTACTATAAAACATACGCAACAACCCTCATCCCACACCTCTGCAACCTCTACAACGCTATCATGGATGATGAACTCCTGCCACCGGACATGCTACAGGCCAACATATGCCTCCTCCCGAAACCTAATAAAACGCTCCTAGAACCGGCACATTACCGACCGATCTCTCTCCTGGACATCAAACTGCTCACCAAACTACTAGCAGACCGTCTCAATCCCTTTCTACCCCAACTAATCCACCCAGACCAGGTAGGCTTCATATCAACAAGACAGGCAAGCGACAACACCAGACGCACATACAACCTCATATGGACAGCCCACACAAGACGGATCCCGACACTATTCTTATCACTGGACGCCGAAAAAGCTTTTGACAGACTGCTCTGGCCCTTCCTGTTCGCAACCCTTGAAAAATTTGGATTCCCGCAAAGCTTCCAGAACGCCCTACAGGTACTGTATGCCACGCCACAAGCTCACCTCTTACTCCCGCTTACCCAACCCCCCTCCTTCACGATCTACAACGGTACGCGCCAGAGCTGCCCTTTATCCCCGGTCCTCTTCGCACTCTACCTGGAACCACTCTTACAGACCCTGAGAATCAACAAGGACATTGCTGGCCTCAAAATACGCGAAGCAGTATATAAAACAGCAGCATATGCAGACGACCTGCTCATCACAATCACTGAACCAGAAACCTCCCTACCATCCCTCCTACAAGCCCTGGACACGTACGCAGCCGTGTCCGGATATAAACTAAATATAGATAAAACAGAAGCCTTGCCTATACACATAGACCCCCCCACGGCAACAACCATACAAGACAAGTACCCCCTCAAGCTAAACGCCACCCATATACACTACCTGGGAGTTACCCTACCGGCAGACCTCTCCAACAGCTACACCTTGAACTACACACCCACAATACAAAAAAATTACACACGACATATCCACCTGGCAAAACATGCCAATATCCTGGCTGGGTAGACTGGTGTCAGTTAAAATGAATGTACTCCCTAGGCTTCTATACTTGTTCCAAACCCTACCGATCCCCATCCGGAGAACCGACTTCAAACAGCTCCAAACCACAATCGATAAATTTATCTGGTTCAACCGACGCACCAGAATCAAACGGCAAACTCTATACGTCCCCAACAGAACCGGGGGACTAGGCCTACCTCACCTTACCCATTACTATGAGGCGGCCCAACTAGCACAAGGCCAAAACTGGCACGCCCAGTACGGGGTCAAAAGATGGGTAGACCTAGAACACGTAATCTTCGGTAGAGACTTCCCCTCCCTCTATATCTGGCTACCAAAATCCGTGAGGCCCCCCTACCCGGCACATCCCCAGCCATAATAAACACCATCAACATCTGGGACAAAATCACGCAAAAAAGGGGGCTCACGGGGGCGGGGCCGGACCGCCATGCGGAGCAGTCGCAAGATGGTGCAGCTCCTACTGAATCTCCGGTTTTACCGCACAAAGACGATTTGATAAGTGCCTGACAGCGACGATCCAGTGCAGCAAGCCACCCTGGTTCCGAGGAGAGGCTTGCTGCACAGTTCTAGTCCCTCGGAGGGGCGCTCTCCGTCGCCCACGATGGGGACCGCTCGGGCGGTGAGTAGAGCAGACGGCCGCTGCCCTGCTATCCTGCCCACCAGCGGTCAGAGCGAAGCACAAAGCTGGGTGGAACTGGCCCTGTCCTCCCCCCTCTGGACCGGGGGGGTGATCCCGGTCCCCACCCGAATCCTGCCGGCGTGCAGCAACATCAGCACTCCAGGCTGTGACAGAGGCCCCAATCCTCAAGGGCCGTAATCAAAATGGCGGAGACCGCATGTCGAGCCACCCGAGAAGCACTCACCTCACAATGGCAGCAGGCCGGCATGAGCCATATGGGAACTGGCGGTCACCTGCAAAGACCCATCTGGAGCCTGGCAAAACTGGCGGAGAAGCCGGAGCCACCTCAAGCCAACACAACCAGCACCACAAGCAACCACTCACCTAAACACCACCACCGGCCCAACTCAAAGAGGAAGCAGTGAATCTCCAGCCGTACCGCGCAAGACACACATGGACACGACGAGACTACGGGGACTTACCTCCCGCCCGAGACAGGCACTTGAAGGAACCGCAAGTACACCAATAGGGGACCTTCACTATACCTAACAGCGGTTCCTGGGCCCTTATCCTTCTGCCACTTTTAAGCTACCCAATGGGGTCTCCTGGCACAAAGCCGTCGACTATCACCTTGCCGGACTGGGGGCCACCCGGGATGGAAAGAATCAAATTGCAATTACACATGTTTTAGCAAAGATGCCTTAACATATATACACTAGACGTGCTAGATAACTTAGTGCCTAGGCTATATTCTTTAATTGCAATAATTAATCTAAGAGATCTGTTAATCTTAATATGAATATAAAGCGACACATCTGTGAATCAAACTACTACTACTTTAACTTGTCTGTATAAGCGTGAGAAAATATCCTGTTTATATAACTACTAAAAAAGTGCAATGTCATTAATGCCATGTAACAATGCGTGTTTGCAAACTTGAATGCACCAGCTATTGTGGCAGTGCAAATTCACATGCTAACCTTATGCACGAACAAAAATAAAGAATTAAAAAAAAAAAAAAAAAAGGGGGCTCACAACACAACCCTCCCCGCTAACTCCGATACTCCGCAACACACAATTCCCACCGGGCATGACGCCCAAAGACTTTGCCCGCTTCGAAGACAACGACCTCACCCGCCTACATCACTTCTACAGAAACCAACAACCAATACCGTTCGCAGAACTCCCACAAATTACGCCATACCGTACCTTCAACATGTTCCGCCACATCCAGATCAAAAGCTTCCTCGAAACACCGGCAATTCAACAAGCAGGCACCAAAGCACTCACACCCTTTGAAAAACAATGCATACAATCCCCAACTCAAAAAGGCCAAATATCTGCGCTCCATGGCAACGAAGATCCTCCACACAAACATACCACTAGACCTGTGGACGTGGCTCCTATCCAAACCACTAACAAACACACCCAGGGGTCAAAACAAGTTAATAGTTAAAATCTCACTGGCCACAAGAAGAGCCATAGCTGAAAAATGGGGTAGCCCCGACACCCCATCACTCGACACGGTCCACCGCAAGATAAAAGAGACAATCAAAATAGATTAAATGTCCGCTCTGATCCATGACACGACCACACACTTCCATAGAATATGGGACCCATGGTTCTATGAATTCCCACTCCCCACCTAAAACATACACGGACACACCACACATAGAGAAGCTCTACGGGCACCCTACCATAGACCTCCAAAAGGCGCCACAAAAACACATAACCTAACCCAACTCCCCCGAACCACAACCACACAGGCACAACCCAAAGGACCCGAATGGACACAAGCCCGCCACAACACAGACAAACAACACGCTGTCACGTTCACAGTAAATGATGTGGAACACAACTGCAGATTTCTTTGGACTTTGATATTTTATTAAGACACTTAGATGGAACTGAGACTTCAGTTCCAGAATTACAGGTACTGTTTCTTTAAATAATAAACGGTTTGCTTCAGTTAGCAATGACAAGGTTCAGAATTCATTAGAGTCCGTGATTCTTGTTAACAGTTCAAATTATAAGAGATCGTATACATTGGAATTATCAGTAGCAAGACTGGTGCAGCAGAACTTAAATAGTACTTGTATTGAGGGATGCTGTAGCAGGCTTGCTGGACAACTTGATAGCAAACTTTAGTAAGTTGAAATAAAGACTTTCTGTAGCAAGACAGGTACAGCTGAACTTGAATAATACTTGATTTGAGGAAAGCTGTAGCAGGCTTGCTGGACAACTTGATAGCAGACTTTAGTATGAAGAAATAAGACTATCTGTAGCAAGACAGGTACAGCTGAACTTGAATAATACTTGATTTGAGGAAAGCTGTAGCAGGCTTGCTGGACAACTTGATAGCAGACTTTAGTATGAAGAAATAAGACTATCTGTAGCAAGACAGGTACAGCTGAACTTGAATAATAATTGATTTGAGGAAAGCTGTAGCAGGCTTGCTGGACAACTTGATAGCAGACTTTAGTAAGTTGAAATAAAGCTTTAGCATTGTTAGCTCTTATCTCAGAGACTGTAAGTTACTTAGCTTCTAGAAGTAGAGGGATTGTGTCCCCAGCTCTCCTCTGAGGCGGTTGCTTCAGTGAATGGTTGCAGAGAGTGCAGGCACTTGTCGGTGAAGAGGAGAGATGTTGGGGACTTGAATATTCCTCCAGTCCGGTCCAGTAGCATGTGGTCGTCTCAGCGAGGTATGTGAGCCGGTGAATTAGGTGCGGTACGCGTTTCAATAATCCAGCGTCTATCAGCTGGTGCGGTCGCATTAAATAGCAGACCGCGTCAATGGGGGTGTGGCTAAGCTCCGTCAAACCCGGAAGCATGAGGAGACATCGGGAGGCTTAAGGCCTGACAGTACCCCCACCTTAATGAGCAACCTCAGGGTGCTATCTCAACATGATTTAGAAGGGTAGCGTCTGTGAAAAGCGGAAATCAATTTGTCAGCATGGATCCCAGAGGAGTTTTCCCAAGTATCTTCATCAATTCCATATCCCTTCCATCTAACGAGGTATTGTAAAGAGCCACGATGAATCCTTGAATTCAGAATTTTGTGAATCTCGTATTCTTCTATACCTTGGACTAGAACAGGATCAGGAGAAGTAGTTACAGCTCCATGGAAAGGATGAGGATGATGATGTAACGGAGCTCCGTGTACTCCGACCGAGTACCCTCCGTTGATGGATGCTCCTAGCGCTCTCAGAGGACTCCAAGCACTGCAGACGACACCACAACCACCGCAGGCTCCACAACCGCCGTAGCTTAACTGGAGCCGCGCCGTCTTCCTTCCACCCTGGATCGGCTTCTGTCCTCCAGGACCGTGTGGGGAAGACCTCTCCTCCAGGAGAGCGTATCCGGAACAAGCTCTTACAAGAGCTAAGTAATTAAGAGCTCAGGGGAATATGCAGCGCATAGCAATCCCCAGTGTGATATAGCAGTTCCCTCCAATAACGAGACACGGCTACGTATTGAGGGTCAGAAGAGGTCTCAGGACTGGAACACCCAGCCTGCTTTTTATTAGGATAAGGTACACACAGGACACTCCCAGGGGGAGGATGAAATTAACCAATAACAGCATAGTACAGCCCACAGGTTCCCTCCCCTCAGATAAACAGTTAAACCAATTATTACATACAATAAAAATACAGTTTTTACACACACACTGTAACTTTAAAACCATACATCCAATTTCAATAAAAGTTGCATATTCAGACTCAGCATACATCAAACATAAACACTTCCAAAAATCAGCCAAATCCCTCCAGTGGATCAAAAGTTAGCTGGAAGTCCTTTATGACCGACCGCAAGCACAATTTCCTGCCCAAAACAGTTCCATAGATTTGGGCTGTGCGGTCGGTCAATTTTATGCGAAAAAACGACTAAGTCCCATTTCGAACGGGACTTAGTCTCTGGAGCTGCAAGTTCCGTATGGGAGAAGGTAAGGGTCAGCGGTGTTCGGCAAAATGTGTAGCCGATTTCAGTTCCACAGAATCTTTAGCATACACCGCTGACCGCATTCGAGGAAACCAAGATGGCCGCCGCCACGTGCAATTAACCTGCAGTAACCTCACAGCCTGGGAGGTAAATTGCCTGCACACTTTAACTTCTGGGTGGTCCGCCTGTGTGGTACTTGGTTCAGTAAGCCCTATTTACTGAACCAAGTGTGGGAAAGCCAGGAACAAGTTATTTTACAGGTCTGGGGACATAGTCTTAAAGGGGCATTGTTCACCAAAGTCACAATATGTCCCCAGACGGTTCTTAAAGGGCCATACACACCCAATAAATGTTAATAAGTTTTCAGGGGCACAATCTTCCAGGGGCCATAGTCATGAGGCAGGAGGCTGGCAAACATGCTTCTCCACAATCCAGGGAAGCAGGGCAATTTCTCATTTAAAGGGCCAGTTACAAATAGCGATTTGTAACAGATGAGTTTTAAGTAAGGATACATGGAAAACAGGATGAATTTTCAAAGTAGATGGAAGCTTCAATTCAACAACATTACAGTTGATTATTGACTTAATTGGAAATGGACCATGAAAAAGGGAACTTAACTTCTTAGATGGCCAATTTATGAAAATGTCCTTTGAGGAAAGCCAGACAAGATCCCCAATCCCATAATCGGGGGAAGATTTTTCTTTACTATCAAAATTTTTTCTTTGAGTGGATGATGCAAATTCCAAAAGTTCATGTAAAAATTTGAATAAAGATGACATGTGAGAGATTTGATTCGAAACGGAGGAGTTAGACGAAAGACTTGTTTGAGCAGGAAACAAGGAGGGATGAAATCCATAGTTGGAGAAAAATTGAGTCATTTTGCTATTAGTATGATAGGAGTTGTTGTATACGAATTCTGCCATGGGCAACCAGGATATCCAATCATCTTGTAAGTGAGAACAATAACATCGTAGATATTGCTCTAAGCATTGGTTGACTCTTTCAGTTTGTCCATCAATTTGGGGATGATATGCGGATGACAGTTTACGTTGGATACGAAGAGAAGCACATAATGCGTTCCAGAATTTGGAGGTAAACTGAGTCCCTCGGTCTGAAATGATTTCGTCAGGCAGTCCATGAAGTTTTACAATATTGTCAAGAAATAATTTTGAAAGTTCAGAGGATGAGGGTAACATCTTTAAAGGGATAAAATGGGACATTTTCGTGAAGTGGTCCACTACCACTAGAATGGTGGTATGCTGTTGAGAAGGGGGAAGATCCACCAAGAAGTGCATAGAAATGGATTGCCAAGGTTTTCCGAGAATCGGTAGGTTCAATAATTGACTACTTAGGTACTGATGTCCATGTTTGGATCTTTGGCAGATTGAACAAGTTTTAACATATGATTCAACGGTTTTGTCTTGATGAGGCCACCAATAATATCTCTTGGACAATTCAAGGGTCTTTTTTATACCTGGATGATCTGCCAGGGTAGAATCATGAAAAAAATTGAGCACTTGATTTCTGAAAGCAGGAGGTACGTAAATTTGGTCCTTGAAATAGTAGAGACCGTCTTTCTTTGATAGTTTAACTGATGTAGGAAGATTAAGAGTATCTTTACTGAGTCCTTTTATGTCGCCGAGAAGGGAAGATAGAGTCCCAACGACTGTATGAGGAGGAGGTTCCAGTTCGGTGTCCGAATAACAAGAGGGTATAGCTGGTTCTTTAGTAGTTTGAAAGCTTGGAATATGTTGTAAGCATGTTTTCTTACAATAGTCGGAGTTAAAGGTGAGAGAAAAAGGGGACCAAGAAATTTGAGGGTTGTGGTTTCTTAACCAATTGATCCCTATTATAACTGGATAAAGTGGTGATGGAAGAACATTAAATGTAAGAAATTCAGTATGAGTATGATTAGTGGTTACTTTTAGAGGGATGGTTTCATGAAGTATTGGTCCCGATGAGATGAGGGACCCGTCAATCACTCTAACAGGAACAGAAGTTATTTTACGAATACAAGGAATTTTATTCTTTGTTACAAAGGCTGAGTCGATGAACACTCCATTTGCACCGGAATCGATGACAGCCTTGGTCATAATTCTTTCATTGTCCCACTGTAATATGAGAATGATAGGGGACATTTGAGTATTTGTTGTAGAGGGGAGTGCACTTAGGATGGAAGAGGCATGAGTCTGCCTACTGCCCTTTATCCGTTTCAATAAAGGGCAATCAGAGACCAAATGAACTTGAGAGGCACAATACATGCAGAGGTTTAATATACGTCGTTGATTTTTCTCTTCAGGAGTGAGGGGACTTCTTATTACCCCGATTTCCATAGGTTCGGTTGCTAAGGATGAGTTGTCAGAAGGCTTTGGAGGATGAAATGATTTTTTCCCAATTGAAGTTGAGAGAGCCTTTTCGGCCTTTCTTTCTCTAAGCCTTCTGTCAATGCTGATCGATAGATGAATCAGAGCATTCAAAGTAGTAGGGAGTTCTATTCTGGATAGTTCATCCTTTACAGCTTCAGATAAGCCGATTCGAAACTGGTTGCGCAATGCGATGTCATTCCATTGCGTTTCTACTGCCCATCTTTTAAATTCAGCGATATAATCTTCAACGGGTCTATGTTTTTGCAGCAAGGTTCTAATTTTTAATTCAGCAGTATTTTGTTTGTATGGATCTTCATAGAGAAGAGACTTGGCTTTAAAGAATTCCTCCAGTGAATCTAAGATGGGGTCATCATTGTCCAAAAAGGAATGGGCCCAGGACATAGGTTCACCTCTCAGAAATTAGATAACTGAAAAAACCTTAGATCTTTCTGTGGGATAAGATCTAGGTTTTAATGCAATTAATAATTTGCAGGAATTAAAAAACTCCCTATATTTGGAACGATCACCATAGAATTTTTCAGGGTTACATACAGCAGGATCGCTAGTTGAGTGCAGAACAGTATGAGGAGTATGTGTTTGTAAGTCTCTGACATAAGTGAGAATTCTTTCATTTGTAACCTGTCTTGCACACCTTGGTCTTGCACACCTTGGTTAAGTGAATCGACTCGTTGATTCAGCAACAATACTTTAGAATCGAAATCTGCTGGTTCCATTACAATGGCTGGATTATTCTGTCACGTTCACAGTAAATGATGTGGAACACAACTGCAGATTTCTTTGGACTTTGATATTTTATTAAGACACTTAGATGGAACTGAGACTTCAGTTCCAGAATTACAGGTACTGTTTCTTTAAATAATAAACGGTTTGCTTCAGTTAGCAATGACAAGGTTCAGAATTCATTAGAGTCCGTGATTCTTGTTAACAGTTCAAATTATAAGAGATCGTATACATTGGAATTATCAGTAGCAAGACTGGTGCAGCAGAACTTAAATAGTACTTGTATTGAGGGATGCTGTAGCAGGCTTGCTGGACAACTTGATAGCAAACTTTAGTAAGTTGAAATAAAGACTTTCTGTAGCAAGACAGGTACAGCTGAACTTGAATAATACTTGATTTGAGGAAAGCTGTAGCAGGCTTGCTGGACAACTTGATAGCAGACTTTAGTATGAAGAAATAAGACTATCTGTAGCAAGACAGGTACAGCTGAACTTGAATAATACTTGATTTGAGGAAAGCTGTAGCAGGCTTGCTGGACAACTTGATAGCAGACTTTAGTATGAAGAAATAAGACTATCTGTAGCAAGACAGGTACAGCTGAACTTGAATAATACTTGATTTGAGGAAAGCTGTAGCAGGCTTGCTGGACAACTTGATAACAAACTTTAGTAAGTTGAAATAAAGACTTTCTGTAGCAAGACAGGTACAGCTGAACTTGAATAATACTTGATTTGAGGAAAGCTGTAGCAGGCTTGCTGGACAACTTGATAGCAGACTTTAGTATGAAGAAATAAGACTATCTGTAGCAAGACAGGTACAGCTGAACTTGAATAATAATTGATTTGAGGAAAGCTGTAGCAGGCTTGCTGGACAACTTGATAGCAGACTTTAGTAAGTTGAAATAAAGCTTTAGCATTGTTAGCTCTTATCTCAGAGACTGTAAGTTACTTAGCTTCTAGAAGTAGAGGGATTGTGTCCCCAGCTCTCCTCTGAGGCGGTTGCTTCAGTGAATGGTTGCAGAGAGTGCAGGCACTTGTCGGTGAAGAGGAGAGATGTTGGGGACTTGAATATTCCTCCAGTCCGGTCCAGTAGCATGTGGTCGTCTCAGCGAGGTATGTGAGCCGGTGAATTAGGTGCGGTACGCGTTTCAATAATCCAGCGTCTATCAGCTGGTGCGGTCGCATTAAATAGCAGACCGCGTCAATGGGGGTGTGGCTAAGCTCCGTCAAACCCGGAAGCATGAGGAGACATCGGGAGGCTTAAGGCCTGACACACGCATTAAACCAACGGAGACTACTCAATCCCCCCAAACCGGGACACACTATAACAATCCCAAAACAAGGGAACCCAATCAAAGGTCCACGTAGCCTTAGGACAGGCAGACCCGCAAACACCACACAAGGGAACCGTGACACCACAGGACAAATGGAACCAACCCACAACCCAGGACAACACAGAACAGCCAGCACAAATATACGCACACATGGGAGACCCTAAAAGGACAGAGTCACACCGACCACGGTCCATGAACCCAGGGGCCCCACCTGACACCACGACACAAACAGACCATGAACGACACAGCACAACAACAAAAGAAAATGTATGTGATAGTGTACCCTACCCCCACCTTCTCTATTTTTGTACCCCACCCCCACCCCTAGATAATGACTACAACTGTATTAAAATGTAAAGCTTGGTAAACTGATTTGACAACACATGTCCGATACGCGACACATGCAATAACCAAGCTCCTCCCGAGCTCATCTTTATGTACCCCAATTCATACCACCTAATGTTATATTGAAACTTTAAAGCAACAATGTTGCCTTAGCAGTCTGAAAGTACCCCCACTGCATAGTCTAACTCGAACACTTACTAACCTTACTTGGATACATTGGTACTACATGTTGAAATGACGCCAATGTAATGTATAATTCTGTCATGCATAATAATTTTCTGAAACGTGCAGTCTACTCGAAACCACATATGTAAGCATTTGAATAACTCACGCACTTGTTGATACTGTTGTGGCATTGTTTGATGCTTTGTTATTTCTTGCACACACAAAATAAAGAATTTATATAAAAAAAAAAAAAAGTGCAGATCATCTTGTACCTTCATGAAGTTTCGGCTCATGTTTGGGGGATTGGAGCACTACACTCTGGGGATTGCTATAATCACTATACTCCCCAGGGTATAATCACTAAGCTCTGCTAAGAGCTTGTTCGTGTTCCTGCTCTCTGGAGGTCCACCTACTGGAAGCTGGACCCTGGTCTTGGGTCCAGAGTGGGTGGAGACGGCGAGACCCCAACCAAGCTGCGGCGGTTCGTGGGGTCTGCAGTGGTTATGGTGTCAGGCAGAGTGCTTGGAGTCCTTGAAAGCACTAGGAGCATCCGTCAGCGGAAGATACCCGGTTGGGGTGCCAGCGGTTCCGTTACACCATTATTCATTTATTTCCTGTCATATAATCAATTAATGTAATTATAACTTTACAATAAGTATATATTGTTTGGCAGTACCACCATATGTGTAAAAAGGTGCCCTTATCAATGGATGTATTTGGATATATAAGTAAAAGTGTTTGGAGTAGAGAAATTGAGTAGAAATATAGAATAGTTCTGGTTAGCAAAGAAGTTTAACTAAGTCCCAGAAATTAGTTGAATAGACAGAGTGTTAGAGTGGTATTCCTTGGGCTGGTCTGATCTAATGATGCTTTGATGATCTCCTGAAACCCCAATTTCTTTAAAGAATTGCTTATCTTGAATTTCTTTACGTCACCAATTTAAAGTGACCAATGGGAATAGGTGGGTGTACCTTCTTCTAATGATAGTCCTATAGACATTCATCAGTAGATTGTGTTGTTGCATCACAATACATTTTCATTACATATTCCAACTACCACTTTATCTAAAGGGTTAATTTAATTTCATGATGCAAATTATGTCAAAAATGTCTTATCTTTATGGGCAATCCATCATTAATGAATGTCATACTTCAAGGGAATAGTGGTCCTTTTTGGTAGACCACCAGTCTCCTTTTTGTGCCATAAAGTTTATTTTTAAAGCATCTTGACTTTGGTTCAACTCACTCTTGCAATGGGGTCTTATTGAAGTCCCATTGAATTTGAAATGTAAAATAAATTACTGGTAGGGAGTATCTCTTCTTGACTCTAATTGGTCTGGTTTTCTCACACTGTCTTATTGTATGAGCTAAGTATGTCTGTACTATTATATGTGACAACGCATAATATATACATGTCTTTTGCACACATTCAGCTAATATTAGTTTTAGTTTTCAGAACGATTAACCCCTGTCCTGCCAGTGATCACTATACAGATCACAGGCTCTTGCACAGCAGCACTTATTTTGCTGTCTGTTAATTTTTTCAGGGGTTGATTTTTTTTTTTTTGTGACAGGTCACTAAGTAAAGTGAAGTCAACCAGCGCTGAGCAGTCATCTGCCACCCTTGCGCTAGAGTCTGACACGTCTATGTCAGCCTTTGACCCTGATTTTGACCCTGCCAGGTGCTCAGATACATCATCACTAGATACAGTGTCTACTGCTAGTGATGTATCTGGTGATGTTGTATCTGTGCCTGCTCAGCCCTCCATCCGCTCCTACTGGAGCAGTAGCCCCATCTGCTCTACCCCCATTTACTCCCAACAGGGCTGCCACCATAAATGGGCCCCTAATTCAGCTCAGGGTCTGGGCCCCCTGGGGCCCGCCTCCAAATACCACCCACTGGGTCCACACACAGACACAAATGCACACACTGATACAAAAGGACACAGAAACATACTAACAGACACACATACTGAAGCAGACATACACGCATACAGGCATACATACTGACACACACATACTGAGACATACACACAGGCATACATAGTGACAGACAGGGGCAGACTGAGAACCCTCAGGGCCCCCGGGCAAAATAAATCTCAAGGGCCCCCTTACAGGCCCCACCCATACTCCGCAGCAAGCGCCACCCATGTCCCGCCTCCATGCACCGCCTCCAGCCACACCCTACACAATCTTTTGACACAAGGAACAAAAGTGCAATAATCCCTTCGAGGCCCCAGTAGAGACTACAATTGAGGGCTAATGGGCCATGGAGGGGGGTCTTTCTAGCAGAGGCTATCTCAGTGTCCTTTAGAGAGTGTGTTAGAAAGAATCCCCTCCAGGCCCTATTAGAGACTACAATGGAGTTTCATAGGCTTGGAAGTGGGTCTTTCTAACAGAGGCCACCTCAGTGTCCCTGCTGGAAACAGTCGCCTCCAGGCCCCAGTAGAGACTACAATTGAGGGCTAATGGGCCATGAAGGGGGGGAACATTCTAGCAGAGGCTATCTCAGTGTCCTTTAGAGAGTGTGTTAGAAAGAATTTCCTCCAGGTCCCATTAGAGACTACAATGGAGTCTAATGGGGCCTGGAGGGGGGTCTCTCCAACACTCTGGTTCCTATTCACAATATAGCAACACAACATAGCTCGCTGATACCTAGGCCAAGCTGATACCTAGGCCTCTTACCTTAATTACTGTTGCTGGGTGGCAGTCTGTGGGCTTGCTGGAAGGCTGTGGGCTTACTGGCTGCAGCTGGCAGGCTGTGGGCTTGCTGGCAGGCTGTGGGCTTGCTGGCTACTGCCGGCAGGCTGTGGGCTTGCAGGCTGCGGCTGACAGGCTGTGGGCTTGCTGGCTGCAGCTGGCAGGCTGTGGGCTTGCTGGCTGGGCTGGCAGGCTGTTGGCTTGCTGGCTGCGGCTGGCAGGCTGTTGGCTTGCTGGCTGTGGCTTCCTGGCTGGCAGGCTATGGCTTTGAACTGGCAAAGATTGGCAGAGTACACACTGTAGGCCTGACACACAGACGCTTGCAGAAAACTAACTGCTATTCAATCTATTACAGTGAAAAAAAATATATATTTTTTAAATGCAAGCTATTGTGACACCAGATATGAGTGGCACTTTGAACTGGCAAAGATTGGCAGAGTACACACTGTAGGCCTGACACACAGACGCTTGCAGAAAACTAACTGCTATTCAATCTATTACAGTGAAAAAATATATATATATTTTTTAAATGCAAGCTATTGTGACACCAGATATGAGTGGCACTTTGAACTGGCAAAGATTGGCAGAGTACACGCTGTATGCCTGACACACAGACGCTTGTAGAAAACTAACTGCTATTCAATCTATTACGGGCAAAAAAGTTTTTGGGTTTTAAATGCACGCTATTGTGACACCAGATATGAGTGGCAATGTGCACTGGCAAAGGTTGGCAGAGTACACGCTGTAGGCCTGACACACCCGCTTGGAGACAACTAACTGCTATTCAATCTATAACAGTGAAAAAAGTTTTTGGGTTTTTAAATGCACGCTATTTTGACACCAGATAAGAGTGGCACTTTGAAGTGGCAAAGGTTGGCAGAGTACACGCTGTAGGCCTGACACACAGACGCTTGCAGAAAACTAACTGCTATTCAATCTATTACAGTGAAAAAAAATATATATTGTTTAAATGCAAGCTATTGTGACACCAGATATGAGTGGCACTTTGAACTGGCAAAGGTTGGCAGAGTACACGCTGTAGGCCTGACACACAGACGCTTGCAGAAAACTAACTGATATTCAATCTATTACGGGCAAAAAAGTTTTTGGGTTTTAAATGCACGCTATTGTGACACCAGATATGAGTGGCAATGTGCACTGGCAAAGGTTGGCAGAGTACACGCTGTAGGCCTGACACACCCGCTTGGAGACAACTAACTGCTATTGAATCTATAACAGTGAAAAAAGTTTTTTGGTTTTTAAATGCATTCTATTGTGACACCAGATAAGAGTGGCAATGTGCACTGGCAGAGGTTGGCAGAGTACATGCTGGAGGCCTGACACACCCGCTTGGAGACAACTAACTGCTATTCAATCTATAACAGTGAAAACAGTTTTTTGGTTTTAAATGCACGCTATTGTGACACCAGATATGAGTTGCAATGTGCACTGGCAAAGGTTGGCAGAGTACAAGTTGTAGGCCTGACACACAGACGGTTGCAGACAACTAACTGCTATTCAATCTATAACAGTGAAAAAAGTTTTTGGGTTTTTAAATGCACGCTATTGTGACACCAGATAAGACTGTCACTTTGATCTGGCAAAGGTTGGCAGAGTACACGTTGTAGGGTCTCACATGTCACTGCCACATGTTTTTATGGCACTTTAATTGTCACAGAGAGGCCATCACCCTGCCATTTTGCAAAGTGGCCACAAACCCCCTCGAGCCAAATCATAGATAGAGCCTCTCAATGCTACTTGGCAACTAGCAGGGCCTCACTTGTCATGGGGTGCCGGCACTAGCTAGCAAGCTAGTTCTGTGCATTGTTAATAGGAGTAGTCCCAGAAGATTAGAAGTTTGCGAATGTTGTGCCCATTCACAATAAAGGTAGTAGCAGGATTTAGGCAACTTTAGGCCAGTAAGCCTTACTTCAGTTGCAGGGAAAGTAATAGAAACCATGTTAAAGGATAGGATTGTTGAACATCTAAAATCCCATAGATTCAGAGATCAGAGACAACATGGGTTTACTTCAGGGAGATAATGCCAAACTAATCTTATTGATTTTTTTGATTGGGTAGCTACAATAATAAATCAGGGTGGTGCAGTAGACATTACTTACCAAGTAAGGCTTTTGACACTGTTGCACATAGAAGTCTTAGCAATAAACTGCAATCTTTAAGTTTGGATTCCAATATTAAGAAAACTATACAAAATATCCCCACTATATGCTAAAACAAACCAGAAAACCTACTGAATGGTGCCAGTGGCGTCGCTAGGGGGGGCCAGAGGGGACCATGGCCCCCCCTACATCATGCTGTGCCCCCCCTTGGGCCCCCCCCAAATGCCAGCAACGTGCCCCTCCCCCCCGAAAATAGTGCAGCTGCCATCTGTGGACCTACCTCATTAGGGGCTCGGTTGGGTGCTGCAGCCCTTTGGCAGACCGGGCCCCTTTAAAGTTGCAGGGAGTGCTGGGAGGAAGTGACTGTTACTTCCTCCCAGCTTACAGACCGCGCGGGCTGAGAACACCCAGGATGCAGGCAGCTGAGAGAGAAGGAGGAAGGAGGAGAGCCAGCCCCAAAAAGTCACCTCCCTGCAACCAAAAGGTATGGAAGGGGCAGGGTGGGTGGTTAACATTATGGAAGCTGCAAATTGTGTGTGTGCCAGTGTGTATGTTTAGGTATGTGTACATCTGTGTGTATCTGTGAGTGTCTGTGTGGATGTGTGTGTGTGTCTGTGTGTATCTGTATCTGTGAGTGTATCTGTGAGTGTCAGTGTGTTTCTGTGTGTATCTGTGAGTGTCAGTGTGTATCTGTGAGTGTCTGTGTGTATCTGTATCTTTTTACCCCGCTCTAGCCCACCACCAGTGCCACTCCCGAGATTTGGTTCTGGATCCGCCACTGCTCGGCTGTCTGTGTGTGTGTGTGTGAGTGTGTGTGTGTGTATGGACTCAGCAGTCTGTGTGTGTGTGGGCTCAGCAGTCTGTGTGTGTGTGTGTATGGACTCAGCAGTCTGTGTGTGTATGGACTCAGCAGTCTGTGTGTGTATGGACTTAGCAGTCTGTGTGTGTGTGTGTATGGACTCAGCAGTCTGTGTGTGTGTGTATGGTCTCAGCAGTCTGTGTGTGTGTGTATGGACTCAGCAGTGTGCTTGTATGTATGGACTCAGCAGTCTGTGTGTCTGTGTGTGTGTGTGTGTGTGTATGGTCAGCAGTCTGTCTCTCTGTGTGTGTAAGGACTCAGCAGTCTGTGTGTGTGTGTATGGACTGTATCAAGGGAAATGTGTTTGTTTTTTAATAATCCTTGGTGGAAAATAATGAATTATCCACCAGGGATTATAAAAAAAATTGTGTCGGGGGCAGGGCTTAACATGCAGCAGGGGCGGGGTCAAACTGCGGTGAGGGTGGGGTTAAATGTGCCCCCCTATATGGAGGTACTGGTGCTTCAGTCTTGAATATGGATCTTCATAGACATGGAATAAACATAAAAGAAATATAGTGCAGATGGAATGTACAAACACATTTATTATTAAAAGTGCACTTGCAGGGTAGATTCTTCATCTCCAGGCTTCTCTGCCTGCTGCCTGATGAGAGCACCTCTAATCCTCGATCCCCCTGGCCAGATCCGACCTATACATATGGAATAGTTTCCTCCTCAATGCATCTCCATTTTCATTCCCTCATTGTAACAAATCACTGGTGTCATGTTCAGTGCTGGAACTCAGGTGCAGTAACAGCTCTCCTTTACAAGAACGATCTACAGAGATCCTGAGGTTTAGAACAGGATTCTGTTAATTCAGTGATGGCATGGGGGCTTTAATAAAAATAACAAAAAAAATCCAACGCAAAGGTATCCGAAGAAGGGTCAGACAGAAATCAGAGTCAGACGGTCCAGAGGTCAGGGCAGGCGGTAATCAGCTAAATTCAGAGAGCAGGCAAAGTCAGGAAACCAGCAAGGGTAGGAAACACAAGGAAACAAACGCTAGGATTCTTGAGGCAGGCAACAAAACAACGAAGCACAAACTGAAAGGTGTGCTCTGCTTCTAAAGGAGTGTCTCAATCACATAACCTGGTCTCATCTGTAGGAGGGGTTACCTGAGATCAATGTGGCTGACTGTGGGACTCAGCACCACCTTGGATGCATCATTGTCCTGGCTCAGCCCCTCAGCCACATCTCCTCCAGCCTCTAACCTGCAGACCAGTTTCCTCATGCAGTGGCTGGCATCTTGGAATGCTGGAGCAATCACTCTGTGTTTCCTTGCTTTGAAACGAGGTACACAAGATGCAGACTGGAGTGCAGAAGCCACAGGCGCTATAACCATAGCAAGCTCCTGAGGAAGTCTCCTGAAACGAAATGCGCCGAGCAGCAGTAAGGCGAGGTGAAAGAATGAGTCCAGAACTATAACCGCTGCAGACTGACCTCCAGTGCATTGCGGATGCCCTGGGAAAGGTGAGTACCGTCAGCGAATGTGAAACTCTATGACTGACATCTCACCTGTAACCTAACACGATAGGGGTCATCTTTGGTCCGGCAAGGCAGTCAAATGTTTCTCCAACAACTTGATGGCAACTTGGTGGCATGCAAGATAATCAATGAAGGGCGCTCTTCTTCTTTGACCACCATCCGGTTGCTCTGAAAATTGACTTGGCTTACCGAAAGTTGCAGTTTTACCTTATATGTGAATACACCCCAGGAGTGGCTAAAACTGAAGCTGATGTCTTGTCCCGATCTTATTTTCAAGAGTTTTTCGAGATCCATTCCACTGCCAACAAGCACTTGTCCAGAACTCCTGTATTTCAAGAGCTGGTTATGGATTAACCAATTTGATGACCAATGCTCGGTCACTTTCCGGTACCGCTCTATCGGACAATACCAAAACAGAAGGAGATAGTTCTGGTGTACCTAATGTACCACACAGGAGAGAGGGAGATAGACTAGCACTAGGCTGCTCAGTTAATGGAACACATAGGGATCACTAAAAACCTATGAAAAAGAATGACTAAATAAAAAACACTCTGAACAAGTGTAGACTCCAGGAGCTAGCTAAGTGACTGATGGCTAGAGCAAAACAAACCAGGAGATGCTGTACCTTTAAATGGCTAATAGGTGCGATATCTCTTTAAATCATGAGAACATAGTATAGAAATACAGAGTAGACTCAACTGCAAATAGATATAGAAAAGAGAATCTATACCAAAAAATATTAATAATAATAAAATAAAAACAATAAAGAAGAGACTCAAATAGGATGAGAGTAATTTGAGTCTCTAATTCTTAACTGGATATGTGGCAAAAAATGCGAGGAATAAGTGACTGAGTCCTCAATCAATGAGGGTGGATGATACTTTCTTAAATCATATACTTTGTATCAGTAAAGCTGGAAAGTAACTCTACAGTAAGTGCTGCAGTACAAGAAACTGCAGACTAGGCAATAATATTATTGTATATCGCTAATGGACTGAAGCAGAAAACTGGATGCGATTGTAAAAAAAAGTACCAGTTTATTCCATATGTTAAAAATATTAAAAATATTAAAAATACAGGTAGAGAATAAATCAGAGATGCATTCCCAGACTATAGTGCCACAAATTGATTGCAAGGACCTTCGGATAAGTTCGGATGGATATAGATTGAAATAATCCGTATTCTGGCTGCCGGTGAGGACGGTGTTCATCTGCAAGCACGTACCGAACTGGAGCCTCACTTCAGAGGACGTGCAGAGCAGACCGCTCCGGTTGTGGTAGTTTCCAAACGGGTCCTGCGTTCAAAGATAGGCTGCTGTTGTGACTGCTGGTAGCTGTGTCTGATCCTGTATGCGTCTATGGACGTCTGTCTAACGTGTTTCGTAGGGGATAAGCCCTACTTCATCAGAGACATAATGCTGTCCATTGCTTCAGTGTTCATTTATATACATATTGCCTTAATTACCAATAATACAATTATACTTTTGATACATAAATGACATGTATAAGAATGCATTACAAACGGAATTAAATAAACAAGATGAAATAAAAACGATGTTGAAAACAGTAATATAAAACAATCTCCACATGATTATAGGGGGTAGATAAAACAATGATAGGGAATACATAAAAAACATTCCATGAGATACTTCATAGAGGAATGGCTTGTCTAATGCTGGATATCAATTAAAAATATATATTCATAAATAAATAAATCGATAAATAGATTCAATGAAAAAATCTTCAGGGTTAGTTGATCCATTAAGTAAATGGCTAACAATATAGGACCACAATAAAGGAATCACAGATGTATAAAATAGAGAAAACATCTATGTAAAGAGAAAATAAATAAATATGTGCAGAAGCCAGGGGAGAGTAATGGATAAAGAATAAAGAATCAGAATAACAGAATGATAGTACAAAGAGGTTAGGTGTACATAATTAATTTTGTCCATTCTGAAATAAAGCAGAAGAGAAATTAGTATTCAAATTAGTTCATATATTGTTATATTATATAAGTGATGTGAAGGAAATATTTCTTTTTAAAGTGCTGCTTATGTGCAGAATATGTGCTGATCTGAAATATAGTGCACTAATAAATAAAGAGGATTTTAACAGAAAAGAAATTAGTATTCAAATTAATTCATATATTGTTATATTATATGAGTGATGTGAAGGGAATATTTCTTTCTAAAATGCTGCTTATGTGCAGAATATGTGCTAATCTGAAATATAGTGCACTAATAAATGAAGAGGATGTGAAAAAAAAAAAAATTCTTTAAAAAATGTTTTTTTTATAAAAAGGCATTTACCTCAAAATCTAAATTTAGTCCTTTAGGGACTAAAGTCTCTAACTTAAAAATCCATTTGGCTTCTGTTTGGTCTAAAACCTCATCGATACTTCCTCCTCTCCAATTTATCTTTACTTTCTCAATAGACATAAATTTGAGTCCTGTGGGGTCTCCCCCATGAGTTTCTTTAAAGTGCTTGGAGAGATTATGTGTTAGGAGTCCCTTCTTAATATTTCTGATATGTTCTGCGATGCGTATTTTAAGTGATCTTTTTGTACGTCCAACATACTGTTGGGAGCATGGACATGTTATTAGATATATGACTCCCGACGTGGTACAGTCCATATTAGTCTTGATGTCATATTCTTCTTGAGTGGTGAAGGATTTGAATTTGGTAATGGAGTCTTCTAAAGATGGATTGTTCCTACATGCTAAACATTTCTTGCATCTAGTGAAACCATGAGATGTATCTTGATCCGAGTTGGCATTCACAGTTTTAATGGTAGGTGCTAGCATAAGTTGTAGGTTAGATGCCCTGGTGAAGATGATCTGAGGTTGATTGTCTAGAAGTTTTGATAACGTTGCATCGTTCTTGAGGATCCCCCAGTGTTTTCTCAATATCTTCTGTATCATATGAGATTGATGATTGTACTTGGTAATAAAAGTGGGTGCTGAGTTGAACGATTCTGCAGTACTTGGTTTCTTACATAAAGTGTCTTCTCTTGGAGTAGTTAATGCTATATTCATAGATTTTTCCAATAGTGTTGAAGGATACCCTTTATTCAGAAATCTCTGTTTCATTTCTTCCATTTGTGACTTACACACCTCATAGTTCGAACAATTGCGTCTTACCCTCCTAAACTGATTTTGGGGTATGTTCCTTAACCATGTAGATTTATGATGGCTATTAAAAGGAATAAAACTATTACAGTCAACGTTTTTCTTAAAAGTCTTGGTGTTGATTTGTCCCTCTTCGATGTAGATATCCAGGTCTAAAAACTTGATGTGTTCCTTGGAGTGGTTAAAAGTAAAATTCAAATGATAGGGATTATTGTTAAGATATAACTTAAAATGCTCAAGAGATTCAAGATCTCCATTCCATATAAAAAAGCAATCATCGATGTATCTGTGCCATAGGGACAGATTTGCGCCAAATGGGCAATGGGTCCATATGAATTCCTCTTCCCATTTGCCCATAAAAAGATTAGCGTAACTTGGCGCAAATCGTGTCCCATGGCAATACCTTCAATCTGTAAATAAAAGAAATCGTCACACCAGAAGTAGTTGTGTGTAAGGATAAAAATAATACACTGGATGAGAAAATCGATAAGGTCATTTTTCAATTCTGAATACTTTGATAGAGAAAACTGGGTCACCTCACATCCTTGGAGGTGTTCAATTATTGTGTAAAGAGAGGTAACGTCGGCAGTAACTAAAATCATCTCCTTTTCCCACTTAAACCCAGATAAAATGTTTAAAATTTGAGTAGAGTCTCTGAGGTAGGATTTTAAACAGGAGAGTAGACGCTGTAGGTATTGATCAACATATTCAGAAAGATTTGCAGTAAGGGATCCAATTCCCGATACAATTGGCCTTCCAGGGGGTTTCACCAGTCTTTTATGTATCTTTGGTAGATGGTAAAATATCGGAATCCTTGGGTGCTGGACATATAGGTATTTATATTCCCTTTCATTCAAGATCCCTCTCTCTTTTCCGAAATTCAATATTTCCTTGAGTTCATCTTGATATTGGGTAGTAGGATCACCTTTCAATTGCAGGTAGGTGCTGGTATCTCCCAATAGTCTTCCTTCCACCCTGAATGAACCTCCAGCATTCAGGACCGTGTAGGAAAGACCTCTCCTCCAAGGAGAGCGTAACAGGAAAAAGAGTTAAGTGATTAAAGCTCAAGGGAGTATGCAGCGCATAGCAATCCCCAGTGTGATATAGCAGTTCCCTCCAATAACGAGACAAGGCTACGTATTGAGGGTCAAGAAGAACTCTGCTTTTATGCAATTCTCCCCTGCAAGGGAGACGCCCACATCCAATTAAACATTACCCAATCACACAATGGTTACCTCCCACAGATTACCTCCCCTTAGCCTGAGAGGTAACCCAATTATAGCATACAATTTTAACATACATTTTTATAAATTTGGGTTTTTAAATGCACGCTATTGTGACACCAGATATGAGTGGCAATGTGCACTGGCAGAGGTTGGCAGAGTGCACGCTGTAGGCCTGACACCCGCTTAAAGACAACTAACTTCTATTCAATCTATTACAGTGAAAAAGGTTTTTGGGTTTTTAAATGCAATCTATTGTGACACCAGATATGAGTGGCACTGTGCACTAGCAGAGGTTGGCAGAGTAGACGCTGTAGGCCTTACACACCCACTTGAAGACAACTAACTGCTATTCAATCTATAACAGTGAAAAAAGTTTTTGGGTTTTTAAATGCACGCTATTGTGACACCAGATAAGAGTGTCACTTTGATCTGGCAAAGGTTGGCAGAGAACACGTTTTAGGCCTGACACACAGACGCTTGGAGACAACTAACTGCTATTCAATCTATAACAGTGAAAAAAGTTTTATGGTTTTCAAATGCACGCTATTGTGAAACCAGTGAGTTAGTGGTGGCACTGGGCAAGTGGGTACAGTATACGCTGCGAGCCTGACACACACGCTTGCAGACAACTAACTGCTATTCAATCTATTACAGTGAAAAAAGTTTTTGGGTTTTAAATGCACGCTATTGTGACACCAGATATGAGCAGCACTGTGAACTGGCAAAGGTTGGCAGAGTACACGTTTTAGGCCTGACACACAGACGCTTGGAGACAACTAACTGCTATTCAATCTATTACAGTGAAAAAAATGTTTTGGTTTTTAAATGCATGCTATTGTGAAACCAGTGAGTGAGTGGTGGCACTGGGCAAGTGGGTACAGTATACGCTGCGAGCCTGACACACACGCTTGCAGACAACCAACTGCTATTCAAACTATTACAGTGAAAAAGTTGTTTTTTTTAAATGCACGCTATTGTCACACCAGATAAGATTGGCACTTTGAACTGGCAAAGGTTAGCAGAGTACACGTTGTAGGCCTGACAAACAGATGCTTGGAGACAACTAACTGCTTTTCAATCTATAACAGAGAAAAAAGTTTTTGGGTTTTTAAATGCACGCTATTGTGAAACCAGTGAGTGAGTGGTGGCACTGGGCAAGTGGGCACAGTATACGCTGCAAGCCTGACACACACACTTGCAGACAACTAACTGCTATTCACCTTTCAATTGCAGGTAGGTCCTGTTATCTCCCAATAGTCTTCCTTCCACCCTGAATGAACCTCCAGCATTCAGGACCGTGTAGGAAAGACCTCTCCTCCAAGGAGAGCGTAACAGGAAAAAGAGTTAAGTGATTAAAGCTCAAGGGAGTATGCAGCGCATAGCAATCCCCAGTGTGATATAGCAGTTCCCTCCAATAACGAGACAAGGCTACGTATTGAGGGTCAAGAAGAACTCTGCTTTTATGCAATTCTCCCCTGCAAGGGAGACGCCCACATCCAATTAAACATTACCCAATCACACAATGGTTACCTCCCACAGATTACCTCCCCTTAGCCTGAGAGGTAACCCAATTATAGCATACAATTTTAACATACATTTTTATAAATTTTGGTTTTTAAATGCACGCTATTGTGACACCAGATATGAGTGGCAATGTGCACTGGCAGAGGTTGGCAGAGTGCACGCTGTAGGCCTGACACCCGCTTAAAGACAACTAACTTCTATTCAATCTATTACAGTGAAAAAGGTTTTTGGGTTTTTAAATGCAATCTATTGTGACACCAGATATGAGTGGCACTGTGCACTAGCAGAGGTTGGCAGAGTAGACGCTGTAGGCCTTACACACCCACTTGAAGACAACTAACTGCTATTCAATCTATAACAGTGAAAAAAGTTTTTGGGTTTTTAAATGCACGCTATTGTGACACCAGATAAGAGTGTCACTTTGATCTGGCAAAGGTTGGCAGAGAACACGTTTTAGGCCTGACACACAGACGCTTGGAGACAACTAACTGCTATTCAATCTATAACAGTGAAAAAAGTTTTTTGGTTTTCAAATGCACGCTATTGTGAAACCAGTGAGTTAGTGGTGGCACTGGGCAAGTGGGTACAGTATACGCTGCGAGCCTGACACACACGCTTGCAGACAACTAACTGCTATTCAATCTATTACAGTGAAAAAAGTTTTTTTTTTTAAATGCACGCTATTGTGACACCAGATATGAGTGGCACTGTGCACTGGCAGAGGTTGGCAGAGTACACGTTGTAGGCCTGACACACAGACGCTTGGAGACAACTAACTGCTATTAAATCTATAACAGTGAAAAAACTTTTTTGGTTTTAAATGCACGCTATTGTGACACCAGATATGAGTTGCAATGTGCACTGGCAAAGGTTGGCAGAGTACACGTTGAAGGCCTGACACACAGACGCTTGCAGACAACTAACTGCTATTCAATCAATAACAGTGAAAAAAGTTTTTGCGTTTTTAAATGCACGCTATTGTGACACCAGATAAGAGTGACACTTTGATCTGGCAAAGGTTAGCAGAGTACACGTTGTAGGCCTGACACACACCTGCTTGGAGACAACTAACTGCTATTCAATCTATAACGGTGAAAAAAGTTTTTGGGTTTTAAATGCACGCTATTGTGACACCAGATATGAGCAGCACTGTGAACTGGCAAAGGTTAGCAGAGTACACGTTGTAGGCCTGACACACACCTGCTTGGAGACAACTAACTGCTATTCAATCTATAACGGTGAAAAAAGTTTTTGGGTTTTAAATGCACGCTATTGTCACACCAGATAAGATTGGCACTTTGAACTGGCAAAGGTTAGCAGAGTACACGTTGTAGGCCTGACAAACAGACGCTTGGAGACAACTAACTGCTTTTCAATCTATAACAGAGAAAAAAGTTTTTGGGTTTTTAAATGCACGCTATTGTGAAACCAGTGAGTGAGTGGTGGCACTGGGCAAGTGGGCACAGTATACGCTGCAAGCCTGACACACACACTTGCAAACAACTAACTGCTATTCAATCTATTACAGTGAAAAAAGTTTTTGGGTTTTAATTGCACGCTATTGTGACACCAGATATGAGTGGCAATGTGCACTGGCAGAGGTTGGCAGAGTACACGCTGTAGGCCTGACACCCACTTAAAGACAACTAACTGCTATTCAATCTATAACAGTGAAAAAAGTTTTGGGGTTTTTAAATGCACGCTATTGTGACACCAGATATGAGTGGCACTGTGCACTGGCAGAGGTTGGCAGAGTAGACGCTGTAGGCCTGACACAACCGCTTGAAGACAACTAACTGCTATTTAATCTATAACAGTAAAAAAAGTTTTTGGGTTTTAAATGCACGCTATTGTGAAACCAGATATGAGTGGCAATGTGCACTGGCAGAGGTTGGCAGAGTACACGCTGCAGGCCTGAAACCCGCTTGAAGTCAACTAACTGATATTCAATCTATAACAGTGAAAAAAGTTTTTGGGTTTTTAAATGCACGCTATTGTGACACCAGATATGAGTGGCACTGTGCACTGGAAGAGATTGGCAGAGTACACACTGTAGGCCTGACACCCGCTTGCAGACAACTAACTGCTATTCAATCTATAACAGTGAAAAAAGTTTTTGGGTTTTAAATGCAACCTATTGCGACACCAGATAAGAGTGGCACTGTGCACTGGCAGATGTTGGCAGAGTACACGCTGTAGGCCTGACACACACTTATGAAGGACACCGACTGCTATTATATTACAGTCAAAAAAGTTTTTTGGTTTTTAAATGCATGCTATTGTGACACCAGATAAGAGTGGCAATGTGCACTGGCAGAGGTTGGCAGAGTACACGCTGTAAGCCTGACACCCGCTTGAAGACAACTAACTGCTATTCAATCTATAACAGTGAAAAAGTTTTGGGTTTTTAAATGCACGCTATTTTGACACCAGATATGAGTGGCAATGTGCACTGGCAAAGGTTGGCAGAGTACACGTTGTAGGCCTGACACACACCCGCTTGGAGACAACTAACTGCTATTCAATCTATAACAGTGAAAAAAGTTTTTTGGTTTTTAAATGCAAGCTATTGGGACACCAGATATGAGTGGCACTGTGCACTGGCAGAGGTTAGCAGAGTACATGCTAGAGGCCTGACACACCCGCTTGGAGACAACTAACTGCTATTCAATCTATAACAGTGAAAAAAGTTTTTTGGTTTTAAATGCACGCTATTGTGACACCAGATATGAGTTGCAATGTGCACTGGCAAAGGTTGGCAGAGTACACGTTGTTTCCTGACACACAGACGCTTGCAGACAACTAACTGCTATTCAATCTATAACAGTGAAAAAAGTTTTTGGGTTTTTAAATGCACGCTATTGTGACACCAGATAAGAGTGGCAATGTGCACTGGCAAAGGTTGGCAGAGTACACGTTGTAGGCCTGACACACACCCGCTTGGAGACAACTAACTGCTATTCAATCTATAACAGTGAAAAAACTTTTTTGGTTTTTAAATGCAAGCTATTGGGACACCAGATATGAGTGGCACTGTGCACTGGCAGAGGTTGGCAGGGTACATGCTGGAGGCCTGACACACCCGCTTGGAGACAACTAAATGCTATTCAATCTATAACAGTGAAAAAAGTTTTTTGGTTTTAAATGCACGCTATTGTGACACCAGATATGAGTTGCAATGTGCACTGGCAAAGGTTGGCAGAGTACACATTGTAGGCCTGACACACAGATGCTTGCAGATAACTAACTGCTATTCAATCTATAACAGTGAAAAAAGTTTTGGGGTTTTTAAATGCACGCTATTGTGACACCAGATAAGAGTGGCACTTTGATCTGGCAAAGGTTGGCAGAGTACACGTTGTAGGCCTGACACACACCCGCTTGGAGACAACTAACTGCTATTCAATCTATAACGGTGAAAAAAGTTTTTGGGTTTTAAATGCACGCTATTGTGACACCAGATATGAGTGGTACTGTGAACTGGCAAAGGTTGGCAGAGTACACGCTTTAGGCCTGACACACAGACGCTTGGAGAAAACTAACTGCTATTCAATCTATAACAGTGAAAAAAGTTTTTTGGTTTTTAAATGCATGCAATTGTGAAACCAGTGAGTGAGTGGTGGCACTGGGCAAGTGGGTACAGTATACGCTGCGAGCCTGACACACACGCTTGCAGAAAACTAACTGCTATTCAATCTATTACAGTGAAAAAAGTTTTTGGGTTTTTAAATGCATGCTACTGTGACAGCAGATAAGAGTGGCACTTTGAACTGGCAAAAGTTGACAGAGTACACGTTGTAGGCCTGACACACAGACGCTTGGAGAAAACTAACTGCTATTCAATCTATAACAGTGAAAAAAGTTTTTTGTTTTAATTGCACGCTATTGTGACACCAGATATGAGTGGCAATGTGCACTGGCAGAGGTTGGCAGAGTACACGCTGTAGGCCTGACACCCACTTAAAGACAACTAACTGCTATTCAATCTATAACAGTGAAAAAAGTTTTGGGTTTTTAAATGCACGCTATTGTGACACCAGATATGAGTGGCACTGTGCACTGGCAGAGGTTGGCAGAGTAGACGCTGTAGGCCTGACACACCCGCTTGAAGACAACTAACTGCTATTTAATCTATAACAGTAAAAAAAGTTTTTTGGTTTTAAATGCATGCTATTGTGAAACCAATGAGTGAGTGGTGGCACTGGGCAAGTGGGCACAGTATATGCTGCAAGCCTGACACACACACTTGCAGACAACTAACTGCTATTCAATCTATTACAGTGAAAAAAGTTTTTTGTTTTTAAATGCACGCTACTGTGACACCAGATAAGAGTGGCACTTTGAACTGGCAAAGGTTGACAGAGTACACGTTGTAGGCCTGACACACAGACGCTTGGAGACAACTAACTGCTATTCAATCTATAACAGTGAAAAAAGTTTTTTGGTTTTAATTGCACGCTATTGTGACACCAGATATGAGTGGCAATGTGCACTGGCAGAGGTTGGCAGAGTACACGCTGTAGGCCTGACACCCACTTAAAGACAACTAACTGCTATTCAATCTATAACAGTGAAAAAAGTTTTGGGTTTTTAAATGCACGCTATTGTGACACCAGATATGAGTGGCACTGTGCACTGGCAGAGGTTGGCAGAGTAGACGCTGTAGGCCTGACACACCCGCTTGAAGACAACTAACTGCTATTTAATCTATAACAGTAAAAAAAGTTTTTTGGTTTTAAATGCATGCTATTGTGAAACCAATGAGTGAGTGGTGGCACTGGGCAAGTGGGCACAGTATATGCTGCAAGCCTGACACACACACTTGCAGACAACTAACTGCTATTCAATCTATTACAGTGAAAAAAGTTTTTTGTTTTTAAATGCACGCTACTGTGACACCAGATAAGAGTGGCACTTTGAACTGGCAAAGGTTGACAGAGTACACGTTGTAGGCCTGACACACAGACGCTTGGAGACAACTAACTGCTATTCAATCTATAACAGTGAAAAAAGTTTTTTGGTTTTAATTGCACGCTATTGTGACACCAGATATGAGTGGCAATGTGCACTGGCAGAGGTTGGCAGAGTACACGCTGTAGGCCTGACACCCACTTAAAGACAACTAACTGCTATTCAATCTATAACAGTGAAATAAGTTTTGGGGTTTTTAAATGCACGCTATTGTGACACCAGATATGAGTAGCACTGTGCACTGGCAGAGGTTGGCAGAGTAGATGCTGTAGGCCTGACACACCCGCTTGAAGACAACTAACTGCTATTTAATCAATAACAGTGAAAAAAGTTTTTGAGTTTTTAAATGCACGCTATTGTGACACCAGATATGAGTGGCAATGTGCACTGGCAAAGGTTGGCAGAATAGACGCTGTATGCCTGACACACACTTATGAAGGACCCTGACTGCTATTGTATTACAGTCAAAAAAGTTTTTGGGTTTTTAAATGCATGCTATTGTGACACCAGATAAGAGTGGCAATGTGCACTAGCAGAGGTTGGCAGAGTAGACTCTGTAGGCCTGACACACCCGCTTGAAGACAACTAACTGCTATTCAATCTATAATAGTGAAAAAAGTTTTTGGGTTTTTAAATGCAATCTATTGCGACACCAGATAAGAGTGGCACTGGCAGAGGTTGGCAGAGTACACGCTGTAGGCCTGACACACACTTATTAAAGACACTGACTGCTATTATGTTACAGTCAAAATAGTTTTTTGGTTTTTAAATGCATGCTATTGTGACACCAGATAAGAGTGGCAATGTGCACTAGCAGAGGTTGGCAGAGTAGACGCTCTAGGCCTGACACCCACTTAAAGACAACTAACTGCTATTCAATCTATAACAGTGAAAAAAGTTTTTGGGTTTTTAAATGCACGCTATTGTGACACCAGATATGAGTGGCAATGTGCACTGGCAAAGGTTGGCAGAATAGACGCTGTAGGCCTGACACACATTTATGAAGGACACTGACTGCTATTATATTACAGTGAAAAAAGTTTTTTGGTTTTTATATGCAATCTATTGCGACACCAGATAAGAGTGGCACTGTACACTGGCAGAGGTTGGCAGAGTACACGCTGTAGGCCTGACACACACTTATGAAGGACACTGACTGCTATTATATTACAGTCAAAAAAGTTTTTGGGTTTTTAAATGCATGCTATTGTGACACCAGATAAGAGTGGCAATGTGCACTGGAAGAGGTTGGCAGAGTAGATGCTGTAGGCCTGACACACCCGCTTGAAGACAACTAACTGCTATTCAATCTATAACAGTGAAAAAAGTTTTTGGGTTTTTAAATGCAATCTACTGCGACACCAGATAAGAGTGGCACTGTGCACTGGCAGAGGTTTGCAGAGTACACGCTGTAGGCCTGACACACACTTATGAAGGACACTGACTGCTATTATATTACAGTCAAAAAAGTTTTTGGGTTTTTAAATGCATGCTATTGTGACACCAGATAAGAGTGGCAATGTGCACTGGAAGAGGTTGGCAGAGTAGACGCTGTAGGCCTGACGCACCTGCTTGAAGACAACTAACTGTTCTTCAATCTATAACAGTGAAAAAAGTTTTTTGGTTTTTAAATGCAATCTATTGCGACACCAGATAAGAGTGACACTGGCAGAGGTTGGCAGAGTACACGCTGTAGGCCTGACACACACTTATGAAAGACACTGACTGCTATTATATTACAGTCAAAATAGTTTTTGGGTTTTAAATGCACGCAATTGTGACACCAGATATGAGTGGCAATATGCACTGGCAGAGGTTGGCAGAGTAGACGCTGTAGGCCTGACACACCCGCTTGAAGACAACTAACTGCTATTTAATCTATAACAGTAAAAAAAGTTTTTGGATTTTAAATGCACGCTATTGTGAAACCAGTGAGTGAGTAGTGGCACTGGGCAAGTGGGCACAGTATACGCTTCAAGCCTGACACACACACTTGCAGACAACTAACTGCTATTCAATCTATTACAGTGAAAAAAGTTTTTTGGTTTTTAAATGCATGCTACTGTGACACCAGATAAGAGTGGCACTTTGAACTGGCAAAAGTTGACAGAGTACACGTTGTAGGCCTGACACACAGACGCTTGGAGACAACTAACTGCTATTCAATCTATAACAGTGAAAAAAGTTTTTTGTTTTAATTGCACGCTATTGTGACACCAGATATGAGTGGCAATGTGCACTGGCAGAGGTTGGCAGAGTACACGCTGTAGGCCTGACACCCACTTAAAGACAACTAACTGCTATTCAATCTATAACAGTGAAAAAAGTTTTGGGTTTTTAAATGTACGCTATTGTGACACCAGATATGAGTGGCACTGTGCACTGGCAGAGGTTGGCAGAGTAGACGCTGTAGGCCTGACACACCCGCTTGAAGACAACTAACTGCTATTCAATCTATAACAGTAAAAAAAGTTTTTTGGTTTTAAATGCATGCTATTGTGAAACCAGTGAGTGAGTGGTGGCACTGGGCAAGTGGGCACAGTATATGCTGCAAGCCTGACACACACACTTGCAGACAACTAACTGCTATTCAATCTATTACAGTGAAAAAAGTTTTTTTGTTTTTAAATGCACGCTACTGTGACACCAGATAAGAGTGGCACTTTGAACTGGCAAAGGTTGACAGAGTACACGTTGTAGGCCTGACACACAGACGCTTGGAGACAACTAACTGCTATTCAATCTATAACAGTGAAAAAAGTTTTTTTGTTTTAAATGCACGCAATTGTGACACCAGATATGAGTGGCAATGTGCACTGGCAGAGGTTGGCAGAGTACACGCTGTAGGCCTGACACCCGCTTGAAGACAACTAACTGGTATTCAATCAATAACAGTGAAAAAAGTTTTTGGGTTTTTAAATGCACGCTATTGTGACACCAGATATGAGTGGCAATGTGCACTGGCAAAGGTTGGCAGAATAGACGCTGTAGGCCTGACACACACTTATGAAGGACACTGACTGCTATTATATTACAGTCAAAAAAGTTTTGGGGTTTTTAAATGCATGCTATTGTGACACCAGATAAGAGTGGCAATGTGCACTAGCAGAGGTTGGCAGAGTAGACGCTGTAGGCCTGACACACCCGCTTGAAGACAACTAACTGCTATTCAATCTATAACAGTGAAAAAAGTTTTTGGGTTTTTAAATGCAATCTACTGCGACACCAGATAAGAGTGGCACTGTGCACTGGCAGAGGTTGGCAGAGTACACGCTGTAGGCCTGACACACACTTATGAAGGACACTGACTGCTATTATATTACAGTCAAAAAAGTTTTTGGGTTTTTAAATGCATGCTATTGTGACACCAGATAAGAGTGGCAATGTGCACTGGAAGAGGTTGGCAGAGTAGACGCTGTAGGCCTGACGCACCTGCTTGAAGACAACTAACTGCTCTTCAATCTATAACAGTGAAAAAAGTTTTTGGGTTTTTAAATGCAATCTACTGCGACACCAGATAAGAGTGGCACTGTGCACTGGCAGATATTGGCAGAGTACACGCTGTAGGCCTGACACACACTTATGAAGGACACTGACTGCTATTATATTACAGTCAAAAAAGTTTTTGGGTTTTTAAATGCATGCTATTGTGACACCAGATAAGAGTGGCAATGTGCACTGGAAGAGGTTGGCAGAGTAGACGCTGTAGGCCTGACGCACCTGCTTGAAGACAACTAACTGCTCTTCAATCTATAACAGTGAAAAATGTTTTTTGGTTTTTAAATGCAATCTATTGCGACACCAGATAAGAGTGGCACTGGCAGAGGTTGGCAGAGTACACGCTGTAGACCTGACACACACTTATGAAGGACACTGACTGCTATTATATTACAGTCAAAAAAGTTTTGGGGTTTTTAAATGCATGCTATTGTGACACCAGATAAGAGTGGCAATGTGCACTGGAAGAGGTTGGCAGAGTAGACGCTGTAGGCCTGACGCACCTGCTTGAAGACAACTAACTGCTCTTCAATCTATAACAGTGAAAAAAGTTTTTGGGTTTTTAGATGCAATCTACTGCGACACCAGATAAGAGTGGCACTGTGCACTGGCAGAGGTTGGCAGAGTACACGCTGTAGGCCTGACACACACTTATGAAGGACTCTGACTGCTATTATATTACAGTCAAAAAAGTTTTTGGGTTTTTAAATGCATGCTATTGTGACACCAGATAAGAGTGGCAATGTGCACTGGAAGAGGTTGGCAGAGTAGACGCTGTATGCCTGACGCACGTGCTTGAAGACAACTAACTGCTCTTCAATCTATAATAGTGAAAAAAGTTTTTTGGTTTTTAAATGCAATCTATTGTGACACCAGATAAGAGTGGCACTGGCAGAGGTTGGCAGAGTACACGCTGTAGGCCTGACACACACTTATGAAAGACACTGACTGCTATTATGTTACAGTCAAAATAGTTTTTTGGTTTTTAAATGCATGCTATTGTGACACCAGATAAGAGTGGCAATGTGCACTAGCAGAGGTTGGCAGAGTAGATGCTCTAGGCCTGACACCCACTTAAAGACAACTAACTGCTATTCAATCTATAACAGTGAAAAAAGTTTGAGTTTTTAAATCCACGCTATTGTGACACCAGATATGAGTGGCAATGTGCACTGGCAAAGGTTGGCAGAATAGACACTGTAGGCCTGACACACACTTATGAAGGACACTGACTGCTATTATATTACAGTGAAAAAAGTTTTTTGGTTTTTATATGCAATCTATTGCGACACCAGATAAGAGTGGCACTGTGCACTGGCAGAGGTTGGCAGAGTACACGCTGTAGGCCTGACACACACTTATGAAGGACACTGACTGCTATTATATTACAGACAAAAAAGTTTTTGGGTTTTTAAATGCATGCTATTGTGACACCAGATAAGAGTGGCAATGTGCACTGGAAGAGGTTGGCAGAGTAGACGCTGTAGGCCTGACACACCCGCTTGAAGACAACTAACTGCTATTCAATCTATAACAGTGAAAAAAGTTTTTGGGTTTTTAAATGCAATCTACTGCGACACCAGATAAGAGTGGCACTGTGCACTGGCAGAGGTTTGCAGAGTACACGTTGTAGGCCTGACACACAGACGCTTGGAGACAACTAACTGCTATTCAATCTATAACAGTGAAAAAAAATTTTTGGTTTTAATTTCATGCTATTGTGACACCAGATATGAGGGGCAATGTGCACTGGAAGAGGTTGGCAGAGTACACGCTGTAGGCCTGACACCCACTTAAAGACAACTAACTGCTATTCAATCTATAACAGTGAAAAAAGTTTTTGGGTTTTTAAATGCACGCTACTGTGACACCAGATAAGAGTGCCACTTTGAACTGGCAAAGGTTGACACAGTACACGTTGTAGGCCTGACACACAGACGCTTGGAGACAACTAACTGCTATTCAATCTATAACAGTGAAAAAAGTTTTTTGCTTTTAAATGCACGCTATTGTGACACCAGATATGAGTGGCACTGTGCACTGGCAGAGGTTGGCAGAGTAGTCGCTGTAGGCCTGACACACATGCTTGAAGACAACTAACTGCTATTCAATCTATAACAGTGAAAACACTTTTTTTGTTTTTAAATGCACCAGATATGAGTGGTGGCACTGGGCAAGGGGGCACAGTATCCACTGTGAGCCTGACACAGAAGCTGGCAGGCAGGCAACTGCAATTAGATTACACAGATAAAAAAAGCAGACTGATGTTCTAGCCCTAAAAAGGGCTTTTTGGGGGTGCTGATCTTACAGCAGAGATCAGATGAGTCCGTCAGGACTGTAGTGGACACTGAATACACTAGCCTAGCTATCCATTTCCCTATCAAATCAACAGCAGCTACACTTTCCCTCCTCTCACTAAGAATGCAGCTTCAGAATGAATCTAAAATGGATGCTGTCCAGTAGGTGGGAGGGTCTGCTAGGGAGGGTGTGCTGCTGATTGGCTGGAATGTGTCTGCTGACTGTGAGGCACAGGGTCAAAGTTTACTCAATAATGACGAATAGGGGGTGGATCGAACCGCGCATATGTTCGACCGCCGTGGTGAACGCAAACACGCTATGTTCGCCGGGAACTATTCGCCAGCGAACCGTTCGGTACATCACTATTGCTGAGAGTTTAGTCTGCAAACAGGTTTTTTTCCTTAAAAAAAAAAAAAAATCCTTCACTGCTTTTAAATCAAGGAGGAACCTGAATTAACCATCTGGCTTCGGCACTAAAAACAGGCTTTAATAAGTTCATGAAAGTCTTTTTGGAAGACAGCTCTATTAAGTTTTCTTTCAAAGTGTCTGGACTTCTGTAAAAAGATCCGAAGCTGTTCGGGTTGGCTGTACTGCGAAACAAAGGAATGTTCTTAGAGGAAGTTCTGTTTGCTATTTGTAAAGGACCCAGTTGCCTGTAGTGGCATTTTACCCACTGGGAAGTAAAAGTCAGATGTCTTCATCCTATAGGTCTAGTGCCATAATCTACAATCTTTTGTCTTTTCAGAGAATTTTCCTTCAGAGATTTCTTTTAGTCAGATATTTCTTTTATTCCAATGGAATTTCGCCAGAAACATTGGACTTTTACTACCAATGTTTCTGCAATCAGGGATTTGCTTTGTATTGCCGTAGCAGAGAGTTTGCATATCTGCCCTTTTCCTGGCTAATCATGGCAGCATCACTTAGCAGTCACAGGACAGGAATTAATTCGATGAATTAGACTGATAGGTATAAAGAGTCCCTCCTCCCCTTACACCGCACTCCTCTTGGAAGACTAAGCGCTTCAAGGATCGGTCCTTTCGGGACAGCAGAAGCTATAGACCAGGAAGAGAGTATTCCAGAAATTTTTCTTGGAAAATCTTCTCACATTATTGACCAATAATGCTTCCAGAGGAAGAGGAGCTAGAACCTCTGAGAAGAACTGCCCATTCGGGGACTGTGGGAGGAAGACTGAAGTTCTTTTATCCGCTGTGTAAAATATTAGGGACGTGTGGGGCAATTCCATCATAAGAGAGGGTTACAGGATAAAATTTGCCTCTTACGCAAAATCTTCTTTCTTCAAGAAATCAAAGGTGTTGGCAGGCATCAAACGAAGGGCCATGAAGGCCTGCATTTCTACTCTTCTGGAACAAAAAGTTATAGAAGAAGTTCCAAAACAGGAAAGGTTCCAAGGGGTTTACTCCACAGTGTTCTTGGCTCCAAAACCCCAGGGAAAGTGGCGTCTCATCCTGAACTTGAAAGGAGTAAACTCCATGCTCGACGTAAGAACATTTAAGATGGAATCTTTACAGACCATCTTAAAAAGTATCAAAAGAGGGGATTGGATGACATCTATAGACTTGAGGGACGCCTACTACCAAATCTCTACAAACCATGATCATATGCGGTTTCTCAGATTCTGGGCTCTAGGAAGGCATTTTCAATTCCGGGGACTGACATTTGGCCTCAGCTTGGCACCAAGAACGTTCTCAAAAGTTCTTGTCACCTTGATTGCCTTAATAAGAGTGAGAGGTATCGCAATCTTCCATTACTTGGACAATATCCTTATCATAGGACTATCTCAAAGGATAGTGGCTCATCATACTTGGGTTACAATGAACATTCTTTGAGACCACGGTTGGCTTCTGAACATAGAGAAAAGTTTCCTAATTCCTTCACAAAAGATCATATTCCTCAGAGCAGTAATAAACACTATCTCCGCCCATGTGTTCCTGTTTCCAGAGAGGGCTGTGAGGATCTGAGACAAAATAATAAAACTACAAGGTTTTGAGACTGGCTCAGCCAGAGAAGTCATGAGCCTCCTTGTTTCTTTGACTTCAACGATTGGGCTGGTAAAATGGGCCCAATGGAAGATTCACACTGTTCAGAATTGCTTCCTTCTTCAATTCGACAAAGTAGAAACAGATTGGGAGCAAATAATAGGTCTGCCCCTGCCAGTAAGAAAAGGGTTGGACTGGTGGATGGGTAAGAAGAATTTGGCAAAAGGCTTCCCGTTGGAGGAACCTCCTTGGAACGCTATTACAACAAATGCCAGTTTCTCTGGATGGGGTGCCCACTTCAATTCCACAGGGACACAAGGGAAGTGGACCCGAGAAGAGAGTCGCCTACACTCAAATCTAAGAGAACTAAGAGCTATTTCCAAAGCCGTCTTGGTATTCCTCCCGATGATCGAAAAAATCTTGGGTACTAGTCAAAACAGACAACCAAGCAGTTGCTTCGTATGTGAACAACCAAGGAGGCACAAGAAGCAGCTTGCTCTTGAAGGAACTAGTTTCCTTGATGTAGGTGGACATGAAAAATCTCCAAGGTCTGAAGGTTTCTGTAACGGAGCTCCGTGTACTCCGACCGAGTACCCTCCATTGATGGATGCTCCTAGCGCTTACAGAGGACTCCAAGCACTGCAGACGACACCACAACCACCGCAGGCTCCACAACCGCCGTAGCTTAACTGGAGCCTCGCCGTCTTCCTTCCACCCTGGATCGGATTCTGTCCTCCAGGACCGTGTGGAGAAGACCTCTCCTCCAGGAGAGCGTATCCGGAACAGGCTCTTAAAAGAGCTAAGTGATTAAGCTCAGGGGAATATGCAGAGCATAGCAATCCTTAATGTGATATAGCAGTTCCCTCCAATAACGAGACGAGGCTACGTATTGAGGGTCAGAAGAGGTCTGAGGTGCTGGAACACCCAGCCTGGTTTTTATTACAAGTGTACACATACAGGCCACACCCAGGGGGAGGCATAAAATAACCAATAGTATCATGGGTGCAACCCACACATCCCCTCCCCTTAGTGTGACACATAATCCCATTATACATACAGTTAAAATATACTTTTTACACAACTTTCATAACTCTAAAACCATACATCACATTCACATAAAAATACATATCCACAATCAATCCATTCAGGGGAACAACATATTAAAAAAATGGCATGAATCCGACCAGGGTTTCAAAAGTTACTAAAAGTATCTTTTGTCCCTTACTAGCTGCATGGCAAACCGGTTTAGACAGGTTTTACATAGGCCTCTATCCTGGAGACAAAGAGGAAAGTAATCCAATTATCCAGGGCTAGAAGCAGACTCCATTAACCACATGGTTACAGAAAGACATAAAACACTTTAAAATACAGAAAGTAACTTTTTATCCATAACACACCGACATTTCACATATCCCCAGATAGCTGGGATCTGAGCGCACAAAACTACTGAATAGCGCGCAGATCCTATTCACACAGTACAATTGCCATGGAGCTAAAGTCTTTCCCATAGTCTTTCATTATATGAATAGGCTCCATGGTATAGCTATCTGGGGTATCACATTCCCATAAAGTCTGGTCCATAGTCCAAAGGCAAGAGGCGGGCAATCAGCCCCCTCCAAGGACACGTGGCGAGGTCGGTTTCGCCACCCCCAAATGTAAGTTTTACAGGGCAATATAGTCCAGGGCCATAGTCGCAGGGGAGGAGGCAGGCAAGCAGGCCTCTCCAGGACAAAGTGGCGAAGGGCACTTTGTCACACATCTCCCCTTTGGGGGGAAGACTAACCAGGCACCTGACCTTCTGTCGGTCAGTGCCTCCGTTAGTCGATCCACCAACCCACAATATATAGATGCCAGAGTAGCCCCCCCACAACAACAAAGTACAAGAGCAGCCCACCCACAACAAACAGTTACTGCACCTGGGTATTTTGCTGTGGTGATGGGGTAACACGCTGAGGGGACTTGAAGGGCAGAGGCCAGCGGCGCTCTGCCCTGATGCCAGCTCTTCTGCTGAGATAGCCTGCCGGACATCAGGCTCTGGACCAGGGAGAAAGGTAGGGCAGAGGCCGACTGCACTCTGCCCAGCTGCCAGCTCTTCTGCTGGGATGCTTGGAACATAGTCTGGCTTAGTAGCCAGCGGAACATGGGAGTCAGTGGGGGTTAACATCTCCTCTGTTAACCCTGGTGCCACGCTAGGAGTTAGCTGGGGAGGGGAATTTGTACTTACCCCCTCCTCCTGTTGTCCCAATGAGGGTAGTTGGGGATCTGGACAGGCTGGCCAGCATCCCTGTAGGTCAGGCACAGAGACCACGGTCCCATCTGCGCCGTCTGGGAGATTGGTGTCTCCCCTTGTTAGGTTAAGCTGCCGCTGGGGAGAGGGGGTGCTGTGCTCCTCTCCCTGAAACACAGGCTGCCGCTGGAGAGGGAGACCGCCTGTCTCCACTCCCGTAACATTGTCCTGCTGCTGGAGAGAGGGACCAACTGTCTCTGCTCTCTGTAGGACAGACTGCTGCTGGGGGGGAAGGACGGCACCTTCGGCCCCCTGTAACTCAATCTGCCGCTGGGGAGGAAGGACGGAACCTTTAGCTCCCTGGGTTACACACTGCCGCCTCAGGGGAAGACGGCTAACCTCCTCGGATGCAGCCTCTACTCTGCTGCTGTAACACTCTTTCCGCTGAGTATACTCTCCGTCCATCCTTGATTTTCGCTTAGCCATGACCTGGTTCCAGATCCCCTGGAATATCTCCATGGATACATAACCCCCATACTGGGCCACTCGCTGCCTCACCTCGGCCAGCCCATAATCCTCAGTGTCAGAGCCTTCCAGACTTGTCTGCTCCAAGTCGCTGGATACCTCTGCTGCCAGGGGCGCTGCACGAGTGCTAACGTTGCCCTCAATTTGTAACTCCAAGGAATTGGTGTTGTCTGTAGCTGTCTTTCTGGCTGTAGGAACGATCCCACCGCTGCCACCACTGTAACGGAGCTCCGTGTACTCCGACCGAGTACCCTCCGTTGATGGATGCTCCTAGCGCTTACAGAGGACTCCAAGCACTGCAGACGACACCACAACCACCGCAGGCTCCACAACCGCCGTAGCTTAACTGGAGCCTCGCCGTCTTCCTTCCACCCTGGATCGGATTCTGTCCTCCAGGACCGTGTGGAGAAGACCTCTCCTCCAGGAGAGCGTATCCAGAACAGGCTCTTAAAAGAGCTAAGTGATTAAGCTCAGGGGAATATGCAGAGCATAGCAATCCCCAGTGTGATATAGCAGTTCCCTCCAATAACGAGACGAGGCTACGTATTGAGGGTCAGAAGAGGTCTGAGGTGCTGGAACACCCAGCCTTGTTTTTATTACAAGTGTACACATACAGGCCACACCCAGGGGGAGGCATAAAATAACCAATAGTATCATGGGTGCAACCCACACATCCCCTCCCCTTAGTGTGACACATAATCCCATTATACATACAGTTAAAATATACTTTTTACACAACTTTCATAACTCTAAAACCATACATCACATTCACATAAAAATACATATCCACAATCAATCCATTCAGGGGAACAACATATTAAAAAATGGCATGAATCCGACCAGGGTTTCAAAAGTTACTAAAAGTATCTTTTGTCCCTTACTAGCCGCATGGCAAACCGGTTTAGACAGGTTTTACATAGGCCTCTATCCTGGAGACAAAGAGGAAAGTAATCCAATTATCCAGGGCTAGAAGCAGACTCCATTAACCCCATGGTTACAGAAAGACATAAAACACTTTAAAATACAGAAAGTTACTTTTTATCCATAACACACAGACATTTCACATATCCCCAGATAGCTGGGATCTGAGCGCACAAAACTACCGAATAGCGCGCAGATCCTATTCACACAGTACAATTGCCATGGAGCTAAAGTCTTTCCCATAGTCTTTCATTATATGAATAGGCTCCATGGTATAGCTATCTGGGGTATCACATTCCCATAAAGTCTGGTCCATAGTCCAAAGGCAAGAGGCGGGCAATCAGCCCTCTCCAAGGACACGTGGCGAGGTCGGTTTCGCCACCCCCAAATGTAAGTTTTACAGGGCAATATAATCCAGGGCCATAGTCGCAGGGGAGGAGGCAGGCAAGCAGGCCTCTCCAGGACAAAGTGGCGAAGATCACTTTGTCACAGTTTCTTCCTAAGGTGATTTCTCAGTTTCATCTCTCTCAAGAAGTGGTCCTTCCATCATTCTACCCCAATCCTACTTCTCAAGAGGAAGTTAGGTGGCAACGTTTGGATGTCATGAACTGAAGCTAGTTCATTCTGAATCATACAGAAAGACTGACTAACTCTTCATTTTACCTTCAGGAGTTAGGCAAGGTGAGGCGGCCTCTTTATCTACATTGAAACGTTAGATTTCGCTAATGATCAGGATAAGAACACATTCTACCAGAGCATTGTCAACTTCATGGGCTAATATATAGTAATGTGACAGCATATCACATGATACAGTGCCATAGTTGCCAACATTTGAAAAAAAATTCCAAGGACATTTTGCAGCACAGCTATCAATTACTGTCTGTGTATAATATCCCTGGACAGTCAGTGCTCTCTGTTTAATACAGGGTTGTGTGTGTAATAAATTGGGACAGTCAGTGCTCCCTGTAACGGACACCTTCCGTTGATGGACGCTTCCTAGCTTGCGTCGAGGACCACAAGCACCGCACTGGACACCACAACCACCGCAGATTCCACAACCGCCGTAGCTTAACTGGAGCCGCGCCGTCTTCCGTCCACCCTGGAATGAACCTCCAGCATTCAGGACCGTGTGGGGAAGACCTCTCCTCCAGGAGAGGGTATCAGGAACAAGAACTAAGTGATAAAAGCTCAAGGGAGTATGCAGAGCATAGCAATCCCCAGTGTGATATAGCAGTTCCCTCCAATAACGAGACAAGGCTACGTATTGAGGGTCAAGAAGAACTCTGGTTTAATTACACACACTCTGCTTTTATGCAATTCTCCCCTGCAAGGGAGACGCCCACATCCAATTAAACATTACCCACTCACACAATGGTTACCTCCCACAGATTCCCTCCCCTTAGCCTGAGAGGTAACCCAATTATAACGTACAATTTAAACATACATTTTTATAACTTTAAAACTATACATTCAATCTTCATAAAACAAGAGTTAGCTGGAAGTCCTTTATGACCGACCGCAAGCATATTTTTGTGGTGGAATCTCGGTAAAAATAAATTTAGTAGGCCGAGATTACCACGTGGCATGTGTACGTGCATATGCTGACGTATCGATCAGTTGGTTGCACGAGGCAAGATACGATCAGTAGTGTACGGAGCATGTGCAAGAATACAGGATGTAGTATTCCCCTCCTCCATTGTGCTGGACAAGTCATGCGGTCAAGCAGGAAGTTAATTCTTATTTGTATTGATTGGTCAAGAGAATGTGCGGGTGGAGCTTAATATGGGAGGAGTGCCTATATGTGCCTATATAAGGAGCCTGCACTATTGTCCGGGGCTCAGAACTTGCTGTATTTTGGTGACATTAGTCCCTCTGAGTCCCGATCGGTGATCCAATAAAGAATCTCTTCCTTCCTGAAGAAACCTGTGTCCATCTCTCTGTGCTTCGCTTCCGTCAGTTTCTCCGGTATCATTTGGTGCATTGGCCGGGAAGCTCATCGTTCAACGGTAGCTGAGAGGCAGAGGCGTGAGACGGTCTATCTTTGCCCACGTTCTCTACGGCTGCACCCCTGAACTTCTGCGTGGACCTCCCTTCGTCTCGGCGCCACTGGTCTGTTGTCCAGGAGATCATCGGCCTCTACGTAAGAAGTGCTGGGGTGTCCCCGTCGATGAGTGTGAACTCAGGTTCAGGAACGAGGAGGTAAGACAACTGCTGTTTTAGACGGCAGACCCACTAGGGGTATACCGATTGTGCGGTAGGCCCATAAGGGGTTATTTGTGTATGGAATCTGCCCCCTCTGTCGGAGGGAAGGAGCGAAGGCGCACCGCTCGATCGAACGCTCTTTAGTCAGACCGTTTGATTTTGTTAGTCAGGCGGGGTTCTGGTGTAAATAGCCCTAGCCGGACACCGGTGTCTTGTCTAGACTAGCGTTCTAGGGTGTATATTTTGTTCGCTAGGTCGGAGGGACCGGGAGACTAAGCGGCGTCTGTGTAAATTCGGTTCGCTAGCTCTCAACCTATCTTGGCTAAGGGGGAAGGCGTGTAAATTTGGAACCCACTAGATTTTTGATAGTAATCGACTAAGAGGCGTCTGTGTAAATTCGGTCCTCTAGCTCGCTATATGTGGTGCTTGGGCAGTGTGGCTAACCAAAACGGATGTAGATAGTTTTAGGTAGTCCATTCAAGGTACTGGCCAATAGTTTAGTTGGGAATTGTAAATGTGATAAAGATTGTTTAGTAAAGTGTATATCTTGTTAGATAGCGCGAGCTCAGCCGTCTAGCGAGAGTGTTAATAGTGTGTTGCTGTATCATAGTGCACGGTACCATAACCCTGTATATTTACTGACACTGTATATAAGTACTAATCACTGTCGTCCATTGCATGTTTAACACCATAACCACTAATAATTGTATTGTGACCTTAAATTGTGCTTTGACCTATGCTAACCGTACTGTAACCGCTATTTGTAAAAGACGATGTTACTGGGGTGTGTTATAGACGGGTAATTCATATATAGAGAATTATAGCGTGGGTGACTGTATAGTTTCGCCAAAGGGCATAATATTGATTATATAGTGACTGGTGTAACAGCTGTGTGTGTACGGGAATTCCCTGAGTGTTTATTGTGTTATTGTGTACGTTTCACTTGGTAACTGTACCACGTGGTGCTGTTGCCAGAGGAAACGGGTGTGACTGTTGAATAGTACGCGTGCATAGTATTCGTTGTCAGCGACGTTCCATTGATAAGTATGGGCGCGTCGCAGTCAACGATTCCGGATCCCTTAGGTTGTATGGTGAAGAATTTTAAAAAGGGATTCAAAACATGTGATTTTGGGGTTAAAATGTCTCCTGTACGTTTGGTCACTTTGTGTACTAGGGAGTGGCCTACTTTGGTTGCGGCATGGCCGCCACGTGGCAGTTTGGATCCAACTCTGGTACAGCGCTTACACGTGGCTGTATCGGGTAGGCCTGAACTTTACGGGCAGTTTCCTTATATTGATTGTTGGAGACAGGCCGTAAATGACTCGCCAAAATGGATTCAGACATGCCACGAGGAGCAATGTCGCCTCATGGTGGCTAGGACTTGTTTGTCCACTAGGACTGGTGTTAGGCCCATTTTGGACACGCCCCCTGAGTCCGAGATCCCTTTGCCGCCCCCTTACTTTCCTTTAAGAGGAAGTGACGCAAATGCAGGAAGTCCTGCACCCCTTCCCTCATTGCCCTCATCCACTTCCGCTTCCTCCTCCAGTACAGAATCCACCCCCTCTCGTACTAAATCTCCCCTTCCGGAACCAGAGCCAACCCCCATTAGATCTGAATATCCTGATTTGGCGCCACTTCAGACTTCCGGTCAAGCTTCTTCTAGCTCGGCTCGAAGTGTTTTATTTACTAATTTTTCCCAAAACCAAGCTCCCACATCCTCATGTTTTATTACCCCCCGACCGGAACCTCTAACTGACGCCCCTCCACGTAGCCCCATACTAACCCGACAACTGACCGGTACCCAACAATTAAAACATTATCAGATGCCTCTTCGTCTGAATCCCGGGTCAGCCTATATCGATGCCGCAGGTCAAATGGCACATGCTGACCCAGTCTTCGTATATGTCCCGTTCACGACTACCGATCTCTTAAATTGGAAGACCCACAATTCCTCGTACACTGAGAAACCACAAGCTATGACTGATCTGTTCACCTCAATAGTTCAGACACATAACCCGACATGGGCTGATTGCCAGCAGTTATTAATGACTTTGTTCAATAATGAGGAAAGGACAAGAATTAATCAAGCGGCCATTAAAGCGCTAGAGGATAGAGCCCGTGCTTTGAATCAAGCCAATCCAGCAGCATGGGCCGCAACACATTATCCTAACACCGATCCCGACTGGAATGTAAATGGTGCTGATATGGTTCAACTCAGAGCCTATAGAGACGCTATAATTGCTGGCATGAAAGCTGGAGGAAAGAAAGCCATTAATATGTCGAAGACAGTTGAGGTGAAAACGTGATGAAGCGCCCAGTGTCTTTTATGACCGATTATTGGAGGCATATCGCTTGTATACCCCCTTTAATCCGGAAGACGCAGATAATTCCCGAATGGTGAACCTTTGTCAGCCAAGCTTACGGAGATATTAAGCGCAAGCTACAAAAGTTAGAAGGGTTTGCAGGTATGTCTATCACCCAACTAATGGAGGTAGCGAATAAAGTATACATGAACAGGGAAACAGAAAGTAAGAAAGAGGAAGAGCGCAAGATGCGTAGAAAGGCAGATATGCTAGCGGTAGCGATCGCAGGCGTAGATAGACGGGGCCCAGATAGAGGCGATAGTAAGTGGAATGAGGAACCTCTAAGTAGAAATCAGTGCGCATACTGTAGGGAAGAAGGGCATTGGAGAAATGAGTGTCCGCGAAGAGAACAGTATGAGAGAGACAGACCTAGGACAGGTTATGGAAACTTTAGAGGCAGAACGAGAGGTAGAGGAGGCCCCGGAGGGAGTAATGGTAATAGAGGGAGCAATGGGAACAGAGGAAGTGTTAGGGAAGATAGGTATTTTCCAGCAGAGCAAAGGTCCCGCGATAGAGAAGGTAGGGACTTTGTAGGATTGGCTGACACGGTCATGGAGGACTATTGATACCGACCGGGCTCCATCCCCCCTTGGTCGAGCGGAGCCTATGGTCGATGTATCAATAGGGGGAAAAAGGAGTGCGTTCATGATCGACACTGGTGCTGAACATTCAGTGGTGACTAATCTAGTTGCTCCTCCATCTGGAAGGACTATTACTGTGATAGGAGCAACTGGAAGAAGTGCTGAAAAACCGGTTCTTAAAAGTCGACTCTGTACATTGGGAGGCCACGTAGTAAAACATCAATTTCTTTATATGCCTGAATGTCCAGTCCAATTGCTGGGACGTGATATGCTATCTAAATTACAAGCGCAGATTACGTTCCTACCAAATGGAACAACATCCTTAAAGTTTAATGGACCTTCAGGTATTATGACATTATCCGTACCAAAGGAAGAAGAGTGGCGACTTTATACAGCGTTGACTAGCCAAAACCCTAGGAGTGATGAGTCCTTATTTAACATACCAGGAGTTTGGGCAGAGAACAACCCACCAGGACTGGCCCGCAATATTCCACCTATTAAAATTGAACTAAAACTTGGGGTTTATCCAGTGAGCCTAAGACAATATCACATCCCGCAGAAGGCTAAGAAGAACATACAATCTTATCTGGATAAGTTCATACGGTATGGTATCCTAAAATTCTGTACTTCCCCCTGGAACACCCCATTGCTGCCTGTTCAAAAGCCCGGTACAGATGAGTATCGACCTGTGCAGGACTTGAGAGCAGTCAATGATGCGGTTGTTAGTATACACCCAGTTGTACCCAATCCATATAACCTGCTTGCTTTAATTCCGGGCGGGGCTACTTACTTTACAGTCTTAGACCTCAAAGATGCCTTCTTTTGCCTCCGAATTGCCGCAGAAAGTCAATGTATTTTCGCTTTCCAATGGGAGAACGCTGTAACGGGCTCAAAACGCCAAATGACCTGGACAAGACTGCCCCAAGGGTTTAAAAATTCACCTACCCTATTTGGTTCAGCTCTAAGTCAAGATCTACTGGATTTCGAGTCCATCCCAGGAGAGTGTGTATTGTTACAGTATGTAGATGATTTGTTGATAGCAGCAGTTACAAAGGAAATATGTCAGCAAGCAACGCACGATCTACTACACATTCTCTGGAAGGCAGGATACAAGGTGTCTAGAAGGAAGGCTCAGTTGTGTTTGCCAACTGTCAAATATCTGGGATTCCATATCTCTGAAGGTCAAAGAATTATGGGGCCAGAGAGAAAAGAAGCTGTGTGCCAAATACCGATACCCAAGAATAGAAGACAAGTGCGAGAATTCTTGGGGGCAGCAGGCTTCTGTAGGATATGGATTCCCAGCTACGCGATACTGGCAAAACCTCTGTATGCAGCTATCAAAGGTACAGAGCACGACCCCTTCTTATGGACTCAAGAACAGCAAACGGCATTTGAAGATGTGAAGAAGGCTTTGATGAGTGCCCCAGCATTAGGTCTACCTGATCACACACGACCATTCTACCTGTATGTACATGAGCAAAGAAGAATGGCTGTGGGAGTATTGACACAGTACTTGGGATCATGGCAAAGACCTGTCGCCTACATGTCTAAGCAACTGGATGCAGTGGCCAGCGGACTTCCACCTTGTCTAAGAGCCGTAGCTGCAGCCGCCCTGCTAGTAGCTGAAGCCGATAAACTCACTCTGGGTCAAGAACTTTATGTACGAGTCCCACATGCAGTACAGACGTTGTTGGATTACAAAGGAAATCATTGGTTTAGTAACAGCCGTATGACCAAGTATCAAGCAATGTTGTGTGAAAACCCAAGAGTGCATTTAGAGACTGTAAACACCTTAAATCCAGCTACCCTTTTGCCACAACCTACTGAAAGTCAACATGATTGTTTGGAAGTAATGGATGAAGTATTTTCAAGTAGACCAGATCTTCGTGATTTTCCCATCCAGAACCCCGATGTTCAATATTACACCGACGGCAGTAGTTATGTGAAAGAAGGGATCCGCTATGCAGGATATGCAGTAACAACAATAGACAAGGTGATAGAAGCTCGGCCACTGGCGAAAGGAACATCAGCACAAAAGGCAGAATTGATAGCACTGACACGAGCGTTACAATTGGCTGAAGGTTTAAGAGTGAACATCTACACGGACTCCAAGTATGCGTTTTTAACCACTCATGCCCACGGAGCTTTGTATAAAGAAAGAGGACTATTGAATTCAGAAGGCAAAGAAATCAAATATGCAGCTGAAATCCTACAACTATTGGAAGCAGTGTGGGAGCCGAAAGAAGTCGGTATCATACATTGTCGAGCGCATCTGAGAGGAGATGGTGATGTAACCAAAGGAAATCGGATGGCAGACAGTACAGCTAAGCGTGCCGCTGAATCAGGAAGACAGGAGTATGTGGGGCATATAGCTGCTCTTATACCAACTCCACTGTCTCAATGGACTCCAGTTTATACAGCTCAAGAAGAGGAGTGGTTAAAGACTGAACCTGGAAAGTATTTGGAGAACAAATGGTATCAGTTAGAAGATGGAAGAATAGTCATTCCAGCATCACTAGCGGTAGAAATTGTCCAAAATTATCACAACGGGACACATTCTGGGAGAGACAGCACAGAAGAATCTCTCAGAAAACATTTCTACATACCAAGATTGTCCAACTTGACTCAGGCCATTGTACGAAGATGTGTAACGTGTGCTAAAAATAATGCAAGGCAAGGACCAGTAAAGCCACCAGGAGTCCAGTTTATGGGGGGACTCCCCATGTCCGATTTACAAATTGACTATACAGTGATGCCTAAATCGGGTGGACATCGTTACCTGCTGGTAATTGTGTGCACCTATTCAGGCTGGGTAGAAGCATGTCCTACTCGTACAGAGAAAGCAGGAGAAGTTGTGAGATTCCTGCTACGAGAAATAATACCACGATATGGACTACCCTGCTCTATAGGATTGGACAATGGTCCAGCTTTTGTTCACCAGTGCCTACAGCAACTGACTCATATGCTTGGTATAAAGTGGAGGCTTCATACGGTAAGGTAGAGAGAATGAATAGAACTATTAAGAAGCAGTTGGCTAAAATGTGTCAGGAAACCCAACTTAAGTGGAACGTTCTCTTACCCATAGCTCTATTGCGAATCCGCAGTACCCCTACCAGAAGGATGGGCCTCTCTCCTTTTGAAATCATGTATGGGCGACCACCTCCCGTACTTGGTAACTTAAGGGGGGATTTGAGTCAGTTGGGAGAAGGAATTACCCGGCAGCAGGTTGTAGAGTTGGGTAAGACTATGGAGGAGGTACAGAAATGGGTACAAGATAGATTACCTGTGAATATTTATCCCCCAGTTCATAGTTACCACCCAGGAGACCAAGTGTGGATTAAAGAGTGGAAAAATGTACCGTTAGGGCCCAAGTGGAGAGGTCCTTATGTTGTTCTTTTGTCTACCCCTACAGCGATAAAAGTAGCCGAAGTGACTCCGTGGATACATCACTCCAGGGTTAAACCAGCAGCAGTCGATTCTTGGCAAGTTACAGCAGATCCAGAGAATCCCTGCAAGATCCGGTTAAAACGCACGACTCAGTCGGAGTAACAAGGAACTTTGTGGATTACAACATTTTATTGTTTCAGAGATTTGGTACGTGAGTGAGAGGGCCATAATAAAGCCTGTCCGCCCACCGACGTATAGTGTGTATAGTGTGTAGGGAAAGTCTCGAAGGGACTCCTGTGAAGACGAGCAGAACTCCATTCCCTGCAGCCCTTACATCCTGGAAGCTGAGGTGCCTTCGCACGGACGAAGACTGAGGATGACGGCGAAAGATGTGTTCTTGATAATGTTTATTTATGTGTATTTTTATATTCAGGAAGGTAGAGGTACCGACACTCCTAGCTGTGAGGTATGCATTAAGACTACAAGAACAGGTAACCATATTTCCCAAACCCTAATTTGGCATTCACAATACGAGTGTAAAGGAGATGTATCAAGATGTAGATACCTAAATATAGAATATAGTGTGTGCCATTTAGGAGTAGGAGAACCTAAGTGCTTCAGTCCGGAGTATCAACCTCGTACAATTTGGTTGACTCTCAGGAATGGAGATCCTCAGGGGACCCTAATTAATAAGACGGTGTTAGAATCCGTACATTCGTCGGGTGTTCTGCTATTTGATGCGTGTAAGGCGATATCAAGTGGTAGAAAGCCGTGGAATGTATGTGGGGATCTTAGATGGGAGAGGACGTATGGGTCTAACGATAAATATATTTGTCCCAGTAGTAAAATTAAATATGTGAGTCCTAGATGCCCAAATAGAGATTATAACTTTTGCCCATATTGGTCTTGTGTGGGGTGGGCAACTTGGGGACAGACAGTAGACAAGGACATGATAGTGTCATGCCTTAATTATAATATCCTCTTACTTCCTGGTTCCACGGAGCTTAGCCACACCTCTTTATGACACGGTCTCCCTATTTAATCTGACCGCACCAGCTGATCGAGGCTGGATTATTGAACTACGTTCCGTACTCACGAACCGGCTGCAACATCGTTGTGAAAGCCCTCTATTACCGGACTGGACTGGAAGACTTCAAGTTCCCTTCACCTTTCCTCATCCACGACTAAAGCTGAACTCTCTCCATTCAGGATAAACCGCCTCTGAGGAGATCTCGGGAACCAGTGTTCTATGTGCCGGAAGCTAAGTAAAACCTCTGTGATAAGCGTTGCATCTCAAAGCTGTTATTTCCTGTCTCCAAAGTCCTTTGTTAAAACAAACCCGTTACAGCTAACTTCAACTCATACTTTGTCTCAGTTAGCTGCATCTGTCTTACTTCAGTTAAAGTCTATGGAACAGCTATTGTAACTTCTTATCACCTAATTAATTAATACTACTAAAGGACTCTTTCTGATTCAGTTATCGTTTACTACTTAAAGCTACAGTGCATATAATTGTGGACTTCAGTTATCGTTTACTACTTAAAGCTACAGTGCATATAATTGTGGACTTCAGTTATCGTTTACTACTTAAAGCTACAGTGCATATAATTGAAGATTATGCTAGCGTTAGTGTACTTATAATCTTAATTTTAGTAATGACAGGAGGCGAGTATTTTGCATTAACTCTCTTTACTAACTCACATAGCAGTAAAGAAAAAGGTGAAAACATTAACCAATCAAAAGAAAGTAGGAGGTATAGTATTCACAGTAATGAGGCTCCTCCCCCTCTTTCGAGAGCGACATCAAATACAATAAAACATTTTTTTTTTTAAAAGAACGGATAAAGTCTTGCAACATGCACCAACGGGTGACTTTTCAAATACGAAGTCCTAGGGTGATCCAAACATGCACCAACAGATGACTTTTCCAATTGCGAAGTCCTGGTTTCTGAAGGAAGGTCCAAACATGTCCATCCTGAGTGTAAGCTGTAATGTCTTGAAGTTATGCTGAAAGAGAGTGTGGAAAAGGTTAGGAACCGGTCTGGCAACTGTTTGCAGTAATGTAATAAACCCAGCACAAACTCTAACGAAATGTACCTAGTCTAAGTATGACAAATAACAGTAACGAAGCTGTAGTTAAATAAGGTACATGTCTTATATATACCAGGTAGTACACGTCTTATATATATCAGGTAGAAAATATGAAGGAAAATATAGAGTATAGGTATACTTACATGAGATTTCATCCTACGAGGGTGCGGAGGGTGGGAAAATACTCGCCTCCTGTCATTACTAAAATTAAGATTATAAGTACACTAACGCTAGCATAATCTTCAATTTTACCACATGACAGGAGGCTTCATATTTTGCATTTTTAACGCTGATGAAGGAGAGACGTGGCTGCCCCCGAGTTTGGGCGGAAATAGAAGGTGCGAAAGGTCGCTTCGCATGACCAATCCGCGGCTCGTAGGATGTCTGTCAGTGATGCTCCCGCGGAGAAAGCCGACGAGGCCGCCGCTCCGCGAACGGAGTGGGCACCGAAGGTGTCTTCCACACCTGCTAGAGACAGGATCCAGCGAACCCATCTGGCAAGGGTGGTAGTAGAGACGGGAACGTGAGGTCTAACATAAGACACCAATAGTTGTCCCGAAGATGAAACCCGAAGGAGGGAAGTGACCTGAACATAACGACGCAGAGCAGAGACCACGCAAAGCAGCGGTTCCGTAGGAAAAAAGGGGTAGAAGACCGACGATGAGTCCGATTTAGTACGACGAGACACTTGGAAGGTAACTCCCTCTGGGGAGACCGAGAAGGCGTCGATGTCGAAAGCCCGCACGTCCGAAACTCTGCGGAACGATACCAGACAAAGTAGGAGTGTTAGTTTGGCCGACAGTTGTCGAAGTGAGAGTCTGTCGTTATCTGGCCAGTCTCGCAGAAACTGTAGGACGACTTCCACGTCCCATAACCGAGTGTACTTGGGTCTGGGGGGCCTTTGAAGTCTGATGCCCCTGAGGAGGCGGCATACCAGAGGGTGTTTCCCGACGGGTGAACCCAGGACCGGAACGTGAGCCGCTGAGATCGCGGAGCGCACGACGTTGAGGGATCGGTAAGACCTGCCCGCGGAGTATAGGTGGGAGAGAAAATTCAAGATGGCCGTTACAGGTGCCGTAAAGGGATCAAAGTTCCGTTCACTGCACCAAGTGGACCAGGAATTCCATGCTGCAAGATAGCATCGTCTGGTTCCTGGTGCCCACGAATCCCATAAGAGGTCTCTAGCTGTCTGCGATAAGTCCTCGGTCTGCCAGGCACCCCTGAAAGAGTCCAGGCTACTAGAGTGAGGCGGTCTTCCAGAATGAGAGGATGGGGGTTCCCTCTCGGGTCTGTGAGGAGTGTCCGGTAGGACGGTATGAGGAGAGGATCTCTGTAGGATGAAGCTAGAAGGTCCGGGAACCATGGTTGGCTCGGCCATAGGGGAGTGATGAGGAGCAGAGACCCGCGTTGCGTCTTTAAGTATTGTATCGTCCTTGCCACCATGGCAAATGGGGGAAAGGCGTAAGCGCCCCTGGGTGGCCATGGTTGGAGAAAGGCGTCTACTGCTTTGCTCTCCGGATCTGGTAGCCAGCTGAAGTACTCGTCCGTCTGCCTGTTGTTCCGAGATGCGAAGAGGTCCAGGTGGAGGGGGCCTCTCCTGACCGAGAGGTGATGGAAGATTGTAGGGTCCAGTCTCCAGTCGCTGCTGTCCCGCCAATGGCGAGAGAACCAGTCCGCTGTCAGGTTCGTTTCGCCCGGGAGATATTCTGCCATGAGGGAGATTTTCCGGGGAAGGCAAAACTCGAATATTTCTTTCGTAATCTCTGAGAGGAGTCTGGACCGGGCCCCTCCCAGTCTGTTGTAACGGACCGCTGACACATTGTCCATCCGGAGGAGGATGCAGCAGTTGGTCCGGTTTCTCGCTAGGCTGCGAATTGCAAACGACCCCGCTAGAAGTTCTAGGCAGTTGATGTGGAGTTTGAGTTCTTGGGAAGTCCAAGAGCCTCCCGTCGAACTGCCTTCGCAGGTGGCGCCCCATCCCCAGAGGCTGGCGTCTGATTCCAGGACCATGTCGGGCGTGTTCCCGAAGATGGCTCGGCCATTCCACGCTTCCATGCTGTCCAGCCACCATCCCAGTTCTTCTTTGACTTCCTCCGTCACCGGAACCGTTTGGTCGTACGAAGGGTTCTGGCGGAGAAAGGAAGCCTTCAAGCGCTGCATCGCTCTGTAGTGGAGTGGACCCGGGAATATCGCCTGGATAGATGCGGATAGCAAGCCCACGATCCGAGCCAGGTTGCGGAGTGGAATGGAGTGGCTGTGAATGGCTCTGCGTATTTCCTTCTTGATGGCTGTGATCTTTGAGGTTGGGAGCCGTAGTGTGCTGGTCTTGGAATCTATCTCGAAGCCCAGGAATTGTATCTTCTGGGCTGGGGATACTTCCGATTTTTGAAAGTTCACCACGAAACCTAGGGACGTGAGGAGTCGGGTGGTATATTGTGTGTGTTGCGTTAGACTGTACCTGTCTGAGGAAAACAGTAGCAGGTCGTCCAGGTAAATAATGCACCGAATTCCTTGAGTGCGTAGTCGAGACACTACTGGCTTCAGGAGTTTGGTGAAGCACCACGGTGCTGAGCTGAGGCCGAAGGGGAGGCATGTAAACTGCCAGGGGCGGCCTTGCCATCGGAATCTGAGGAACTGTCGGCAGGATGTATGGACGGGTACCGATAGGTAGGCGTCCTTGAGGTCCAGTCTTGTGAACCAGTCCCCTTCTTGGAGCAGATCTCTTAGGAGATGGATGCCTTCCATCTTGAAATGTCTGTATGTTACGAAAGCATTGAGCTTCCTTAGGTTTATAACCGGCCGTAAGTCTCCAGATTTCTTTTTCACTAGGAAAATGTTGCTGAAGAAGCCGTTTTGGTCGTGAGCGGGTTCTATCGCTCCTTTGGCCCTGAGTTCCCGTAGTTCGCCATCGATTAGAAGGCGATCTTCCTTGGAGCACTGAATGGGGTACGGAGGGGCGGTCTGGGACGGGGTTTCCACAAAATCTATGATGTAGCCTTGGACCGTCTGGAGGATCCATGCGTCCGTGGAGATGGCTGTCCAGTTCTGAAAAGACAGAGCGATACGACCTGCAGTATACGGGGTTAGTGGACATTGAGGCATAATGATGCTTACCTGTGGGGAAGCGTGCTCTGCCACGGCTACGAGGTCCTCTGCCTCTGTCTGCTCCACGGGTGTAGGAGAAGGGCTGTCTGAAACCCACTTCTGGGTAGAAGGGTTGGGGTCTGTGTGAGCGGGGGCCAGAGGGCCAAAAACGGCTGGCTGCTCGGCCCCTGTAGCGGCCAGCCCGTCCAAAAACACCCCGACTGGGGTGGCCCCTGAATACTCGCTTCATTGAAGTTTGAGCCTTATTGAGCGAGGTGAAAATGTTTACGTGCTTATTAAGCTCTTTGAGGAAGGCTTCCCCAAACAATTTGCCCTGTGCAAGTGGTCCCAACTCCTTGGTGCCCAATTCCACCAGCTTTCCGTCAATACGGAGCAGCGCTGCTTTTCGCCTCTCAGAGGAGAGGGCTACGTTGGTGTTACCAACAAAACAAAAGCACCTCTGTGCCCATTCTCTTATATCGTGTGCCCACTCTTTAACCATACTGGTATCAAATTCGTCAGCCCTTGTAAAAGCATCGTCCGCCAAAAACATGATGCGGGAAAGTGGGCCAATAGAGTCTAGGAGTTTGTCTTGAACTCCGTGAAAGCCCTTCTCCACTCCTCTCCTGGGGTCGCGGCCACCCCTAGACATGAATGTGTTCATGACCTGGTCGAATTCGGGGGTTTGGGCCACGTTGTCGGGAAGGGAAGGGCGAGGGCATTCCGAACGTAGTCGGTTGCGCACCGTTTTGTCCAGGGGTTTGCGGAGCCAACGGTGCATAAATTTGGAGAGATGGTCGGGGGGGGTCCAGTCCCCCGAACGTGGGTGCCGTATGTTGCGGGGGTCGAATAGACGTTGCCCCGTGGGGTCCAGAATGGCTTCCCCTTCTTCTTGGACCGGAGTGGGGTCGTCCGGCAGTTGGATGTCGTCCAAGAAGGTGCCTTTTAGGAGACCCGTATGGGATCCCGTGTCCGAACCCCAGTCATTGTCTGGATCGGAATCTGCGGCCTGCCACTCATCTAACACAGCCATGGAGCGTGTTTGTTCTTCCCCCTCGTCCGAGGAGTAATGGGCGGGGGTGGGTGGTGCTGGCCTGTGGCGTTTGGCAGGTGCCTTGCCTTTGCCCAGGTTGTCATTCCTTTCCTTGCCCTTCCAGTGGCGTTTGCTGGGCCGAGAGTCGGCCTGGGCATGGGATTCTGAAGCCTCAGAATCATAGTCATGGGCTTGGGCTGTTGTGACTTTTTTAGTCTGATCGGCAGTCGCCGTCATAACCCTGGATAATGCTTTCTCCATAGAGGCGGAGATGGCTTCCGCAATCATGGTTTGGAAGTCTGCAGGGTTTTGAGGTGTATCCATGGTAATAGGAGTTGGGCCGCTGTAATAGCTTGAGGCACAGAAAATGTTGGGCTAGGGGTCTGTCACAGTTAGTGATAAAAAAGGGGGGGGTACCTGCAGTACCCAGTTAACCCCAGCAGGGTAGGTATAGGTATATATATATATAAACCGTGAAATGTAAAAGGGCAAAACCCCAGCAGGGTGAATATGACAATTCTGGCAGTAAAAAAGCACCAGTTTCCCCAGCAGGGAATATTGGGATTTTCTTCTGGGCCACACCCAGGTATAAATGCTCAAATATATATAGGTGGCACGAAATCCACCTGATAGCAGCGGTATTAAATATAGGGCTTCACCCTGTAAGTGTGCAAAAGCACCAGTAGGCAGTAAATATTTTTCGATTATGGGGCCACACCCCAAGCACAGGTAAATAATTTGACTGACCTGGGGACCCCTGCCTGGTTGTGTCCGGTTACTGTGTGTACGGGCGCCGGAATGAGGAGACCGCAATGCTCCCAAGATGGCGGCCGTGGATCTCGCGAGACGCGAGATCCAAGATGGCCGCCGGAGGAGCGGGAAAAAACGGTTTCCCGCCGTGCGGCTACAGTGAAAGCGGCTGTGAAGCCGTGTGGAGGAAAAAGGGGGGTGGAGGGTGAGCGTTACCCTCAGGGAAGTGAGAGACAGTCGGTCCGACGGCGGAGAAGCCGGCAGACCGAGAGGTGAAGAAAAGAAGAGAGACCCTGTGAAGAAAACAGGGAGGGGGAAAAAACTCCCCCAAGAGCGAAACCCCAAGAGGGCAGATGAAATAAAGGTAGAAAACAACAATAGTAGCAAATATAAAACTACATATATAAGATAAAATACAGTATTATATAAAAAATTACATATACAATAGTGAAAAAGGGAAGAGCCAAAAACTCTGACCTGTCTGCTGATGGAGCAGTAAAGAAAGAGGGGGAGGAGCCTCATTACTGTGAATACTATACCTCCTACTTTCTTTTGATTGGTTAATGTTTTCACCTTTTTCTTTACTGCTATGTGAGTTAGTAAAGAGAGTTAATGCAAAATATGAAGCCTCCTGTCATGTGGTAAAATTGTGGACTTCAGTTATCGTTTACTACTTAAAGATACAGTACCTGTAAATTGGAATTAAAGTCAATACCTTTTACTTTTTATAATAAATATTCAAACTATAAGAAATCTGCAGTTGTGTTCCTTCATAACAAATGTTTAGACGTGACAGATAGTGACTAAGTTGCCTACCAGCCCATATTGTAAGTCTATGGAATGCAATCCAGTCCATATACTTATAAATAACCCCGACAAGTTCTTAGACAAGTATGGTAATTTATTTGGGTTTCAAATATATGGGACGGGTTTAGATCCTGGGACAGTATTGTTTATAGGGATAGAGACTGATACGGTATCCTCCCAAACTCATCAAGTATACCATTCCTTTTATGAAGAGATGAGTATAGATAATAAGATCCCCCATAATGCTAAAAACCTGTTCATTGATTTAGCTGAAAGTATTGCCGGTAGTCTTAATGTTACCAACTGCTATGTGTGTGGAGGTACTAACATGGGAGACCAATGGCCTTGGGAAGCAAAGGAGGTAATGTCTGGTTCTGAGGCAGTTGACCAATTAATATCTACACAAGCCGATTATCATATGAGTGTTAGAGGTAAATCTGAGTGGAGATTAAAGACCTCCATCATAGGTTATGTTTGCATAGCAAGGAAAGGAATGATGTATAATACTTCTGTAGGAGAATTAACTTGTCTAGGGCAAAAAGCTTATGATGATGATACAAAGAATACAACTTGGTGGTCGGCTTCAAATGTCTCAGAACCATCTAACCCGTTTGCTAGATACGCCAATTTAAAGGATGTGTGGTTTGACCTATCTACCTGGAGAGCCCCAGCAAATTTGTACTGGATCTGTGGTAAGAAAGCCTATTCGGAGTTGCCACAGGACTGGGAAGGGGCATGTGTGTTGGGTATGCTCAAACCATCCTTCTTCTTGTTACCTATTGAAACAGGTGAGACTTTAGGTGTTAAAGTATATGATGTGAATCATAGGAAAAAAAGGGGACCCATAGAGATAGGCGCCTGGGAAGATAATGAATGGCCTCCCCAGCGTATTATAGATTATTATGGGCCAGCCACGTGGGCAGAAGATGGTACCTTTGGTTATAGAACCCCTATTTATATGCTCAACCGTATTATACGATTACAGGCGGTGGTTGAGATTATTACTAACGAGACATCACAAGCGCTCAATCTTCTAGCGAAGCATAATACCAGGATGAGGACAGCAGTATACCAAAATAGATTAGCCTTGGATTACCTTTTGGCAGTAGAGGGAGGTGTATGTGGGAAGTTTAACCTGAGCAATTGCTGTCTTCAAATAGATGACGAAGGGCAAGCAATAGCTGAGCTTACTAGCCATATGGTTAAACTAGCGCATGTGCCTACTCAGGTATGGAAAGGGTATAATCCAAGTAGTTGGTTTGGTAGCTGGTATGAGTGGTTTGGAGGGCTTAAGGCAGTGGTAGGTGGAGTCCTACTGATTTTAATGTTGTGTCTACTCCTGCCGTGTCTTATACCCTTAGTAGTTAGGTCTGTGCAAAGCCTGATAGAAAATATAGCAGAGAGGAAGGCTGCTGCACAGATAATGGCAATTTATAAATATGAGGCTCTAGATCAGGGAGAACCAATGCAGGAAGATGAGTGTTGAAGATTCACATCATAAGTTAAGTCTGGTCTGGTTCAAGGTAACTTGCGGTGTATGCAAACTAAGGTTAAGTGATGCCTCAAGTAATTGTGAAATATCAAGAGGCATCAAAGGGGGGAATGTGGTGGAATCTCGGTAAAAATAAATTTAGTAGGCCGAGATTACCACGTGGCATGTGTACGTGCATATGCTGACGTATCGATCAGTTGGTTGCACGAGGCAAGATACGATCAGTAGTGTACGGAGCATGTGCAAGAATACAGGATGTAGTATTCCCCTCCTCCATTGTGCTGGACAAGCCATGCGGTCAAGCAGGAAGTGAATTCTTATTTGTATTGATTGGTCAAGAGAATGTGCGGGTGGAGCTTAATATGGGAGAAGTTATGTGCCTATATAAGGAGCCTGCACTATTGTCCGGGGCTCAGAACTTGCTGTATTTTGGTGACATTAGTCCCTCTGAGTCCCGATCGGTGATCCAATAAAGAATCTCTTCCTTCCTGAAGAAACCTGTGTCCATCTCTCTGTGCTTCGCTTCCGTCAGTTTCTCCGGTATCATTTTCATGCCCAAAACAGTTCCACAGATTCAGGCTGTGCGGTCAGTCTATTTCTGGGGAAGACGGCTAACCTCCTCGGATGCAGCCTCTACTCTGCTGCTGTAACACTCTTTCCGCTGAGTATACTCTCCGTCCATCCTTGATTTTCGCTTAGCCATGACCTGGTTCCAGATCCCCTGGAATATCTCCATGGATACATAACCCCCATACTGGGCCACTCGCTGCCTCACCTCGGCCAGCCCATAATCCTCAGTGTCAGAGCCTTCCAGACTTGTCTGCTCCAAGTCGCTGGATACCTCTGCTGCCAGGGGCGCTGCACGAGTGCTAACGTTGCCCTCAATTTGTAACTCCAAGGAATTGGTGTTGTCTGTAGCTGTCTTTCTGGCTGTAGGAACGATCCCACCGCTGCCACCACTGTAACGGAGCTCCGTGTACTCCGACCGAGTACCCTCCGTTGATGGATGCTCCTAGCGCTTACAGAGGACTCCAAGCACTGCAGATGACACCACAACCACCGCAGGCTCCACAACCGCCGTAGCTTAACTGGAGCCTCGCCGTCTTCCTTCCACCCTGGATCGGATTCTGTCCTCCAGGACCGTGTGGAGAAGACCTCTCCTCCAGGAGAGCGTATCCGGAACAGGCTCTTAAAAGAGCTAAGTGATTAAGCTCAGGGGAATATGCAGAGCATAGCAATCCCCAGTGTGATATAGCAGTTCCCTCCAATAACGAGACGAGGCTACGTATTGAGGGTCAGAAGAGGTCTGAGGTGCTGGAACACCCAGCCTGGTTTTTATTACAAGTGTACACATACAGGCCACACCCAGGGGGAGGCATAAAATAACCAATAGTATCATGGGTGCAACCCACACATCCCCTCCCCTTAGTGTGACACATAATCCCATTATACATACAGTTAAAATATACTTTTTACACAACTTTCATAACTCTAAAACCATACATCACATTCACATAAAAATACATATCCACAATCAATCCATTCAGGGGAACAACATATTAAAAAATGGCATGAATCCGAACAGGGTTTCAAAAGTTACTAAAAGTATCTTTTGTCCCTTACTAGCCGCATGGCAAACCGGTTTAGACAGGTTTTACATAGGCCTCTATCCTGGAGACAAAGAGGAAAGTAATCCAATTATCCAGGGCTAGAAGCAGACTCCATTAACCACATGGTTACAGAAAGACATAAAACACTTTAAAATACAGAAAGTTACTTTTTATCCATAACACACAGACATTTCACATATCCCCAGATAGCTGGGATCTGAGCGCACAAAACTACCGAATAGCGCGCAGATCCTATTCACACAGTACAATTGCCATGGAGCTAAAGTCTTTCCCATAGTCTTTCATTATATGAATAGGCTCCATGGTATAGCTATCTGGGGTATCACATTCCCATAAAGTCTGGTCCATAGTCCAAAGGCAAGAGGCGGGCAATCAGCCCCCTCCAAGGACACGTGGCGAGGTCGGTTTCGCCACCCCCAAATGTAAGTTTTACAGGGCAATATAGTCCAGGGCCATAGTCGCAGGGGAGGAGGCAGGCAAGCAGGCCTCTCCAGGACAAAGTGGCGAAGATCACTTTGTCACAGTTTCTTCCTAAGGTGATTTCTCAGTTTCATCTCTCTCAAGAAGTGGTCCTTCCATCATTCTACCCCAATCCTACTTCTCAAGAGGAAGTTAGGTGGCAACGTTTGGATGTCATGAACTGAAGCTAGTTCATTCTGAATCATACAGAAAGACTGACTAACTCTTCATTTTACCTTCAGGAGTTAGGAAAGGTGAGGCGGCCTCTTTATCTACATTGAAACGTTAGATTTCGCTAATGATCAGGATAAGAACACATTCTACCAGAGCATTGTCAACTTCATGGGCTAATATATAGTAATGTGACAGCATATCACATGATACAGTGCCATAGTTGCCAACATTTGAAAAAAAATTCCAAGGACATTTTGCAGCACAGCTGTCAATTACTGTCTGTGTATAATATCCCTGGACAGTCAGTGCTCTCTGTTTAATACAGGGTTGTGTGTGTAATAAATTGGGACAGTCAGTGCTCCCTGTAACGGACACCTTCTGTTGATGGACGCTTCCTAGCTTGCGTCGAGGACCACAAGCACCGCACTGGACACCACAACAACCGCAGATTCCACAACCGCCGTAGCTTAACTGGAGCCGCGCCGTCTTCCTGTCAGGATCGGGACAGGGATCCAACACGCAGAGTACAAACAGTAGCCAGATACGTATACCGGACCTTAGAATGGCCGGACTAACGTAAGTAGTACAGTATAGAATGGTCAAAGACAAGCCGAGGTCGAGGGTAACAGAAGACAGGTAAGCGAGAGACAAGCCGAATCAAGGGTAACAGAGATAAGCAGAGTAAGGTAAACAAGCCGGGTCAAAACCAAAAGGGATAATAGAATACACAAGCACTGAGTGACTAGAACAAGCTAGAACCACGTTCTGTTAAATACCCTGTTCAGAGCAGTAACCACGCCTCCGAGGCGTCCTGATTGGTCCTGCAGCAATTGACTGACAGATCGTTCCGGGGGAGTGTCCTGATGACTACTTCCTGCCTAGATGCTGTAAAAGGCAGTCACTCCCTCGCGGCCGGCCTAGCATGACCGGATAGACCGCAGGGAAGGGAGCCATCAGACCGTCTGGATGGAGGAACAGCTAAGTCTCTACCTCTTTCGGAGGTAGAGACCACAGGTACCCTGACACTTCCGTCCACCCTGGAATGAACCTCCAGCATTCAGGACCGTGTGGGGAAGACCTCTCCTCCAGGAGAGGGTATCAGGAACAAGAACTAAGTGATAAAAGCTCAAGGGAGTATGCAGAGCATAGCAATCCCCAGTGTGATATAGCAGTTCCCTCCAATAACGAGACAAGGCTACGTATTGAGGGTCAAGAAGAACTCTGGTTTAATTACACACACTCTGCTTTTATGCAATTCTCCCCTGCAAGGGAGACGCCCACATCCAATTAAACATTACCCACTCACACAATGGTTACCTCCCACAGATTCCCTCCCCTTAGCCTGAGAGGTAACCCAATTATAACGTACAATTTAAACATACATTTTTATAACTTTAAAACTATACATTCAATCTTCATAAAACAAGAGTTAGCTGGAAGTCCTTTATGACCGACCGCAAGCATATTTTCATGCCCAAAACAGTTCCACAGATTCAGGCTGTGCGGTCAGTCTATTTCTGGGGGAGATGGGGAGATGGGGAGATGGGGAGATGGGGAGATGGGGAGATGGGGAGATGGGGAGATGGGGAGATGGGGAGATGGGGAGATGGGGAGATGGGGAGATGGGGAGATGGGGAGATGGGGAGATGGGGAGATGGGGAGATGGGGAGATGGGGAGATGGGGAGATGGGGAGATGGGGAGATGGGGAGATGGGGAGATGGGGAGATGGGGAGATGGGGAGATGGGGAGATGGGGAGATGGGGAGATGGGGAGATGGGGAGATGGGGAGATGGGGAGATGGGGAGATGGGGAGATGGGGAGATGGGGAGATGGGGAGATGGGGAGATGGGGAGATGGGGAGATGGGGAGATGGGGAGATGGGGAGATGGGGAGATGGGGAGATGGGGAGATGGGGAGATGGGGAGATGGGGAGATGGGGAGATGGGGAGATGGGGAGATGGGGAGATGGGGAGATGGGGAGATGGGGAGATGGGGAGATGGGGAGATGGGGAGATGGGGAGATGGGGAGATGGGGAGATGGGGAGATGGGGAGATGGGGAGATGGGGAGATGGGGAGATGGGGAGATGGGGAGATGGGGAGATGGGGAGATGGGGAGATGGGGAGATGGGGAGATGGGGAGATGGGGAGATGGGGAGATGGGGAGATGGGGAGATGGGGAGATGGGGAGATGGGGAGATGGGGAGATGGGGAGATGGGGAGATGGGGAGATGGGGAGATGGGGAGATGGGGAGATGGGGAGATGGGGAGATGGGGAGATGGGGAGATGGGAGATGGGGAGATGGGGAGATGGGAGATGGGGAGATGGGGAGATGGGGAGATGGGAGATGGGGAGATGGGGAGATGGGGAGATGGGGAGATGGGGAGATGGGGAGATGGGGAGATGGGGAGATGGGGAGATGGGGATGGGGAGATGGGGAGATGGGGAGATGGGGAGATGGGGAGATGGGAGATGGGGAGATGGGGAGATGGGGAGGGAGATGGGGAGATGGGGAGATGGGGAGATGGGGAGATGGGGAGATGGGAGATGGGAGATGGGGAGATGGGGAGATGGGAGATGGGAGATGGGGAGATGGGGAGATGGGGAGATGGGGAGATGGGGAGATGGGGAGATGGGAGATGGGGAGATGGGGAGATGGGGAGATGGGGAGATGGGGAGATGGGAGATGGGGAGATGGGGAGATGGGGAGATGGGAGATGGGAGATGGGGAGATGGGGAGATGGGGAGATGGGGAGATGGGGAGATGGGGAGATGGGGAGATGGGGAGATGGGGAGATGGGAGATGGGGAGATGGGGAGATGGGGAGATGGGGAGATGGGGAGATGGGGAGATGGGGAGATGGGAGATGGGGAGATGGGGAGATGGGGAGATGGGGAGATGGGGAGATGGGGAGATGGGGAGATGGGGAGATGGGGAGATGGGGAGATGGGAGATGGGGAGATGGGGAGATGGGGAGATGGGGAGATGGGGAGATGGGGAGATGGGGAGATGGGGAGATGGGGAGATGGGGAGATGGGGAGATGGGGAGATGGGGAGATGGGGAGATGGGGAGATGGGGAGATGGGGAGATGGGGAGATGGGAGATGGGGAGATGGGGAGATGGGGAGATGGGGAGATGGGAGATGGGGAGATGGGGAGATGGGAGATGGGGAGATGGGGAGATGGGGAGATGGGGAGATGGGGAGATGGGGAGATGGGGAGATGGGGAGATGGGGAGATGGGGAGATGGGGAGATGGGGAGATGGGGAGATGGGGAGATGGGGAGATGGGGAGATGGGGAGATGGGGAGATGGGGAGATGGGGAGATGGGGAGATGGGGAGATGGGGAGATGGGGAGATGGGGAGATGGGGAGATGGGGAGATGGGGAGATGGGGAGATGGGGAGATGGGGAGATGGGGAGATGGGGAGATGGGAGATGGGGAGATGGGGAGATGGGGAGATGGGGAGATGGGGAGATGGGGAGATGGGAGATGGGGAGATGGGGAGATGGGGAGATGGGGAGATGGGAGATGGGGAGATGGGGAGATGGGGAGATGGGGAGATGGGAGATGGGGAGATGGGGAGATGGGGAGATGGGGAGATGGGGAGATGGGGAGATGGGGAGATGGGGAGATGGGGAGATGGGGAGATGGGGAGATGGGGAGATGGGGAGATGGGGAGATGGGGAGATGGGGAGATGGGGAGATGGGAGATGGGGAGATGGGGAGATGGGGAGATGGGGAGATGGGAGATGGGGAGATGGGGAGATGGGGAGATGGGGAGATGGGGAGATGGGGAGATGGGGAGATGGGGAGATGGGGAGATGGGGAGATGGGAGATGGGGAGATGGGGAGATGGGAGATGGGAGATGGGATGGGAGATGGGGAGATGGGGAGATGGGGAGATGGGGAGATGGGGAGATGGGGAGATGGGGAGATGGGGAGATGGGGAGATGGGGAGATGGGGAGATGGGGAGATGGGGAGATGGGGAGATGGGAGATGGGGAGATGGGATGGAGATGGGGAGATGGGAGATGGGGAGATGGGGAGATGGGAGAGGGAGATGGGGAGATGGGGAGATGGGGAGATGGGAGATGGGGAGATGGGGAGATGGGGAGATGATGGGAGATGGGGAGATGGGGAGATGGGAGATGGGGAGATGGGGAGATGGGAGATGGGGAGATGGGGAGATGGGGAGATGGGGAGATGGGGAGATGGGGAGATGGGGAGATGGGGAGATGGGGAGATGGGGAGATGGGGAGATGGGGAGATGGGAGATGGGGAGATGGGAGATGGGGAGATGGGGAGATGGGGAGATGGGGAGATGGGGAGATGGGGAGATGGGGAGATGGGGAGATGGGGAGATGGGGAGATGGGGAGATGGGGAGATGGGGAGATGGGGAGATGGGGAGATGGGAGATGGGGAGATGGGGAGATGGGGAGATGGGGAGATGGGGAGATGGGGATGGAGTGGGGAGGGAGATGGGAGATGGGAGATGGGAGATGGGATGGGGATGGGGAGATGGGGAGATGGGGAGATGGGAGATGGGGAGATGGGGAGATGGGGAGATGGGGAGATGGGGAGATGGGGAGATGGGGAGATGGGGAGATGGGGAGATGGGGAGATGGGGAGATGGGAGATGGGGAGATGGGGAGATGGGGAGATGGGGAGATGGGGAGATGGGGAGATGGGGAGATGGGGAGATGGGGAGATGGGGAGATGGGGAGATGGGGAGATGGGGAGATGGGAGATGGGGAGATGGGGAGATGGGGAGATGGGAGATGGGGAGATGGGGAGATGGGGAGATGGGGAGATGGGGAGATGGGGAGATGGGAGATGGGGAGATGGGGAGATGGGGAGATGGGGAGATGGGGAGATGGGGAGATGGAGATGGGGAGATGGGGAGATGGGGAGATGGGGAGATGGGGAGATGGGGAGATGGGGAGATGGGGAGATGGGGAGATGGGGAGATGGGGAGATGGGGAGATGGGGAGATGGGGAGATGGGGAGATGTGGAGATGGGGAGATGGGGAGATGGGGAGATGGGGAGATGGGGAGATGGGGAGATGGGGAGATTGGGAGATGTTGCTATGGGGGATGGGGAGATGGGAGATGGGGAGACTGGTGAGATAGGGGAGATGGGGAGATGGGGAGATGGGGAGATGGGGAGATGGGGAGATGGGAGATGGGGAGATGGGGAGATGGGGAGATGGGGAGATGGGGAGATGGGGAGATGGGAGATGGGAGATGGGGAGATGGGGATATGGGAGATGGGGAGATGGGAGATGGGGAGATGGGGAGATGGGGAGATGGAGATGGGGAGATGGGGAGATGGGGAGATGGGGAGATGGGGAGATGGGGAGATGGGGAGATGGGGAGATGGGGAGATGGGGAGATGGGGAGATGGGGAGATGGGAGATGGGAGATGGGGAGATGGGGAGATGGGAGATGGGAGATGGGGAGATGGGAGATGGGGAGATGGGGAGATGGGAGATGGGGAGATGGGGAGATGGGAGATGGGAGATGGGGAGATGGGGAGATGGGGAGATGGGGAGATGGGGAGATGGAGATGGGGAGATGGGGAGATGGGGAGATGGGGAGATGGGGAGATGGGGAGATGGGAGAAGATGGGGAGATGGGGAGATGGGGAGATGGGGAGATGGGGAGATGGGAGATGGGGAGATGGGGAGATGGGGAGATGGGAGATGGGAGATGGGGAGATGGGGAGATGGGGAGATGGGGGAGATGGGAGATGGGGAGATGGGGAGATGGGGAGATGGGGAGATGGGGAGATGGGGAGATGGGGAGATGGGGAGATGGGGAGATGGGGAGATGGGGGAGATGGGGAGATGGGGAGATGGGGAGATGGGGAGATGGGGAGATGGGGAGATGGGGAGATGGGGAGATGGGGAGATGGGGAGATGGGGAGATGGGGAGATGGGGAGATGGGGAGATGGGGAGATGGGGAGATGGGGAGATGGGGAGATGGGGAGATGGAGATGGGGAGATGGGGAGATGGGGAGATGGGGAGATGGGGAGATGGGGAGATGGGAGATGGGGAGATGGGGAGATGGGGAGATGGGGAGATGGGGAGATGGGGAGATGGGGAGATGGGGAGATGGGAGATGGGGAGATGGGGAGATGGGGAGATGGGGAGATGGGGAGATGGGGAGATGGGGAGATGGGGAGATGGGGAGATGGGGAGATGGGGAGATGGGGAGATGGGGAGATGGGGAGATGGGGAGATGGGGAGATGGGGAGATGGGGAGATGGGGAGATGGGGAGATGGGGAGATGGGAGATGGGGAGATGGGGAGATGGGGAGATGGGAGATGGGGAGATGGGGAGATGGGGAGATGGGGAGATGGGGAGATGGGGAGATGGGGAGATGGGGAGATGGGGAGATGGGGAGATGGGGAGATGGGAGATGGGGAGATGGGGAGATGGGGAGATGGGGAGATGGGGAGATGGGGAGATGGGGAGATGGGGAGATGGGGAGATGGGGAGATGGGAGATGGGGAGATGGGGAGATGGGAGATGGGGAGATGGGGAGATGGGGAGATGGGGAGATGGGGAGATGGGGAGATGGGGAGATGGGGAGATGGGAGATGGGGAGATGGGGAGATGGGAGATGGGAGATGGGGAGATGGGGAGATGGGGAGATGGGGAGATGGGGAGATGGGGAGATGGGGAGATGGGGAGATGGGGAGATGGGAGATGGGGAGATGGGGAGATGGGGAGATGGGGAGATGGGGAGATGGGGAGATGGGGAGATGGGGAGATGGGGAGATGGGGAGATGGGGAGATGGGAGATGGGGAGATGGGGAGATGGGGAGATGGGGAGATGGGGAGATGGGGAGATGGGGAGATGGGGAGATGGGGAGATGGGGAGATGGGGAGATGGGAGATGGGGAGATGGGGAGATGGGGAGATGGGAGATGGGGAGATGGGGAGATGGGGAGATGGGAGATGGGGAGATGGGGAGATGGGGAGATGGGGAGATGGGGAGATGGGGAGATGGGGAGATGGGAGATGGGAGATGGGGAGATGGGAGATGGGGAGATGGGAGATGGGGAGATGGGGAGATGGGGAGATGGGGAGATGGGAGATGGGGAGATGGGGAGATGGGGAGATGGGGAGATGGGGAGATGGGGAGATGGGGAGATGGGGAGATGGGGAGATGGGGAGATGGGGAGATGGGGAGATGGGGAGATGGGGAGATGGGGAGATGGGGAGATGGGGAGATGGGGAGATGGGGAGATGGGGAGATGGGGAGAGGGAGATGGGGAGATGGGGAGATGGGGAGATGGGGAGATGGGGAGATGGGGAGATGGGAGATGGGGAGATGGGAGATGGATGGGGAGATGGGGAGATGGGGAGATGGGGAGATGGGGAATGGGGAGATGGGGAGATGGGGAGATGGGGAGATGGGGAGATGGGGAGATGGGGAGATGGGGAGATGGGGAGATGGGGAGATGGGGATGGGAGATGGGGAGATGGGGAGATGGGAGATGGGGAGATGGGGAGATGGGGAGATGGGGAGATGGGGAGATGGGGAGATGGGAGATGGGATGGGGAGATGGGGAGATGGGGAGATGGGGAGATGGGGAGATGGGGAGATGGGAGATGGGGAGATGGGAGATGGGGAGATGGGGAGATGGGGAGATGGGGAGATGGGGAGATGGGGAGATGGGGAGATGGGGAGATGGGGAGATGGGGAGATGGGGAGATGGGAGATGGGGAGATGGGGAGATGGGGAGATGGGGAGATGGGAGATGGGGAGATGGGGAGATGGGGAGATGGGGAGATGGGGAGATGGGGAGATGGGGAGATGGGGAGATGGGGAGATGGGAGATGGGGAGATGGGGAGATGGGGAGATGGGAGATGGGGAGATGGGGAGATGGGGAGATGGGGAGATGGGGAGATGGGGAGATGGGGAGATGGGGAGATGGGGAGATGGGGAGATGGGAGATGGGGAGATGGGAGATGGGGAGATGGGGAGATGGGGAGATGGGGAGATGGGGAGATGGGGAGATGGGGAGATGGGGAGATGGGGAGATGGGGAGATGGGGAGATGGGGAGATGGGGAGATGGGGAGATGGGGAGATGGGGAGATGGGGAGATGGATGGGAGATGGAGATGGGAGATGGGGAGATGGGGAGATGGGGAGATGGGGAGATGGGGAGATGGGGGATGGGGAGATGGGGAGATGGGGAGTGGGAGATGGGGAGTGGGAGATGGATGGAGGGAGATGGGGAGATGGGAGATGGGAGATGGGGAGATGGGGAGATGGGAGATGGGGAGATGACCTGTTCCTGTGGGTCAGCCACAGTAGCTGATTGTCATGCATGTTACATTGTCACAATAAACTACATTTTTATAGTTGGTTTGTAATGTGTGAAATACAAATCCTCTAATAAAGTGTACTCCAGAGTCTATAAGCGTTAAAATAATGAGTAGCTCTTAGCATTAATTTAAGGGGAACAATGCCAATATATCAATTCGATAATGTTTATAATGTTAAGATCACCACCATATAAATATCCTCACATTGTCTAGTGGAAGGCAAGCTGGATCCCTGGTGGTTTAGTATTGTGTTCGGCACCAATATCAGATGCAGACCACTTTAACAGCTCCCAGTGCTCCATCAATGACCAAGAGTACTAGGGAGCTCTTAAGTAGCTGAAGGAGGTGCAGACCACAAATGCTCCCTCAATGAAGTGAGGGGGCTCAGCCAGGTGATGTACGCCTGGTTCAAGAAGTCAGGGAGACTGAGTTCCAGGGCCAGACAGGACCACACCAGCCCATGTCCAAACCCTAGGTGGAAGTCTTAAGGTTAATACAGTTCTGGTGGGAAGAGTAGCCGCAGTGGTCACACAAGGTATCTGCCAAACACAAACAAGATTAGATACTCCCTTTGAGTGGCAAGTCCACACGACCCACATACAATGAAGGATGAACTTTTAGTTCAAGTTCTGAACATCTAGTACCTATGAGAAGTGTGAAGCCCAGAAGCCACCAATACAATAACGAAAATAAGTAGGAAGTCATTTTATTTGCTTTTAATTAAGCAGTCCTGTCAACATGCATACAAATGGGTTGTTACATTGTTTTATTATAACTGCCCCTTATATTTAAGATACAGTATTTACACTAACCAAGCCAGGTAACTTCTTTCAGCTGTACTTTGGTTTGCAAG